>NC_067250.2:43099198-43424198 GCF_019359855.2 Lolium perenne
CTCCATCATGAGGCCAGAAAATATATATGCGGTTCCGGTCTTTGTGAATTTCACTTGGAGGATAGAATTTAGAATAAAAAAGAGGCACAATATCCTTCCAATCAAGAGAATCTCCATTCTTCAGCAATTTATACCAATGCGCTGCTTTACCAGACAGCGATATAGAGAATAGTTTCTTCCTAACTTCATCCATAGCAATACCTGCACATTTGAATAACCCGCATAATTCATGTAAAAACAGTAAATGATCTCCAGGATGGACAGTTCCATCCCCTTCATAGCGGTTATCCACAACACGTTCAATAATTTTCATAGGTATTTTGTATGGAACCTCTTTCTCACATGGCGCCTCATCCACTACCTTTGCAGTAGTAGTAGATTTTCCAAATAGGAATTCAAGAGAATATCTCTCCATAATGAATTATAGCAGCAGGCGGAAATAAAATCAGCACGTACAGTAAAAGTTTCCCTTACCAATAGCGCTTCACTCCCCGGCAACGGCGCCAGAAAATAGTCTTGATGACCCACAAGTATAGGGGGTGTATCGTAGTACTTTCGATAAATAAGAGTGTCGAACCCAACGAGGAGCAGAAGGTGTTGACAAGCAGTTTCGATGAAGGATTCACCGTAAATGCTCACAGACAAGTATTCAGGGGGTTTTGATATAGCAGATAAATAAAGTACAAGTAAGTAAAATGCGAGAGTAATAATTGCAGCGAGTGGCACAATCCCTTTTAGCACAAAGGACAAGCCGGTTTGTTTACTTATAATGACCAAGCATTCTTGAGGACACACGAGAATTTAGTCTAGTGCTTTCGCTTCATATAGTCGATTAATCTTCATTGTTTTGATAAGTGTTGTGTGGGTGAACCTATGCTAATGCACCGCCCTTCCTAGGAATAATACATACTTGTGATTATACCCCTTGCAAGCATCCGCAAATACAAGAAAGTAATTAAGATAAATCTAACCACAACCTTAAACTCTGAGATCCTGCTATCCCTCCTGCATCGATATACCAACGGGGGTTCAGGTTGTTGTCACTCCGGCAACCCCACAATTAGCAAACGAATACAAGATGTATTCCCCTAGGCCCATAAAGGTGAAGTATCATGTAGTCGACGTTCACATGACACCACTAGAAGAATAACACCACAACTTAAATATCAAACCATTGAATATTACTCAACATAGTTCACTACTAACATTTAGACTTCACCCATGTCCTCAAGAACTAAACGAACTACTCACGAGACATCATATGGAACATGATCAGAGGTGATATGATGATGAATAACAATCTGAACATAAACCTTGGTTCAATGGTTTCACTCAATAGCATCAATAACAAGGAGTAATCAATACCGGGAGAGTTTCCCCTATCAAACAATCAAGATTCAACCCTAGATGTTACAGTTGTGACGAGGTGCAGCGGTGGAGATGACGGTGACGGTGGTGGAGATGATGGTGATGATGATCCCAATGAAGTCCAGCTCGATGGCGGTGACGATGGCGTCGATTTCCCCCTCCGGGAGGGAATTTCCCCGGCGGATTTCAGCCTGCCGGAGAGCTCTTTTCTCTCTGGTGTTTTCCGCCCCGCAGAGGCGGCTGTGTCTCCTCGCGATTATTCCCCACACCTTAGGTTTTCGGGTAGATGAAGTACGCGAAAGAGAGGAGGCCGAGAGGGGCTGTGGGCCCCCTCCCCACAAGGCGGCGCGGCCAGGGCAGGGCCCGCGCTGGCCTATGGGGGCCCATGGTGGCCCTCCTCGGCTCCTCCTTTTGGCTGGCTCATTCTTCTGGAAAAATAAGATCTTCGGTGTAATTTCCGTCAATTATTGATCTCCAGAAATATTGCATTCTGACGGTGCTTTTTCCAGCAGAATCCTGACTCCGGTGAATGATTCTCCAATAATCATGAAACATGCAAAATAGGTGAAATAACATAAGTATCATCTCTAAATATGAAATATATCAATGAATAACAGTAAATTATGATATAAAATAGTGATGCAAAATGGACGTATCAGGCGCCGGCTGCCGCCAGCCGCTGCGTGGTCCGACACGGCTGCCACATGGGTGGAACCGTATCGTCGGTCCGGCTGGTCGCTGTGCCGCTTGCCGTGGTAGTTGTCCCGCCGGCTGCCATGAGAGGCGCCCTCGGCCGGATTGTTCTCGGCCGGCTTGTGGTGGTCTCGCCTGGATGGAGCCGGTGATGCTTCAGCCTGCGCTTTGCCGGCTTCTTCGGCCAACGCGTACTTGTCGGCGATGGCCATGAGGGAGGCCATGGTCTTGGGCTCGCTGCGGCGCAGCTTGTGCCACAGCATGGTGTCGGGCCGGCAGCCGCCCATGAAGAAGCTGATGGCTTGGATCTCATGCACACCCTCGCAAGAGTTCGCATCTCGCACCAGCGTGTTAGGTACGCGCGATCCATCTCGTCCGGGCCCTGCTTGCACATCTCCAGCTGCTGAGGGCGACCCGGCCGGCGGTAGGTGCCGGTGAAGTTGCTGATGAAGGCTTCTTCGAAATCCAGCCAGCCGTTGATGCTGCCGGCTGGCAAGTTGTTGAGCCAGGTGCGGGCAGAGCCGACTAGCATCAGGGGGGAGTAGCGTACCGCCCAGCGCTTGTTGCCCCTGGTGATGCCGACTGCGGTGGAGTAGTCTAGCAGCCAGTCCTCTGGCTTGGCGGTGCCGTCGTACTTGGGGGTGTCGCGTGGGAGCTGGAAGCCATCGATCATGGGCCCGTTGGCGATGCGGGGCCCGAAGCACTTTGGGCTGGCTGGCCCATCTTCTTCCGCGATGCGGGATTCGACCAGCCGGTCAAGGCGGTCTCTTGCATCAGCCGGCTCGATGCGCGGGCCCAGCCGGGAGCGTGCCGGCTCGCGAGCGCCGCTTGCTTATGGAGCCGGCCGGTGCTGGCGTCTTGGCGCCGCTTGCTCGGAGTCTTGCTCCTGGTTTCGGCTTGGTGGAGGCCGGCTGCGGCCGCTGTGGCCGCTGTCCAGCCGGCTTGCCCGGCTTGAGCTTGCGTGGGTGGCGCGGGAGTCTCGGCGCCGGCTTGGCGCTGGCGAGGAGGACTCGGCCGTGTCCCTGGGGCCGTCTTTGCTGTTGCCTGCGGCACCACGAGCGTCAGGAGCTCTGGGAGCGTTGGCGTACCTGGGGTCCTGTAACGGCCCCAGGTAGTACCCCTACTAGAATTGTTTGTTTTCTTCCTTCTATGCATCATCATGGCATCATGCATCATATCATCCACAATATTTTATCAAATAAAAATTATTTTGAGTTCCCCCTCTCATATGGTTTAAATATATAACCTCCTCTTGTCTATTCTTTTAACCAAAACCCTAACCAGCTAACCCTTCCCTGGGCCTCTCCTCCTCTCTGGCCCAACTTCCCCTCCTTCTCCCTTTCTTCTTCAACCTGAGGCGGCCCAAGCCAGCCCAATCCACCTCCTGGCCCAGTACCCCTTCGGCCCCCTCCTTTTCCTTCCCAGTCCTCGTCATCCAGGACAGCGACTGGAGCACCACACGCACATGGCGTGAGTGCCCTGGTCCTCCACCACCGCACCACCCCACCCCTACCTGCTCCCCTCCTCCTTATCTTCTCGTCCAAACCCTAGGGCTCTCCCTTCCTTCAACATCATCGCGCCGCCACCCCTCTCCACTATATCTTTTCTCTGTGGGCAACAAACGAAGAAGAGAAAACCTCACAGACACCATCGTCCTCACCATGGCGCCGCTGCTACTGGCCACCCCTCGACGAGCCGAAGCCACCCGAAGAAGTGCCTCGTCGTCCTCGTCTTTCCCCTGCAAGGAATCGAACCGGAGCTCTCTACATAGATGGTAAAATCGCCGATTCCATCTCCGACCTGCCGGCGAATTTCTCCGATTCCGGCCGCTCCGGCCATCCTCCGGCGACACCGACCCCTTCACGACGTTCCAGGTGACTTTGCGCATCTAAAGAACCTCCCGCCTCTCCTTATCTCGTTCCCTACCGAGCTGCCCATGCTGACCTCCTTCCACTACTGCAGGAGCTCGACGCCGGCGCAACTCCGGTGACCCCATGGTGCCGGCTCCGCCACGTCCTGGTTCCCCATAGCGAGGCGTGCCCCCGACGCCATCTCTCTTGTCCAGTCTCGCTCTTCCCCGATGTATCCATGCTCGACCAGACCCTTCTCCGCCATGGTCGTTTCTTCAAGTTCGGCCTGTGGTACATCAAGTGTAGTGTTACTGCTATCATCGATCTGAACCTAGCCCAGTGGTTGGTTCCTTGCCCACGAGCTGGAGATCTCGAGTTCAAATCCTACTTCTGTGAATTAAGCAACACCTTTTTGTTGTTGTTTTCTTCAGATCCGTGGATGGGCCTTGGTCCAGGTTCCCCTCCCGGCGTCAGTCCTCTATCCTGCGCCAGCAGCAGCCCAGATCCGGCCCAGAAACAGCGCAGGTTCAGCCCATTCGTTTCTGTTTTGTTTTTGCAGGAATTGTGTAATCTTGCAAAAATCATATCTCCTAAACCGTAACTCGAAATAAAACATGTTATATATGAAAGTTGATCAGAAAAACATAAGGAACATGAATATGGCATCCATACATCTGTTTGCATCTTGCATCATTTCAAGATGTGATAGCTATGCATGTTCACCTCACATATATGCGGAGTATTTCGGACACCGACTAAGGTTTTCCCCGCTCCAATTAATATTGAAGTAGCGAACCCCTGCCATGTTATGCCATGATATTCAACCCTTAACTTTGCCGGTAGAAAATGCAACTCCAACATAATTTGTTTGTTCGGGATTCCGATCCCGCTTAAATTGGATAAGTGCATCGCATCATACATGCCATGTCATGCATATCATCTTGATCATGCTGGATATTCTTTATCCGTAGTAGTAAGACTTGCATGCGTTGTGTGTTCCAGCATTTGCTTCTTCTCGGATAGGATCGCAAAGTGTTGATGTGAGATACGACAAGTTCTCCGGATGTTCCTCGGCGAGCTTTAACAGGCAAGCATTTCCCCTATACTCCTGTCCCTGCAGGAGTCGCTCACCTATTTTATTTTGCCTTCTCCCTCATGCTATCCTTAAGTTACATTCTTGTCACGTGTCCCTTCCACTTGTTACCTCAAGCAGCATATATTGACTCCACCAACCACCTACATCTATTGTTTGGTTATCGGGTCTGCCTTGCGAGTCGTAGTGCATGCTAGTGTTGTTTTATCTCGTTACAATTGTTGTTATCTTATCGGGATATGTTGGGTTGTTGGGAGGTTATCACATGCTATATCAGTTGTTGGAGATACACATGCTTTACTTAATTGTTAACAACTAAATTGTAAGCAGAGGCATCTGCGAGCCCCTTTGCGAAAGCATCGGAACTTTGACTTGCTAATGTCCCCTAGGACCCGAGTTCTTGTTATCTGTTCCGAGATTGAGCGCTCTACCCATACGTGGGGGAGTGGGACCCCCATCACCCACTACCTTTCCTCGAGTCTGTTTATTGGGAGCCACAACCTTGGTTTTATTTGCTCATATGCACGATGCACGATTTACTTCATGTTGCCTTCGGGTGTTTATTTCTGTAATGTACTAATATTGCGGATAGACTTATCCTGTGCCTGGTCGTTAGTGCCCGCCTGGACTATGTCGCAAACCTCTGGGTCCGTATCGGAGTACGGCCGAACTTCGTCACGGGTAGCTTAGTTGGGTGGCTCCCATTAAACTTTCTCTTGCATTGGGACCGGTCTTGTTGTGAGACTCCACCTGTAGTAAGTGGGTTCGAGCATGCGTATGGTTACATTTGGGCAACCCCTGCAGGGTGTACATCTTATCGATAAGCCGTGTCCGTGGTTATGGACGACTTGGAATTGTATAGCTTGATCATAGAACAACTTACACCGTTATCTTGTTGCTAATAATCTGATAATAACTTGCGTAGTAATATAGCCTTACTACCACCGTTACCCAATAAAACTTGTCCACCGTTGAGTGCCTTTTACATTGCCTCTTCACAATTGTTGGAGGGGATATGTGTAATCGGCTGGCTTATGTTTGTGTAGTATTTTATCTGTTACCTTATGCGCTCTCTCACCTTCTCTGATTAGACGAATGTTGTAGAGTGTCTCTATAGGTTTTTAGTGCTTGCGCTGCCGCTTAACTCCACCATATTGCCTATGACGTTCCTCTTGCGTCCTCTAGGTCCCCTGCGTGCCTCAAGTACAAAGGACGACTGGTTGACGAATGCTTATACGTCTTGAAGTCTTGTTAAGTACGAACCCGTACTTATTGCTGCTTCTACGGGATATAACCACGCAGGTATGAAGATACGTTCGATGAAGACGACGTTAGCAAGGTTACCCTTCCGGCTTGGCCTGGGCAGGGTTATGGATGCCGCTGGTTATCTTCAGGACTCTTAGTCCAATTTGTATCTTGTCCGTACTCGGACGTATTCGATCTTCTGTATGATTTGGATCTTTGTATTGTATATTTGTATCTTGACTCGTTGGAATCGTTGTTGTAATATATATGTATCTTGTTGGCTCTATTGTAAACCTGTTGTAATGTTACCGCTCGTGTTAATTCCTCTGGCATCACGTGTGTGATTCGTCGCGCACGTCGTGTCGGAGGGCGTCTCTGAATCGATATCGTGCGGATTTCGGCGGGTTCGCTGGAATCCTCATGGTATCGGTCCCGGGGCATCACAAGTTGGTATCAGAGCTCAGGTTGACGGTACTCCACTAGTCCAGCCTATAGGATAACCTTGCCAACAGTCGTTGAGTTTAGAGTGTCAAAAATATTTTCAAAAATTTGTTGGATAGATCTGATTAGTTCTGATTTTTCTCCTTATCTCTGTTCTTGCTCCTCTTATCTCTGTGAGTTTTGAGTCTTCTCTCTTATCTGAGTTCTCTGAGTCTTAGGTTCCCACGTGGGTTGGACGATCTTTGCCCCTCACCTATTAGGTCCGATCTTCGGAGGATCTCGACGATAGCGCATCATCAACAGCGGAACAACGACTTCTTCTTAGTGGTGTTGACCGATCAGCATGGAGCAACAACTCTTGTTAGTGGTGTCGAGGAGATTGACACGTCGCCTGAAGACCCGATAGTTCACCTCTCTCCCCCGTACCTTGATGTGGAACCTCGGGGCGAGGTTCGTTGTTAGTGGTGTCGATTGTAACGGCCCCGGGTAGTACCCCTACTAGAATTTTTTGTTTTCTTCCTTCTATGCATCATCATGGCATCATGCATCATATCATCCACAATATTTTATCAAATAAAAATTATTTTGAGTTCCCCCTCTCATATGGTTTAAATATATAACCTCCTCTTGTCTATTCTTTTAACCAAAACCCTAACCAGCTAACCCTTCCCTCGGCCTCTCCTCCTCTCTGGCCCAACTTCCCCTCCTTCTCCCTTTCTTCTTCAACCTGAGGCGGCCTAAGCCAGCCCAATCCACCTCCTGGCCCAGTACCCCTTCGGCCCCATCCTTTTCCTTCCCAGTCCTCGTCATCCAGGACAGCGACTGGAGCACCACACGCACATGGCATGAGTGCCCTGGTCCTCCACCACCGCACCACCCCACCTCTACCTGCTCCCCTCCTCCTTATCTTCTCGTCCAAACCCTAGGGCTCTCCCTTCCTTCCCCATCCTTGCGCCGCCACCCCTCTCCACTATCTCTTTTCTCTGTGGGCAACAAACAAAGAAGAGAAAACCTCACAGACACCATCGTCCTCACCATGGCGCCGCTGCTACTGGCCACCCCTCGACGAGCCGAAGCCACCCGAAGAAGCGCCTCGTCATCCTCGTCTTTCCCCTGCAAGGAATCGAACCGGAGCTCTCTACATAGATGGTAAAATCGCTGATTCCATCTCCGACCTGCTGGCGAATTTCTTCGATTCCGGCCGCTCCGGCCATCCTCTGGCGACACCGACCCCTTCACGACGTTCCAGGTGACTTTGCGCATCTAAAGAACCTCCCGCCTCTCCTTATCTCGTTCCCTACCGAGCTGCCCATGCTGACCTCCTTCCACTACTGCAGGAGCTCGACACCGGCGCAACTCCGGTGACCCCATGGTGCCGGCTCCGCCACGTCCTGGTTCCCCACAGCGAGGCGTGCCCCCCACGCCATCTCTCTTGTCCAGTCTCGCTCTTCCCCGATGTATCCATGCTCGACCAGACCCTTCTCCGCCATGGTCGTTTCTTCAAGTTCGGCCTGTGGTACATCAAGTGTAGTGTTACTGCTACTGTTCATCGATCTGAACCTAGCCTAGTGGTTGGTTCCTTGCCCACGAGCTGGAGATCTCGAGTTCAAATCCTACTTCTGTGAATTAAGCAGCACCTTTTTGTTGTTGTTTTCTTCAGATCCGTGGATGGGCCTTGGCCCAGGTTCCCCTCCCGGCGTCAGTCCTCTATCCTGCGCCAGCAGCAGCCCAGATCCGGCCCAGAAACAGCGCAGGTTCAGCCCATTCGTTTCTGTTTTGTTTTTGCAGGAATTGTGTAATCTTGCAAAAATCATATCTCCTAAACCGTAACTCGAAATAAAACATGTTATATATGAAAGTTGATCAGAAAAACATAAGGAACATGAATATGGCATACATACATCTGTTTGCATCTTGCATCATTTTGAGACGTGATAGCTATGCATGTTCACCTCACATATATGCGGAGTATTTCGGACACCGACTAAGGTTTTCCCCGCTCCATTTAATATTGAAGTAGCGAACCCCTGCCATGTTATGCCATGATATTCAACCCTTAACTTTGCTGGTAGAAAATGCAACTCCAACATAATTTGTTTGTTCGGGATTCCGATCCCGCTTAAATTGGATAAGTGCATCGCATCATACATGCCATGTCATGCATATCATCTTGATCATGATGGATCTTCTTTATCCGTTGTAGTAAGACTTGCATGCGTTGTGTGTTCCAGCATTTGCTTCTTCTCGGATAGGATCGCGAAGTGTTGATGTGAGATACGACAAGTTCTCCGGATGTTCCTCGGCGAGCTTTAACAGGCAAGCATTTCCCCTATACTGCTGTCCCTGCAGGAGTCGCTCACCTATTTTATTTTGCCTTCTCCCTCATGCTATCCTTAAGTTGCGTTCTTGTCATGTGTCCCTTCCACTTGTTACCTCAAGCAGCCTATATTGACTCCACCAACCACCTACAACTATTGTTTGATTATCGGGCCTGCCTTGCGAGTCGTAGTGCATGCTAGTGCTGTTTTATCTCGTTACCGTTGTTGTTATCTTATCGGGATATGTTGGGTTGTTGGGAGGTTATCACATGCTGTCGTTGCCTAATCGACGGTACCTCGGAGGAGGGATCCTCACGAGGGGGAGAAGAAGTAGGGGCCATAGGGCGGAGTGCACACGGGACGGTGGTACGCGAGTTACCCAGCTTCGGAACACCTGCACGATGACAGGGCCTACTGCTGCTTGTCTGGAATTATCTGGGCGCTTTCGCGTTGTTACAATGAGTTGTGGTTGTTCTCTCGCCTCTAGCTCGAGATCTCCTCTCAGGGCTCCCGGGATCCGGCTTATATAGGCGCCCGGATCTAGGGTTTCTACGGAGAGTCCTACCCGGAATACAAGTTGCCTAACTACGGAATATTACATTGCCGTGTACGTCAAGGATCCACCTATTCCTAACTTGTCGTCATGGATCCGGGTTCCTTCATGGGCCTTCACGGATCTGACTCCTGGCATAGACCTCTTCGGATCCGGGTACCTCTGTAGGTCGGTTCGGATCCGGGTACCTCTGCAGGTTGGTTCGGATCCGGGTACCTCTGTAGGGCGGTTCGGATCTGGCTACCTTCGTAGGGCGGTTCGGATCCGGCTACCTTCGTAGGGCGGTTCGGATCCGGCTACCTCATAGGTCGGTTGGGATCCGGCTCCTTGTTCCTGGGTTGGACATCTTCCATCTTGATCAACAATAACTGGGCCGCCCGGTGGGCCATATGCCATCATCTGTGGGCCACCCGGGCTTGCCGGAATCGGACCATGTCGATGGTATACCTATGAAGTATATCCACAACACATGCTATATCAGTTGTTGGAGATACACATGCTTTACTTAATTGTTAACAACTAAATTGTAAGCAGAGGCATCTGCGAGCCCCTTTGCGAAAGCATCGGAACTTTGACTTGCTAATGTCCCCTAGGACCCGAGTTCTTGTTATCTGTTCCGAGATTGAGCGCTCTACCCATACGTGGGGGAGTGGGACCCCCATCACCCACTACTTTTCCTCGAGTCTGTTTATTGGGAGCCACAACCTTGGTTTTATTTGCTCATATGCACGATGCACGATTTATTTCCTGTTGCCTTCGGGTGTTTATTTCTGTACTGTACTCATATTGCGGATAGACTTATCCTGTGCCTGGTCGTTAGTGCCCGCCTGGACTATGTCGCAAACCTCTGGGTCCGTATCGGAGTACGGCCGAACTTCGTCACGGGTAGCTTAGTTGGGTGGCTCCCATTAAACTTTCTCTTGCATTGGGACCGGTCTTGTTGTGAGACTCCACCTGTAGTAAGTGGGTTCGAGCATGCGTATGGTTACATTTGGGCAACCCCTGCAGGGTGTACATCTTATCGATAAGCCGTGTCCGCGGTTATGGACGACTTGGAATTGTATAGCTTGATCATATAACAACTTACACCTTTATCTTGTTGCTAATAATCTGATAATAACTTGCGTAGTAATATAGCCTTACTACAACCGTTACCCAATAAAACTTGTCCACCGTTGAGTGCCTTTTACATTGCCTCTTCGCAATTGTTGGAGGGGATATGTGTAATCGGTTGGGTTATGTTTGTGTAGTATTTTATCTGTTACCTTATGCGCTCTCTCACCTTCTCTGATTAGACGAATGTTGTAGAGTGTCTCTATAGGTTTTTAGTGCTTGCGCTGCCGCTTAACTCCACCATATTGCCTATGATGTTCCTCTTGCGTCCTCTAGGTCCCCTGCGTGCCTCAAGTACAAACGATGACTGGTTGACGAATGCTTATACGTCTTGAAGTCTTGTTAAGTACGAACCCGTACTTATTGCTGCTTCTACGGGATATAACCACGCAGGTATGAAGATACGTTCGATGAAAACGACGTTAGCAAGGTTACCCTTCCGGCTTGGCCTGGGCAGGGTTATGGACGCCGCTGGTTATCTTCAGGACTCTTAGTCCAATTTGTATCTTGTCCGTACTCGGACGTATTCGATCTTCTGTATGATTTGGATCTTTGTATTGTATATTTGTATCTTGACTCATTGGAGTCGTTGTTGTAATATATATGTATCTTGTGGGCTCTATTGTAAACCTGTTGTAATGTTACCGCTCGTGTTAATTCCTCTGGCATCACGTGTGTGATTCGTCGCGCACGTCGTGTCGGAGGGTGTCTCTGAATCGATATCATGCGGATTTCGGCGGGTTCGCTGGAATCCTCATGGTACCGGTCCCGGGGCGTCACAGGTCCCTTGCCTGTTCGGCTATGGCACGGCACATCTCAGCCACCCGCTTCGTCTGGCGGCATAGCTCTTCTCCGTCAAGGAGGCTCAGCTCTTCTGCAGCGGCTTCGGCTTCGAGCATGTTCTTGTCGGGGGTGTTGTAGACTGGCAGCTCCACGGACGGAGTCGGCGCTTCCGCGCCATCGCGGTCGATTTCGGCGGCTAGGCCGCCTCCTCTCTAGCGAATCTGGCTGGCTCGGCTGGGGTTGTTGCCGCCTGGGGTGAAGCCGTGGGCGCGGTCGTACTCGTGTCGGGTGATCTCCAGCTGGCGCTTGGCAGTGGCAAGCTCGTCGGCTTGCTTGAGGAGGAGTTGGCGATGGGCCTCCAAGTCCGCCTTGATGGCGGTGGGGTCGCCGCCTGCAGTGAGCGGAGAACTCAGCTTGGCCCGGACTTCGTCCAGCCGGGATGGTGGCGCGGGCTGCTTTGGGCCCGAGCCGGATGCGTGGCCGTCGACGTTGCGCTCCAGGTTGGGGCCGCGGATGCGCGTGGACTTGGTGGGCTGCTCCTCGCCGACTGTCATGACTTGCACGACGCAGGGGCTGGCGAGAGCGCTGCTGGCGCCGGCTCCTGGGGGAGGGCTTGCACAGCGCAGCACCTGCCACGGGTAGCGCGGCGGTGCGACGGTTGCGACGTAGACGTCGTGTCCGCCGAAGGAGATGATGCTGACGCCGGCAGGGAAGGGCCTGTCGGCTAAGTAGCCAGCGTTGTCGCTGACGCAGTCGAGGGAGCCGAATCTCCAGACCAAGCCTGAAGCGACTCGCTCGCCGGTGGTGATGGTGAGGCCCGTCCGGATGAAGACACCGGCCGCAGACGCTGAAGGCCCCATGGTGGGCGCCAAATGTCGTGGTATCGTCACGGCATATGCCATAGGGTGGCTAAAGAGAGTGGTTCCTACTATGGTGTACGACGGTATCCGGATGCGGGTATGGGCACGAGCGACATGGCGACGTACCCAAGTTCGAGGCCCTCCGGTGGAGGTAACACCTCTACTCCTGCTATGAGTGTAAATGATAGTATCACAGTACAATGGCGCTCCTAGAGTTGTATCCAGCTTGCCCTGGGAGGCTAAGGTAGACGAAGGTCTCTCTCACAGGGCAGCGCTAAGACTAGAATGAGTAAGAAGTGATCGATCCCTTGCACGAGAGGGGGTAGTGCAGCTTATATAGGCGCTGGCACTTTACATAAAAGTCCCTATGACCTACTGGCCGGCTGGCCGACTCCGGCTTCCCGCTCCTTCCCGAGGCGCCGTTGTCAGGAGCCGTTGGACATGGAAGCCTTGTTTTGTCGCCTGCTCGAAGTCAGCGGTATGGAGAGGAGGTTTCCCTGTCGCCATCATGACTTGTAGCCGTACGGCGCCATGATGCCTTGTCCGGCGGAGGCACTATTGCTCTACAGTGCCCCGCCCTTTATGGAGGGTGAGATCATCGTGGACTTTAGGAGCCGGACCACCTTTCCAGTTCCTTCTCCTGCAAGCCTCACCAACCCGGACCATGTCAGGGAGACACAAACCAAGCCGGATATGGCAAGTTGAAGCCGGCCCAGCCACAGCGCAGTCGGCTGCGGCCAGGCCAGCGTGGTCTTGGAACCAGCCGGCTCCCAAGGCAGCCTTTGCCGCGGGCCGACAGGCCTTGAGCCGGTTGTTCTCAGTCCTTTGCCCTACCCGGGGTCTTCCCCCCGACACCAAGAGGTTAGCCAAGAATGCCGCCAACACCGCTGCACCTGCTCAACAGCAACGCCGCGTCTCCACCGGCAAAAAGTTCGCCCCCAACAACCCCAATAACCGCAACGGCCGTCTCTTCCACATGAACGCCGAAGAAGACCAGGAAGCACCAGATGTTGTACTGGGTATGTTTTCTGTTAACTCCGTACCTGCCAGAGTGTTGTTTGATTCAGGAGCATCGCATTCATTTGTCACTAAAGACTTTGCATGCACAAGTAAAATCCAACCCATCAGTTTGAAGTATGTCATGATAGTTCAAATACCTGGGTCAACCACCAAAGCTAGAAAATTTTGCAAAGATGTACCCATCAGAATCCATGAAGTAGATTTTTATGCCAATCTGATTATTCTGGGAACCAAAGGTTTGGAAGTCGTACTAGGAATGGACTGGATGTCAAAATACCATGGACTGATTGACTGTGCTAAGAAAGCCATCACCATGACTAGTAGCACCGGTATCCTAGTAGAGCATGTATCTGAAAGACTGCCCAGAAAGTTTACCTACAACCAAAGTGTAGCCAAGCCAACTCTGGATCAGACCAGGGTCGTTTGTCGATACCCTGATGTGTTTCCGGATGATCTACCCGGTATGCCCCCTGATCGGGATATCGAGTTTATCATCGAGTTAATCCCCAGAACTGGACCTATAGCCCAGAGAGCCTATAGTATGAACCCCACAGAGCTAGTGGAGCTGAAGAAGCAAATTGATGATATGTTAGCCAAAGGATTCGACCTAGTGCATCACCCTGGAGATCACCAGTTTTGTTTATGGACAAGAAGGATGGTGCCACTCGTTTATGTACGGATTACCGTAAGCTTAACGATGTCACCATAAAGAACAAGTACCCCCTACTCAAGATAGAAGACCTGTTTGATCAGTTGACCGGTGCCAAAGTGTTCTCTAAGATTGATCTTAGGACTGGTTATCATCAGCTGAAGATTCGTGCCACAGATATCCCAAAGACTGCCTTTACCACCAGATATGGGTTGTATGAGTACAACGTCATGTCATTTGGATTAATCAATGCCCCAGCTTATTTCATGAACCTCATGAATAAGATCTTCATGAACTTTTTGGACAAGTTTGTCGTTGTCTTCATCGACGACATCCTTATCTACTCCAAATCTGAAGAAGAACATGAACAGCATTTGGAGACTGTCCTGGAAACCCTTAGACACCACCAGTTGTATGCCAAGTTCAGCAAATGTGAGTTCTGGTTGAAGGAAGTAGGATTCCTGGGACATATCTTGTCTGCAGGAGGAATTGCCGTAGACCCCGCCAAGATCAAAACTGTTACCGAATGGCAAGCCCCAACCACCCAGACCGAGGTCCGCGCTTTTCTTGGATTAGCCGGATATTACCGCAGATTTGTCGAAGGCTTTTCAAGCATCGCTCGACCGATGACACAACTGTTGAAGAAGGACAAGAAGTTTGAATGGACTGATAAATGTGAAGAGAGTTTCCAGCAACTCAAGAGTAGACTGACCTCAGCCCCAATTCTGATCATGTGGACATCACCAAGCCCTTTGACGTCTATTGCGACGCCTCCAAGATTGGTCTTGAATGTGTACTGATGCAAAAAGGTAAAGTGATATCATATCTGTCAAGACAGCTGAAGCAACATGAGCAGAATTATCCAACCCATGACTTAGAGCTTGCAGCCGTAGTTTTAGCCTTGAAAGTTTGGCGTCATTACCACATGGGTAATCGATGCGAGATCTACTCCGACCACAAGATCCTGAAATATATCTTCAGCCAGAAGGAGCTGAATATGAGGCAGTGCAGATGGATAGAATTGATCAAGGATTACGACATGGAGATTCACTACCACCCTGACAAGGCCAATGTGGTAGCGGATGCTTTGGGCAGACTGCCGTGTCAGTTGAACTCCATGATCGCAATCGAGCAACCCAGCCTGTTTCATGAGTTTGAACAGTTTAGGCTTGAACCCACCTTAGTGAAGGATTCCTAGCCAGCATAGAGCTTCAACCCACCTTGATTAGTCAGATCAAGGGAGCCCAGAAAGGAAACGCTAGCATCGACGAAATCAAGAACCAGATAGCTGCAGGGAAAGCACCAGGATTCACCGTAGATGAAGCCGGAGTTCTTTGGTACAAAGGACGCCTATGTGTGCCAGCAGATTCTGAACTGAAGCAAGTCATCCTGAAGGAAGCCCATGACACCCTCTACTCAATTCATCCCGGAGGTACCAAGATGTATCAAGACCTGAAGGAACAATTCTGGTGGCATGGAATGAAGAGAGAAATTGGAAGCTACATCGCCAAGTGTGATATCTGTCAGAGAGTCAAGGCGGAACATCAGCGACCCGCAGGATTGCTGCAGCCACTGCAGATTCCAGAATGGAAGTGGGACTCGGTAGGAATGGACTTTATCACTGGTTTGCCCAAATCCAGCAAAGGAAATGATTCGATATGGGTAGTTGTCGATAGACTGACCAAGGTAGCCCATTTCATCCCCGTCAAGACCACATACCAAGGCCCCAAGTTAGCTGAGTTATACATCTCCCGAATGGTCGCCCTGCACGGAACCCCGAAGTCGATTGTGTCAGATAGAGGATCTCAATTCACCTCAAGATTCTGGCAGAAAGTGCATGAAGGACTAGGAACCCGACTGAATTTCAGCACCGCCTATCATCTGCAGACCGATGGACATACAGAAAGAGTCAACCAGATACTATAAGACATGCTGAGAGCATGTGTACTGGAATATGGATCCAAGTGGGAAGACTGCATGCCTTACGCAGAATTCTCTTACAACAACAGCTACCAAGCCAGCCTACAGATGGCCCCCTTTGAAGCCTTGTACGGAAGGAAGTGCCGTACCCCGCTGAATTGGTCGGAAGTCGGAGGAAAGCCAAGTCTTTGGACCAGATGTTCTTCGTGAAGCCGAAGAGAAAGTGCACAAGATTCGCGAATACCTCAAGACGGCGCAATCAAGACAGAAGAGCTACGCCGACAAGAGACGCCGAGAGATGACCTTCGAGATCGGAGACTTCGTCTATCTCAAAGTATCCCCCTGAAAGGAATGTAGAGATTCCAACTGAAAGGAAAGCTTGCACCCCGATATGACGGACCCTTCAAAGTTCTAAGCCGCCGAGGAGAAGTATCTTATCAACTGAAGCTACCAGAAGAAATGTCGGCTGTGCACGACGTGTTTCACATCTCACTACTCCGGAAGTGTCTAGAAGTGCCGGAGAAGACCAAAGTGTTCAAGAACATCGATCACATATCGGTGGATATCAACAAGGACTTGAGGTACCGCGAAGTGCTGATTCGCATACTGGAGGAAGCTTACAGAACCACCCGCACCCGAAGCATCAAGTTCCTGAAGATACAATGGAGCAACCATACCGAAGATGAAGACACTTGGGAACGCGAAGACTTTATGAAGAAGGAGTACCCAGATCTCTTTAGTACCTAATTTTATTTTAGATCTCGGGACGAGATCTTTTGTAAGGGGGAAGGGTTTGTAACATCTCAAATTTCAAATAAAGGAAGAAGAAGAAATTCAAAGATCCAAATTTTAGAACCAACAAAAACTTTTATTTGCATATAGTGCCATGCATAGGACTTGTGCATTTTTGAGTGATATGCCATGATGATTGTTATTGTGCTTATGTGATAAACCCTAAACCCTAAATGAATCAAGAGAAGTTCACAAATCAAATCAAATAAAAAGAGAAAGAAATCAAATAAGAAAAACCCTAAAACCCTCACATATGGCTTATGCCATTTTTAAAAATCTTTACCCTAGACCTAGTTGACTTTCACCATTAGTTGTAATATGTTACTAAACACTTATTACAACTTTTGGAATCAAAGAAATACAAATCAAATCAAGTTTGAACTCAATTTGGGATCACATAGAATAATGGTCAAAATTGCCATTTACAATCTGGTCACCACTTTGAGCCCCTGGATTTCAAGTTTTTCAAACCAAACTTTCCCAATTGTTTGCACCACATCCAAGTACACATCAAGGTGAACAAATTTTGTAAAGACCACCATATCAAAATCATCTTGGATCAAAATCTATGCTCATGCAAAGTTGAGACTTTTTAACAGATTCAACAATCTCACACTTTGCATTTTTGCATTTCTTTTATTTTTAAAATTCCACCACCACCTATGTTTGTCTCTGGTCATTTGCAACTCATCCAAACCAACCATTTTCAAATTTTGGAACCACTTTGCATATATCAAATTTGGCACAAATTTGAAATTTGCAAATAGATCAAATCCAAACACTATTTGAAATAGTGTTTGCCTAACCCTAAACTCCACCACTTGACACCTACTTGGTCCCCTGGTCCCCTCTCTCTCACACACCAGCATAGCAACCCTAAGGAGGAGGCTAGCATGGCATGGACATGGCCATGCCGTCCATGTTCCACATGGCAAGCACCACCCCTCTCCTTCCTTCCCCAGCCACGGCCACCGTGCCCATTCGCGCCACCTCGCACTCCTACCCCTGCCTACGCACGCCATCGCCAGAGAAGAGGCCGACAGTCGCTGGAACGCACGCGCCCAGGGACGGCCACGCCATGCCGATGACGTCGTGCATGCACGCCCGCGGACAGGCCCTGGACACCTGTCGCCTCGCCACCTCGCGCTCCCCCTGGACCACCTCTCGACGCGTTGAGCATCACCGCGCCACCACGAAACCGCCAGACACTCGCGCGACCACGACCCGTGCTCGCCGCCGCCGGAGACGGAGAAGAAATCCCGCCGCAGACGCTGCCAGACATCGCCGCGCCCCGACCAAGCTAGGTACCGCCTAGTCTACCTGTCGCCACCCAGAGGACCACCATGATGCATTGAACACCGCCGCGCCCTCGCCTAGCTCGCTAGACCGCCGGAGAAGCCGCGCCACGGTCGAGTTCGCCGCAGCATCCACGGCCACTCTCGCGCCTATAAAAGGGAGCCCCCATTCGACGATCTGAGCACACCAGCACCTTCCCCTCTTCTCCCTCGACCGCCTGAGCCACTCCACCATCGACATTAGCCACCGCCACCGCTCAATCGCCACATCATTGTGGCGGAAGCTCGCCGTCGATTGGAGCCACCCCAGGACGAGCCGCCGGTACCTGGAGCTTCGCCGTCGTCCACCGCTTCACCGAGCATACAGCTCACTGCCGCTGGAGCCCCGGTGAGCTCTCCGACCCCCTAGCGCCGCCGTGCCAGTAGCCTATTCTCGCCGGCGACGACGATTACCCAGAGCCGTTAGATCTGTGTCTAATCCAACGCTCCACGTCCACCGTACCGATTCGGCGTTTAACGCCCACTGACGGGTGGAGCCCACCGTCAGACAGCCCACGCATGCGTGGACGCGTGGTGGGCTGGATTGTGGCTGTTTAATTCATTTCGGCCCAGTAAATTTTCCCGCCAGGCCCATTTCATTCAAATTCGAATTTCCAGTTTCAGTAAAATTCAATACTGGTTCCATTTTCAAAATTGCATAGATTCAAATTGGCCCAACCAAATTTGGTGAATTTTATATTGTTGGAAAGCTAAGAAAAAGATCTACAAAACTACCCTGGTCTCACAGTGATATTCTTTGTAGAAATAATGTGACAAAAAGAATAAGGCAGGGACTTTTGCACATTCAAATAATTGTTAAAAATCAACCAAAAGTGATATTAAGTTGTTTCCAACTCTCATAGCCCACATTTCACTTACAATAATTGTTTCTGCAAAAATATGGTATGGTTACTTTGAGTGATCATGGCCTAGTTTAAATAAAGGACTATATGGCTAGTTTAGTCAAGTGATATTGTCCAAAACTATTATGAAAATCATATGAAGTGTTTTGCTTCATTTAAATCTTGTCCCAAGTACTTTCATATGAAGTCGTGACCCTGGTCTAAATGCTCTCACATGAAAATACTTGGTGATATTAAATCATAATTAGTATTACTAAATAGTATGAGGTATTCTACCTCATTTAAATCATTTTCCCAAATGATGATGATGAATGGTTGATTTAGGTCAACATGATTTCATGCATGATTGTTTGAGGAAATTAAATCTTAAGAAGATTCAATGAGAGGAAATTATTTCCTCCAAGAACAAAAAAGGAAACTATCATTTACATATGTAATGAGAGGAAATTATTTTTCTTCAAGAAAGAAAACCAAATGCAACTAATATGTTATATGTGTCATTAGAATAGTTTGTGTGAAGCCATGGTGTGCTTAGTATAGCTCTTGAACCTTGTTGGGTGATTGTATCTCGTATTCGTTTTTAGACGCTAGTACCGGAGAATACCAGGAAGAGGAAGGTTTCTACCAAGAAGAGGAGGAGGAGAACTTTGATCACTACCAATGCAAGCTAACACCAATGCAAGCTCTATTGTGCAAGCTAATATTCTTGCAAAGTGCAAAGCCCTTTGGGGCAAGGCATCATTAGTCTTACCTTACTTACAATAATCCCATCCCAAGTTTTTACCTTACAAGTTTTTACTTGATTTATGAAAAAGTTACTTTTATAGTTAACTTTGGTCTAAATTTAGGTATGATATGAGAGTAGTAAAGTTAGTCTCAAAAATGGCCAAGCAAGATAGCACCCCTCATGATTAGTGCTAGTGCTAACAACTAAAAATGACTACTCTAGATGGGAGCATATGTTTTGAAATGAATTTGAAAACTTTGGAATATTGAGTCATTCCATTGAAAGATTTTGAAGGTGAATTTTGACTAAAACTGATATTGGCTTGGATGTGATACCTTTCCAATTTTTGAGTACCCCCACAATACCTGATTATGGGTAGGGCTTAACTGGAAGTTTATGCATCTTAGTATGGGTTCCCTCTGAACAAGCATCATAGGGGTTATGCCGAGGCTGCCTCCGTTGTATGAGAAATGATGTGAAATGAGGTGAATTGTACGGCCAAGCCCTGTGCAGTTCCCAGGTTGACATATGGTCTTCACTGGGAGGCCAAGCTCATGGGGAGAGGTGCCTATACTAGGGTTTGTAAGTGAAAGGTTATGGTTGATGATCCGCGTACTGTGTTACGATGATTCGGGGTTATCCTCGACGGATGGAATCAAATGTTGTGGCACAAGTGTGCAAACTCTGCAGAGTGTAAACCTATTCAAATAGCCGTGTCCACGGTTACGGACGGTTGGAAAGGCCATACTGTTACTTGTGTCAGATATCTTTTGAAACTGTTGATGAACTGATTGGTGACTTGTTTTGAATCACAACTGAGTTGTGGGAATGACACTAATGTTCCCACTTAAGTTAGTTAGCACATGAATTAGTCTTTATCAAATACTTGTGAACTAAAATTGGCTTTATGCAAAATAAACTAGAGCTTAGCACCCCTTACTAGAATTGATAGCACTTACACTAGTATTAGTTTGCGAGTACTTAAAGTACTCACGGCTGTGTCCCTGGTTATTCAAATGGCCACAATATGAAGATGAACAGAACTACCAAGGTGACGACCAGCAGGACGCCTACGACAACTAGGAGTCTTCCGATGTCAAGCGTTGGCCTGTGGACTAGAGAGTCCCCTTTATTTACGCTTTCGCTATGAACTTGTGTTCGTTGATCGATAGATCAACTATTTGTGTAATATGGATCATGTGATCTGAATTTGTAAGACAATATGGTTTGTAATGAATGATGACTTATGATATTCGACTGTTATGTCTCGCAACAACAATATTCCTGGGATTGCGATGAATGGCATAATAGGCATCTGGACTTAAAAATCCGGGTGTTGACAAACAGCAGCGAAGCAGGTTGCGTTGATGGCACAGGCCGCTGCCATGGCGGTGCCCCACACCCTGGTGCATAGGTTTGTCCCTGCCCCAAACACCATCGCCACCCTAAACACCTTCACCGCCGCCGACCTACACATGCTAGCAGCCGGATCGCCTGAGCTCCGGCTCACTGCGTACTGTGGAGGCAGGCCTCCTCCTCCTCACACCGGCTACCAGCAGTTCGCCGCGAGCAGCAGCGCACAAGTGCCGTTCGACCCAAGTCGGGCGACGCCATCTTGGAGGACATGATCAGCGATGGCACCAGCAGGATGCCGTCCTTCATGCAGCAGGAAGCCGAGGCGTACGCCGAAGATGAGGAAGAAGGAAACAACGTTGGGTATAAGAACAACGTGTACAACTACACCGAGGCTACCGAAGAGATCGCGCCAGCCATCGCCGACCCCAAGGGCAAGAAAAAGAAGGTCAGCACCGCGCCAGGCGCTGCCGCGGAGGACCCAAATAAGAAGGCCGGCGGGCGTGGGCCAAAGTGGAGCTCGAGGGAGGACGAGTACCTCGCCGAGGCATGGAAGACAGTGAGCATCGACCCCTTCACCGGCGCCAACCAGAACACTGAGTCGTATTGGAAGAGCGTGAAGGCGGCGTTCGATGAGCGTCAGCTATTGGATCCCTACTTCAAGGCGCCGACCAACGATCGCAACGTCTCCGCCATGTCTCACCATTGACACATGATCCAGCACTCCTGCAACAAGTGGCATGGTGTTGTGGAGGAGATTCGCCGCGTCCACGTTAGCGGTACCAACTTTGAGGATCAGGTACTGTCACCGCTCTCACCATGCATTGTTCCTTGATCATCAGCGTTTGAATCGTCAACCATTTTTGCAGATGCGTGTCATGATCACCGCCTACCATGAGGACAACGACCACATCAAGTTCAAGTTCGTGCATGTGTTCACCTGGATCGAGACGTGTGACAAGTGGATGGAAGTCAGGACTGGCCTCGTCAAGGCCAACGCGCCGTTCGACCCCAACGCCGAGCCTACACCGGCTGCTATTGGCTGACCCATTGGGAACAAGAAAGCCAAGTTGATGAGGGATGCCGCATTGGCCATCGAGAAGCTCCAGCTGTCCATCCTGGCATGCATCGCTGACGCCGCCGCGCAAGCTGCCACACGGGCGGAGCAAGCCATGAAGATGGAGGAGGTGGCATCGGCAAGGTGGGTATCGGTCATGGAGAGGCAGGACGTCAAGCTCGACATGATCAAGGCCAACATCGTTGCCAAGAAGAGGCAAGAGGATTTGGCAATCCTGCTCGTCGACACCAGTGGCATGGACGACGACATCATGGCGTGATGCGCCGCGCAACGCGCCACGATCCTAGCGGAGAGTCGATCTCCACCCGCGCCCCAGCCCAACACCGCGACTCCAGCGACGGCTACTACTCCACTGGCCACTGGCGCTACAGCATCCACTGCCTCACCGCCATCACTGATCGCTACGCCGACGACACCCACCATGGTACCCGATGCCCCGGTTGAGGAAATCGCTTGATTCCCGCGTTGCCGGCCGGCCTGCATGCCCTTTTTTTTGGTTCGCTAGACATTTCAATGCCACGATTTGCGACGATGTGTTCATCGAGACTTCCATTTGCGACGATGTGTTTCGTCGAGACAATGATCTGTTGGACACGAAATTTGATCGTCCTATGTTTTTAAGTTTCGAATTTAGGGGCAGCCGTTTAGGGGGTGCGGCTGGGCGTCGGCGCCCCCATATTTAGAGGTTACGCGCCGGCACCCCCCCATATGGTCAGGCGCCAGACGTCGTATGGGGGGACGAGTGGAGATGCTCTTAGCGTGGTAGCGTATTCGGAAGGTCAATGACCGTATTTATTTTAGGTATCAAATACACGTACCGTGGATGCAGTTTAATCTTTATGAAATATATGTACAACTATAAGTTTTGCACTTCATCGCCTTGGCCTTAGGGCATCTCAAGCGGGTTCTCTGTGCCGCCGTTGCTTGGTGTTCGACCTCGTAGCGGTCTGTATCCCTCACCACGACCACCATGGTGCTGGCCATCATCGTGGCCGCCTCCTCCAGCTCCCGGTCCATGATACGTCTCAAACGTATCTATAATTTTTTATGCTCCATGCTTGTTTTACTCCAATTTCTATACGTTTTGTTTACACTTCGTGGAATTTTTATGCATTTTCTGGAACTAACCTATTGACAAGATGCCACAGTGTCAGTTCCTGTTTTCTGCTATTTTTGTATTTCAGAAAAGTTTTACAGGAAATATTCTTGGAATTGGACGAAACGAAAGCCAAAGTTCCTATTTTCCTGTCATGAATACGGAGTTCGAAGGAGAGACGAAGAAGGGCACTAGGGTGGCCACACTACCCCTAGGCGCGAGCCCACCCCTGGTCGCGCCTAGGCATGTTGTGGGCCCCTCGGGCACCCACCGACATCGCCTTTTCGCCTAGAAATTTCCCCCCGACGTGAAAACCCTAAATCAATCAGCCTCCATCCCAGAAAAGTTCCGTAGCTCCGCCACCGCTGAAGATAAGTTTCGGGGGACAGAAGTCTCTGTTCCGGCACCCTACCGGGACGAGGAATTGCCCCTGGAGCCATCTCCATCGACTCCACCACCATCTACATCGCTGTCGCTGACTCCCATGATGAGGAGGGAGTAGTTCTCCGTCGGGGCTGAGGGTTTTACCGGTAGTTATGTGGTCTATCTCTCTCTCCCATGATATGATCTTTATGTGATCATGAGCTTTACAATCTAGTTGAATAAGTAGATGTTATTCTTCAACTATTATGCTACTCAAGTGGTTTTATTATGTTATCTATGGAAACACCTTGTCCCACGGTGTGAAGGTGACAGTGTGCATACCGTGTGTGTCTCTTAAGCTTAAATTTACAGAAATACTTATGAATTATCGTGTCTAGTTAGTACTATCTTTGTATGCTCAAAGTGATAGCGTGGGGAGTCCATAGATTGGGAACGCGAACTTTAAGGAGTGCTTTTGCAGCCCTACGCAGTTAATTTGTGTTTATTATCAAACTGGAGAGTGGTTCAGAGTAGCGTAGTGACGAGATAATATTTATGTATTCAGTTATGATATCATTGTTGGGAGTGTCCACTAGTGAAAGTAAGAGCCCTAGGCCTTGTTTCTAAATATTGAAACACCGTTTACAACCTGTTCTGCTACATGTTTCTTTGCTACCATTTTCATTTCAGATTGCAATTATGATACGTCTCAAACGTATCTATAATTTTTGATGCTCCATGTTTGTTTTACACCAATTCATATATGTTTTTCTTACACTTCATTACACTTTTACATGATTTCCGGCACTAACCTATTAACAAGATGCCACAGTGCTAGTTCCCTATTTTTTTGTTGTTTTTGTATTTCAGAAAAGTTGTACATGAAATATTCTCGTAATTGGACGAAACAAAAGCCGAAGTACATTTTTTACCGAAACGAAGATGAAGTCCGAAGGGGGGTCGAAGAGGCGCAGCAGGTCGGCCAGACCTACCCTAGCCGTGGCCTAGACCTGGCCCGCGCCTAGGGGTGGTCTGAGCCCACCAGGCGCCTAACTGACCTCAATCCTCCGCCTATTTATACATCTTCTCGGGAAAACCCTGGATACCCGAGCCCCCATCCACGAAAAGTTCCATCGCGGCCGGCATCGCCGAACCCATTTCGAGGGGTTCTGACGCTCTTTCCGGCACCCTGCCGGAGGGGGAAATCATCGGTGGAGGCATCTACATTGCCATGCCTGCCTCCGAAGTGATGTGTGAGTAGTTCATCCCTAGAATATGGGTCCATAGCAGTAGTTAGATGGTTGCCTTCTCCACCTTGTGCTTCATGTATCGATCTTGTGAGCTACCCTACATGATCAAGATCATCTTTATGTAATCCTATATATTTGGTTTGCTGGGATCCGATGAATATTGTATACTATATTGAGATTGATTATATATTCATGTCATATGTTATTTGTAATCTTGCATGCTCTCTGTTGCTAGTAGAAACTCTGACCAAATGGACACTTGTGACTCTAAGAGGGGGTATTTATGTTCGATAGTAGGTTCATGCCTCTAGTTTCCTGAGAGAGTGACTATAACTTCTAAGGTTGTAGATCTGCTGTTGCTACTAGGGAGAAACCAACAATGTTTTATCCAAGGGTAATTCTATTGTTTACTTTGCACACATTGCTTAATGCGATAGTCTGTTGCTTATAATAACTTAATACTGAAAGGGGTTCGGACGATAACTTGAAGGTGGAT
The DNA here is from genome assembly GCF_019359855.2 of Lolium perenne. Taxonomy (NCBI): domain Eukaryota; kingdom Viridiplantae; phylum Streptophyta; class Magnoliopsida; order Poales; family Poaceae; genus Lolium; species Lolium perenne. The sequence goes on from NC_067250.2 coordinate 43,124,457, forward strand.
TATTAGTCATAGACGCAATTGGATTACGGTCTATGTATTATGTTGTAATGCCCAATACCAAATATCATAGTAATCATCTTGTCATGTATTGATCGATATTCTGTCAATTGTCCAGCTGTAATTTGTTCACCCAACATGCTATTTCTTCATGGAGAGACGCCTCTAGTGAACTGTAGACCCCGGTCCTATTTTCTTTACTGATGAATTCAACTGCAATCATGTTGTGTTTACTTTCTGCAAACATCTCCTTCCATTCGATACGTCTAATCCTTTGTGTTCAGCAAACCGGTGAGATTGACAACCTCACTGTAAGTTGGGGCAAAGTACTTTGGTTGTGTTGTGTGCAGGTTCCACGTTGTTGCTGACGCCGGTAGTGCGCCCTGCCACTAGTCAGCCAGCAACACCTTCAGAAGTCACGTCTTTCTCCTACTGGCCGATTAAACCTTGGTTTCTTACTAAGGGAAAACTTGTTGTTGTGCTCATCATACCTTCCTCTTGGGGTTCCCCAACAGCGTGTCCGCATACGCCGAGTACATACCATCAAATTACCACACATAATCATCCATATTACTGGTATTTGACTATCTCTTCACCGAACTAGTGCACCTATACACCTGACAAGTGTATTGGGTGTGTTGGGGACACAAGGTACTTCTTGTATCATAATTGCAGGGTTGCTTGAGAGGGATATCTTTGACTTCTACCTCCCTGAGTTCGATAAACCTTGGGTGATCCACTTAAGGGAAACTTGCTGCTGTTCAACAAACATCTGCACTTGGAGGCCCAACAATGTCTACAAGAATAGAAGCGTGCGTAGACATCAGTCCACATGCGGCTGCTCCCACTACCACGACATCCTCATACGGTGAATAGTGGCCGGGGTTGACATCTCTTACGCCCGCCTGATGGCGATAGCTTCGGCGCGTGCTTGCGCCTCCGTCGCTAGGACCTCACTACCTCGTCGTCGCCAAAGTCAGCGAGGTAGTCGTCACCGAGGTCGAGGAAGAAGACGTCCACCGGATATGGGTTAGTAGCGATGGTATCTCCGCCCCCAAGGGCGCACAAGGTTTCCCGTGACTCCCACATCCATGCCCTCGCTTCGGCGAGCATGGCGTTGGCCATCGCGAGGCCCACCTGGATGTCGTTTTGGGTCGTCGACGGCGGCTGGCGGTGGAGCGACTCGAGGAACGTCCACTCGTGCTCCTCGGCGACTGCCGCATGCGTATCCTCTTCCTCCCCATGCCCTTCCAGTACGGCCCTTAGACTTCGCGGGCATAGGCGGTATGTTCCGCCTCCAGCGCCGCCCTATCCGAATCATCCGGATAGAGGGCTCAAGCCATCACCAAAAAGAGTTTCTAGGTGTGGCCGTGGTTGGTCATGGTTTGTATCTACGGTTTGCCCAGGTCAGTAGGAGGCACTCTACATATATATAGGCACAGTAGGGTGGGAATCATCGTTTTGATTGCCCGATATTTCCTGCCAAGTGCGCCAATCACTCAACCGTGCGTGGGAATCCATCACCCTCATGCGGGAACCGGTAATCTCCGACGGCAGAACTCAGCGGAATTAATCGCCATGAATGACCTTGACGTCGTAAAAGGAAAGAAATGCATCGACATGTTGGGCTACCCCCGACGCAAAGGGACACGCGGGCCTATTCGACCGATTTCCTTTCGGTGTTCCGAGCCAAACGGATGCAACTAGCCACTTTAGGTGACCAGAATACATCGGGCCATTGGATATGTCCTTAGAACACCACCCAAGTGGGCTGGGCTGCACCCCTTGGTTCACGTGGCCCCTCCCAGGGTAGTGGGCCCACTGGTGACCCCTTCAGAACCTTATAGAAACCCTCCGGTGCAACATCGGAAAATTCATGAACTTTTTCGAAACGCGGAAAGTGACTTTACATATATGAATCTTATTCCTCGGACTATCACAAGCCTCCTCGTGATGTCTTGGATACAATACGAAACTCTGAACAACATCCAGTCTCTAAATCATATTCCTATATCTACCCTAAGCGTCAAGAACTTTAAGTGTGTCACCCTATGATTAGCGAATGATGCAGACATGATTTATACATCTCTCCGATCCGCAACCAACAATGGGATCTAGAGACCCGTAATGGCTCCTATATATTCAATGGTGACCTTGTAATCGAATGAGCCATAAACATTATGACCAATTCTCTTTGTCTCGCGATATTTTACTTATCCGAGATCTGATCATCGGTATCATCTATACCTAGTTAAATCTCATTACTGATAAGTACTCTTTACTAATTTCGTGATATGACATCCATGTGACCTAATCACATGCCTGCAAGCTTCTTGGATGTGATCTCGTCGAGAGGGCCCCGAGTAAATCTCTCTGTCATGTGGATGGATAAATTCCACTCTTGATACATGTGCCTCAACTATCACTTTGAGAATACCCAATGCCACATTAATAATCACCCTATTATGGTCTGGCGTTTGGTGTCATCAAAGCACTCCTCCGGTGTTAGTGATTAACATAATCTCATGGTATAAGCATTGCTCAAAAACTAGGCCGATTCAGCGATTACTAGGCCGATTAATCGCTACAAGGGGCCTGACCATGTCGATTACCATTAATCTCTTGTGTTAATCCTTTAGCCCGATTAATCGTACCGAATGTCCAATTACTAGGTATGTTCCCGATTAACTACTTCACTTGGTCAATAAAACTATAAACATTTCAATGCATATAGCAAGTACAGGCGCTACCCCTCCCCAATAAAGTAGGTTTTGCAAAGCTCCCGCTTGATTGCAGCCTCCAACAGCTCGAATTCCGCTATCGCCAACTAGTTCCTTGCCCTCCCAGACCAGTTACTCTCAGTTGCCTAGATACAGGAGCTCGACCACCTTGAGTAGCTCATGCAGGAGCTCAAGGGCGCCTTCGATAGGTTAGGTGGTTGAGGTGTAAGAGGGGTCGTACCCTAGCTAGGTAGGTGGTGGGAGAAGATAAACTTCAGAGGTGAGAGGATAAGAAGTGGAAGGAAGAAATGTGGCTTCAACTAGTGGATCCTGATTCAATCGTGACCTTGAAGATTAGGTCACGGAGGAGAATCATAGATGTTTTTCTGGGACTTTAGGCTCTAGAGAAGTAGGGCTAGACATATAGAGGCTCATATACTATTATTTTTCTTATATAAACTTTTTTTTACGTGCTAATTTTTGTAGGTGACACCGATTAATAGCCGACCGATTAAATCAGTTAATCCTCCGAATTCTGATTAATCGCTACTCGCAAGCCAACCGAGTAGTTAACGATTACCGATTTCCTTACCATTGGATATAAGGATTAGGTTATTTCTGTTGGCGTCCGAAACCCACCGGCGACTAGCGACGGGCAACACGTAGAGCCGGGAGGCTCCCAGAACTGCGGTAGGCCCTGGTCCCTCGTGCGACGGCCCGCAAAGCTCCGGCACGCACGTCCGATAATGGTGCAAGGGCGTGCCACCTGACCTATACCTGGTCAGGAAGGTGATGGATTGCTTCGCTTAGTTTCCTGCATGGCATACACGTAAACATTAAATACGAGCCTCGATCGGCTCTCAGGTTGTCCTGTGAATCGGCTCAGGGAGCCGATCCACCCATGATTCGTATGAGGTCTACGATAACATGGTGGTCCTGCTTGATCGATATAAAGCTAAAACGACCTACGACGATTTAGGGTTTTCACCACATAATCGGAACATCCTACACGTGATTGAGCCTGGCAGCCACGCAAGATGATAATAAACCAGCCCTAGATAAGGCCTAAAAACCAACATGGAGTTGATTCCCGGAACATCTTATCTAGGGCTAGCAAACTATACCCTACGTGCTACTGGATCCTTCAACCCGTTTGCAAGGCCTAACTATGTAGATATTAAACTAATCCTTGAAGAACAAGGAGCAATCATAACGGATCGAATCTACTAAACAAGGATCAAGCAAGGTGCTGCCCTTACACCTAAGATAGATGTAAAGGCAGCTAGATGTCTAAGGGCAGCATGGATAAAAGCATATATCGTGGTAAAACAATGCTAATCCTAACACATCAACGATAACTACGTTGCTCGCCATCAACAAGGCTTCAGCACGAGCAACGCATGAACAACGAATAAACGTATATTGCCTAGATCGCAAGATGCGATCTAGGCAGCATGATGCTTACCCGGAAGAAACCCTCGAAACAAGGGGTTGGCGATGCGCCTAGATTGGTTTGTTGTGAACGTGATTGTTGTTTTTCTCAATAACCCTAGATACATATTTATAGTCCGTGGACTTTCTAACGTGGGAATAATCCCAACCGTGTACGAGCCAAATTCTACCTAACCGACACGTATCCTACTATATTTACAGATACACGGGCAAACTAGCCCAAACTTCTTGTACAAGGCCGATTCATGTATATTTTCCGTGTATATTCTTCAAGTCCATCTTAATCACGGCCCACCTCTGATACGGTCAAATTCAGGTGATAACACATGCCCCCCTGGTTTTGGAAATGATAATTCCAAAACCACTCTGCTTTTTCTTCGTCGGGTCATGTCGTGGCAGAGCAGAACCGTCGCAGTATCCTTCATCATGATGCCTTGCCTTCTCGACTTCTCTGCAAGATTTGATAGCGTTTTGGCATCACCTCCTCGAAAACTGCTATGGCATTAAATTTCCACTATATCCCCTTTATTTAACCGCGCCAAACAGTTCACTTCTTCATCCCCTTGCTCTGTTCTAGCCATCGGCACCCAAAAAACCCTCTTTCCCTGTAGCAATGTCTTCCTCTTCCTCCGTCTCATCGGGCCTCTCCTTTCAGTCCTCCTTCTCCAGCGATGACTTTCCCCCAGCCGCCGTCAGTTCAGATGACGACCTGTCCATGACCGACAGGGAGGCGGACCTCCGGTTCCTTATCGACGGGGAACTGGAGAGCGAGAGCGAGGACGACCTCCACTCCTGGGCAAGCTTCACCTCCTCCGACGAGGAGGAGGATGAGGAGGAAGAGGAGGAAGAGGAGGAGGATGACTCCTCCTCCGCCGGATACCCACCGGCCAAATGCTTCCGAGCTTGGTCGGAGAGCGACGACGATGATGATGACGAGGAGGAAGAAGCCCCGGCTGAGGGCTGGGGCAGCAGCGACGAGGAGTTCTCCGGAAGCAGCGCCGACGGCAGTTACGACGCCGACGATGAGGCCAGCGAGGATTAGTAGTGTAGGATTAGTAGTTCTTGAGCAATCGGCTCTTCTTTTGTTCTTCCTTCTCTGAGCAATCGGCTCTTCATTGTAAAAAGCCCCTTTTATTAATGAAGAAGTGCTTCCAATTAATTTTGCCGATAGTCAAAGTCAGACAATCCCCAAAAGAGCCGATGGCATCGCATCGGCCTTCACCATAAACGCGAGTAAGGCCAACCCGGCTGCCCCTTCAAACGGTAACCTGCAACCTCCGTCTGAGAAAGCAAACTCAGATCCCCAAATCGCCGCCCGGGCAGATCCAACTCACGGCCACACGAATCTCAGATCTCGACCGCGCCATTCCAACTCCACAGCGCATCCAATGGCGGAATCATCCAACGCCAACGCCATGGTCTCCGGTCTGAAGGTAATCTTTAACCGTCCCTCGCCATCCGAGTAAATGTTAAGATTAACAGCAGTCACCAAGTCGGCCTTTCAAAACAGGAGCCGACGGCATGTGCTTGACAACGTCTGACTTGCATATGATGATGATTTCTGCCGTCAAAAGGATGTGATGAAGCTTGGTGCAGGTGAAGAATAGGCAGAGGCATAACTTCTCGACCTCAGGGTACCTTGTCTCTGCATCCAACATCCTTCTGCTGAGGTAGAAAACGACCTTTTAAACACCCTCATAGACCGACGATCTCTTTCGTCGTCGTCGTTGTATCGCCGGCGTTGGTCATACTGACGCTCATATTTGTTGAGGAGATGATCAGAGAGAGGTCGCTGATATCGCACATTCTTCACTTCTCCCTCTGTGATGTAGCGCTTGCCATCGTGTCGGGGTCGATCGCGTGGAATGGCCTCCTCTCTGTCCTTACCACGAGAGCGGCTGCCCTCGTCTCTGTCCTTACCAGGGTGGTGCACAGGCCCGACCATGTTAATGCTGAACGAGAAACCTGGCTGGCACCTCCCGGGGTAAGCGCACTCCACCATGTTAACGGCGGGGAAGGGGTGTGTGTCGACTTTCATGGCGTACTGGCTGAAAATTAGACGCCCTTGTTCTATCGCCATTTGGATCTGCTGACGCCACACCCTGCAGTCGTTGGTGGTATGGGTGAACGTGTTATGCCACTTGCAGTATGGCTTTCCGTTCAGCTCCTGTGCCGTGGGGATCTTGTGGCCTTCGGGTAACTTTAGCTGCTTCTCCTTGAGTAAGAGGTCGAAAATTTGCTCAGCTTTGGTCACGTCGAAGTCAAACCCTCTTGGAGGACCTTGTGGCTTAACCCACTTGCAGGACACGGGGCTTGCCCCCCGAGCCCATTCAGCCACTGCTACCTCTTGATCTCCCGCAGAGACTTCACCTTCCTCTGTCTCAACCAGGACTACCGCACGCTTGAACTTGTCCTGGTACAACTCTGGGTGGCGCTGTTCATATAATGACAGTTTCTGAACCATATGCGCCAGTGAAGCGTAATCTGCTTGGGAAGCCATATCCTTGATCGGCGATGCGAGACCCACCACCGCCAACTCGACTGCTTCTTTTTCAGTCAAACGAGCCGAATAGCATCGGTTCCTGATGGTCCTGAAGCGCTGGATGTATTCTGACACTGTTTCTCCGCGCTTATGTCGTACTTGTGCTAGATCGGCAATGCCAGCCTCGGAAGCCTCTGAGTGATACTGCATGTGGAACTGCTCTTCCATCTGCTTCCAAGTCCGGATTGAATCTGGTGGCAGCGAGGTGTACCACCCGAAAGCCGATCCTGTGAGGGACTTTGCGAAGAACCTCACGCGTAGTGCGTCTGATGCTGAGATCGTGCCCAACTGCGCCAAATATCGGCTCACATGCTCGATTGAACTGGAGCCATCTGACCCACTAAACTTGGAGAATTCAGGGAGCCGATATTTGGGTGGTAGTGGGATCAAATCGTACTCGTTGGGGTACGGCTTGGAATAGCCGATCGCCCTCCTTTTCGGCACCATGCCGAACTGGTCTCTCAAGATTGTACTGATCTGATCCGCGGTGCTAGCTGCAGGAGTCGAGCTTTGAAGATTCGCTGGAGTGGCATACTTGGCTAGCCACGCTTGCTTCTCAAGATCTGAGCTAGCTGCGGGAGTTGAGCTTTGAAGGTTTGTTGGAGTGGCATACTTAGCTAGCCACGCCTGCTTCTCAAGATCTGATCCAGAAGCCCCTCCTGCTGTTCAATCCTGTTGCAGATCGGTTCGTGAGTGCCCCGATTACTACGATGCGGCACATATGTGCATGTGTATCCGTGCGGGATCTCCTTAGGCGCCTCATACAAGGACTGGTAATCACTAGGATCGCCACCGATCTTGTAGACGATGAATGCCGGTGAACTCGGCACTTCTAGTGCTGCCAGCGCGAACGGCAGCGGTGGTCGGGTCTGGAGTGGTATCTCTCCTTGGTGAGTCCCTAGAGCAGGTCCTAATGGAGAGTACTGATGCTTCATGATTTCCTGGACCACGCGAAGCGCGACACGCTCCAAGGCGTTCACCAGGCTCTCAGAATGGCGGTGTAGCGAATGAGCTACCATGTGATTAACCTCCTGACGCAGAGACCTGGTGCGTTCTTCTGAAGGGGTAGACAGATCCACTCCATCGAGCCCGCCTTCAGGTGAGAACCCTTTCCACCTGATGCCGTGTGAGCGGGTCCTCTGGAAAGAGCCGATGAGGTCGGCTTCGAAGATAGCTTTGACATCGTCATACTTCTTCTTGAGCTCCTCAGTCAGATCTTCGTACGTGACTGGATCTTCCGCCATCTCAGATGCAGATGGCGATGCAGTTGATGTCGAAGACTGTCCCACCGGGCGTGCCAGAATGTGTTGGCGTCCGAAACCCACCGGCGAGTAGCGACGGGCAACACGTAGAGCCGGGAGGCTCCCAGAACTGCGGTAGGCCCTGGTCCCTCGTGCGACGGCCCGCAAAGCTCCGGCACGCACGTCCGATGCTGGTGCAAGGGCGTGCCACCTGACCTATACCTGGTCAGGAAGGTGATGGATTGCTTCGCTTAGTTTCCTGCATGGCATACACGTAAACATTAAATACGAGCCTTGATCGGCTCTCAGGTTGTCCTGTGAATCGGCTCAGGGAGCCGATCCACCCATGATTCGTATGAGGTCTACGATAACATGGTGGTCCTGCTTGATCGATATAAAGCTAAAACGACCTACGCCGATTTAGGGTTTTCACCACATAATCGGAACATCCTACACGTGATTGAGCCTGGCAGCCACGCAAGATGATAATAAACCAGCCCTAGATAAGGCCTAAAAACCAACATGGAGTTGATTCCCGGAACATCTTATCTAGGGCTAGCAAACTATACCCTACGTGCTACTGGATCCTTCAACCCGTTTGCAAGGCCTAACTATGTAGATATTAAACTAATCCTTGAAGAACAAGGAGCAATCATAACGGATCGGATCTACTAAACAAGGATCAAGCAAGGTGCTGCCCTTACACCTAAGATAGATGTAAAGACAGCTAGATGTCTAAGGGCAGCATGGATAAAAGCATATATCGTGATAAAACAATGCTAACCCTAACACATCTACGATAACTACGTTGCTCGCCATCAACAAGGCTTCAGCACGAGCAACGCATGAACAACGAATAAACGTATACTGCCTAGATCGCAAGATGCGATCTAGGCAGCATGATGCTTACCCGGAAGAAACCCTCGAAACAAGGGGTTGGCGATGCGCCTAGATTGGTTTGTTGTGAACGTGATTGTTGTTTTTCTCAATAACCCTAGATACATATTTATAGTCCGTGGACTTTCTAACGTGGGAATAATCCCAACCGTGTACGAGCTAAATTCTACCTAACCGACACGTATCCTACTATATTTGCAGATACACGGGCAAACTAGACCAAACTTCTTGTACAAGGCCGATTCATGTATATTTTCCGTGTATATTCTTCAAGTCCATCTTAATCACGGCCCACCTCTGATCCGGTCAAATTATGGTGATAACAATTTCGTGTTTGAGAGCTACAACAAAACGAACTTAATGACGTGATATTATTGCTATGGCTACATTAGGTGTGCCCATCGTATCATTCTCCTAATGGCATGATCCCGTTATAAACAACATCCAATGTTCATGATCATGAAACCTTTATTAACGAGCTAGTTAAACACAAGGCTTACTAGAGACTCTGGCCGCTGCGCCACCGTGCACCCGAGGCAGGTCATAGACATTGCAAGTAGGAGCACCTAGCGAGGCACAACATGTAGCAGAAGCAGCTAGCTAGTACGCATGAGCAGCAGTAGCCATAAGCGAGCATCAGAGGCGCGTCACTGGTGCATCTATTATATTAGTTGTTAGAACAAATTCAGTTTGGTTACTTAAAAAAAGTGAACTAATTCGCTTTGGTAGTTTTGCATGTTAGCCCAATTATTATTTGTTTGTTTGCTGGGAGCCTAGTTGTTTTTTATTATTCAGAAATATTCGCTTGTGAACAATACGAGGCTGATCTATGGGTCCATGCAGTGCCATATCTTCAAATACCAAGTTGTGTTGTAGCTCAGTGACCTAGATGAACATTACACCGTATTTCCCTATAAACAACTTAATTCGATTTAGTGTTGCCAAAAATATATGCGAGAGATGTATTGTTAAGAAGAGATTTCTCTCCTCGTGATCGGAGGGAGTACGAAAAATGGAGATGATGCATTTTACTCTTTCCTAAATTTCTTTGAGAGATTCAAATATCCATGATACATTTCCCTATAAACAACTTAATTCGATTTCGTGTTGCCAAAAATATATGCGAGAGATGTATTGTTAAGAAGAGATTTCTCTCCTCGTGATCGGAGGGAGTACGAAAAATGGAGATGATGCATTTTACTCTTTCCTAAATTTCTTTGAGAGATTCAAATATCCATGATACTCTGGCATGCGAAGCGAGCGCTCTACCATATGAGCTACACCCCCTTTGTGAATATCTAACGAAACTTATTTTTATAAAATCATAGTTTAGCTCACCTGCAAAACTTGGTTCCGGCAATCACTCTTCCGGGGTGATTGCAACACTCGCTGTCTTTGAGAAATAGGATGCCTTTTAGGCTTTTGCCATTTGACATCCGGTTATTCTTCATTTTGTCAAACATGCGATATTTTTAGGCCACTTACTTTTTGGAAAATGATTCAATCCCCCCGGGGATAAGACGCCCTGCAGCCTCCGGCTCGGTGGCCGTCGGATGAGCATCATCGCACGCGCACGAGCTAGCTTGCCAGCAAGACGCGTCATGGGTGGGCCCCAACCACGACCTTATCTCTTCTTCGCGTCTCTCTCCTGCAGCAATATCCGCACGCTCCCGCATCCCAGCCACACCGCCGCGCTCCGCGCCGCAGCCATGCCCCCGCGCCCCAGCCATGCCACCGCGCTCCACCTGCGCGTCGTGCCTCACCTCTCCCGCGTGCGGCCGCCACCTTCCCCGACCTCCTCCTCCGCCGCTGCGTCGCATCCTCGTCGCCGCCCACGGCGAGCCTCCCCCGCGCGCGGTCGCCGACTCCCCTGACCCCCTCCACGTGCAGCCCTCCGAGGTTGACGCCGCTGCTTTTCCGTGTTCGACGCCGCTCAATGTCCCATCGGCGGCCGGCGGTGGTGCTGGTGCGGATATGGCTGCTGCTACAGGGGTCGATCGGTCTTGCTACAAGAATTGGCGGGGCTTGCTACAAGGGCGGCCATGCTTCGCTACAACAGGCGGCCGGCCTTGCTACCGGCGGTGGGCGGCGCTGCTTCGAGCGGCGGGAGGCTTTGCTACAAGGGGATGAAGATCTTGCTACATGGGGCGCCGGACCTTGCTAACATGGGTGCCGGGCTTTGCTACGAGGGGAGCTGCCGGCCTTGCTACCGGCGGTTGCTATAGTTGCTACAAGGGGCGAGAGGCCTTGCTACAGCAGGCACCCGTCGTTGTTGCCCATGGTGGGCCTTCGCGGCGAGCGGTGGGGGTCTTCTCCGGCGACGGCTTCTCCGGCGATGGCGCCTTGTTGCTGCAAGCGGTGGGTCACCCTGCTAACAGCGGCGGAAGGCGCTGCTACAAGGGTGTCCAGTGTTGCTACCTAGGTAACCATGTTTTCTCCGGTGACGGCAACTTTTCCGGCGACAACATCTTCTCCGGTGAGCACGTTCTCCGGCAACGGTTCGGTTAGAGAAGTGGCGGCTGGTATAGAAATTGACTGTATAGGGATACGTGTCGCCTCCTGGACCCGGGGGCTGGAAATTCTAATCCCCCGGGGAACGCTCAGCATAGTCCTTACTTTTTGTAGGAGTATCATTTCTTATGTGACACAAATTACATCCCATTTACACGATCGTTAACACATATATACTCCCTCCGTCTATTATTAGATGTCTGTGGTTTATTTAAATCTAGATGTACCTAGACATTAAATAGCTTCAAAACGGTAGTGCCAAATAGACTACATTGACGCAGTGCATCTAGTTAACGGTGTGCCTGTATCCGTTGTGCCTGTGTCGATGGGTGGACAGCAATCACAACATTGAAACAACAAGCAGAAAAACACTGCATTAAGCTAAAAAAAATACTGCATCTCCGCACCTACTATAGATTCTTTTTGTATTCGCAATCGCTAAAAGCAGTATAATAATTTTCATATGCATACATTGATTCATACTCCAGTGCATGTATATATATAGATTTCAGGGTTGGCACTTCCTTGGCAATAACAGAAATGAGCTTCCAGTAAGTACAGTCATCAGCCCACCAAAGCAGGAAGGAAGATGCAACAAAAGAATCTCTCTAGTTCTTCTCTACACACAAGAGGGGAACAGACGACAGTGACACCAAAAAGCATCCAACAACAAAGTCTTGTCTTCCTTTCAGGTCGACTCCTATTTCATCCAGACATCGGCCACTTGTTCCTGGCAGCAGCCCTGAAGCACACAACAACAAACACCACTCGTCAGCTTCTATTCCTCAAATTTGGACTGCAATGCAATGCACAGATATAACAAGTGTAGCGATGCGCGAAATACAAGCAATATCCAGCAATGCATAACACGGTAGTTTTTAAGAAGCAAAATCAGAACATGGTAACTATATATCATGGCCCGGCTGAACTCCGTGCAGATTGTATTCAGTGGCGTGATGCTGAATTAGTGAAGTTCGCAACTTCTTCATACTCACGTCCCTGCCCCCTTGGGTTCCAACCTGACCCTTGTAAAAGCATGGACTAGCAAGAGTTAATCAAGCAACAACCCAAGTGCATGGACATTGGATGGTGAAGTGCAAACTTGAAATTGGGTGAAATCAATGTATTTCCATGCTCAGAACCTCAGACGTTATATCATATAACTATATCACATCATAGCCATCCAATAACCCCCAAACATCTTAATCCAAACAGATGTTTGTTTTTTCAGATGAATAGACGACATTTTCTTGTGTGGAGGATTTAAAAACCTACTGCGTCATAGTAAGAACATATAAAAATTACTTGTTTTTTTTTTTGTTTATATTGAACCTAAAAATAGTCAAATAGCATCCCATATAATTATAGCAAATGCAGTATCACTATTGATAGATGTCACTGTGGCCCTAACTTCCAGATCAAGCCAGGCATTCCTTTCAAACAGGCCTATACAGTTCAATGCTGTCTACCTGAAGAGGGGCATGTAAGCTTGAACCAAACAATCAACAAGAGAAAATAACCAAACATCCTGATCAACGAATGCATTGGTACACAATTCTCCGCACTATAAAACATTTTCCCTTGCATGCTTATATAACAGCTAGATAAAGACAGCCTAATCATGCAGCTAGACATTTTACACATGTCATTGGCCAGCCTACACGGTTAAATCAAAACTTCAACTGCAGGATGAGCGCATAATAGACATTTTCCTATGGTCTGACTAGCATGGAGGACAGACAGAAACAAACATTTAGCGTCGTCTAGACCAAATTAACAGTTCCCCTTGACAACCATCACTCTCCAGTTCTTAATTAAACTAGTAGGTAAATAGTAGAATCTAAACTGAGGATACTACACTCAAGCTAGATCGAACTAGTATAATTGTTATCAAGAGAAACCCATACAAGGTATTTTCTCAACTGAATCAGCGACACATGGTGATGACAATCATCCCTAATAAGGAAATATCCTAACAGTGGAATTGCGAGGTAGTAGTACCTCGTCCATCCCTCGGTTCCCCTCTTTCTTGCAAGCGCTTCAGTCGAGATCATCGTAGGAGCGATGTGCATCGTTGTTGTCTCCAGAACCATCGGCGTCGGGTTCGCCGCTCTCGGCGGCATGTGCACCGAACGCAGCCCTAAGAGGCCAAGGCAGCGATATCCTGAACCTTCTCTCCATCACCCTCGGCGAAGGGGCACCAGGGGATGCCAGCGCCGCAGCTGCAGGAGCGGCAGAGGCCTGGCGGTTGTCATGGTCGGGGTCGTCGGTGGGCAGCTCGTGACGGCAGACAGGGCAGGAGCTGTGCAGTTCGAGCCAGGGGAGGATGCAGTCCTTGTGGAAGACGTGGTTGCAGGGGAGCTGCTTGGCAGCGGCGCCGAGCTCGAAGTCGTCCATGCAGACGGCGCACTGGGCGCCCCCGTCGGCAGCCATCATGTCAGCAGAGACGGCGACGTCGGGGAGCGCGGCGACGGCGGCCTTGGCGGTGGGCGGGGTGCCGTAGCGGTTGGGGTCGTTCTCGGCCAGCTGCTGGATGAGCTGCTCGAGGCCGGATCCCATGAAGTAGTCGCCGAGGTTGAGCCCCCCGGCGCCGCCGCCGCCGAAGACTGCTCCGGCGGGGAAGGAGGAGCCCTCGAGGACGATCTGGATGGTAGCGCCGCCGGAGAGGATGCCGCCGAGGTGGCCGTGGAGGAAGTCGGTGACGTCGAACTGGGCGGCGGAGGCGGAGGCGGAGGCGCGGGGCGCGGACGGGGATGGGGGCCCGAGGACGCCGGCGAGGTCGCTGGGGTGGCGGAGGTCGAGGAAGCTGGACAAGGGGAAGAAGGGCGACTGGGAAGGCGGCGGCGGCGGCGGTGGGGAGCTAGGGTTTTCGTCGAGGAGCTCCTCGACGAATCCACCGGCGCAGAGCGGGCAGAAGACGTCGTCGTCGGGGGAGGCCGGGGCGGGGATGGGGACGGCGCAGTCGCACTGGTGGCAGTAGTAGCGCTGCGGCGGCGGCGGCCGCGGCAGGGCCGACGAGGACGAAGACATGGCGATCGGTGGAGACCTAGCTAGCCGACGGATGGGGAATTCCAAACTGAAGGAAGGAAGAGGTTTCGATTCTTCAATTTCTTTCGATTTTTCTCGCGATTTTCTTGTTTTGTTTTTTCTATATATAAGACCGAGTACGCGGTGACTGACGGTGGGCCCACGTGGACTAGGAGGCTACGTGAAGGATCCAGATTCCAGAAAGCTCCTCCCTCGGCTGAGCAAGCAGTTTCGTCCAAGCCAACTTTCATTTGCCAAGCAGTTTCCTTACTCTATTGAGTATGACTTCTCTCTTTTTTTCGTTCTTTATTTAAGCAACACGAAGAGATCAGAGCATGATAGACAGGTATGGTGGACACTGAACATGGATGCCATCAACTACAAGTTTTTGGGTGTATTACTCCTCAAGTATGCATACTCTTGTCGAAAGAAAGATGCAATCAATCTATACCTAATAATAAAGGAGCTAAGGTTTCTGCCAAAATTTTCGTCCAACTTATTATAGGTCCGTTTTGCCCTTCCACCAAATCCCATAATACAGACACCAGCCATCCTACCGGTTCAGTTTACCTTTTCCGTCGTCCGTCCATCCATCCAACGGCAGGGAAGCGCGCGTCGGTTCGGCTGTTCGGGGAGGCCCCTCGAGCTGTCGGCCTTCTCGGCGGGCCGTGGCTTCTCGTCCATTGCTTCAAACAGAGCCACGGTTGGCCTTTTTTTTTTGGTAAAAATAGCACAACGCTCGGATATTTTGTGTAAATAGTCCCACCTCGCTTCCATATACCGAGTTTCATCGGTTTATATGCCTAAATTTTCTAGGTTATAACAAGCTGGTATGGAGCAACAAGCAATGGAACCCACGAATTGAACTGCTGAAAGACCAGATTAAATGAGGGAATTAATCGGAAGGAAAAGGATCCCAGGATCCCGGCCGGAGAATTTGGGAAAGGAGCTGGAATTAGAGGAGGGAAATTAATCGGAAGAAAAAGGATCCTAGGATCTCGGCTGGACAAACAAGAAAGGAATTGGAGGAAGAAAACCAGAAAAGAATTCTAAAGAAATTAGATAGAAGTAAACAACGAAAAAAAAAAGGGCAAATTCGCCAGCGACCATGCGGCGGGAGGACATCGCACGCAGGCGAGCCCTCCCACGTCCGCACCCTGGCCGCTCTGCTTGGGAGTTGGAGAAGAACCTTATCTAGTTACCGCTTGAGGAGGCAGTTTCTGTATTCATCGCCCACTTTACTCTTATTCAGAGATAATTCATGCAGTTCTCTTCCAAGCCCTTATATGCTGCTTGTTTTATGCATGTGAGTCCTCTGATCTTAATAATCTCACCTAGCTAAAGCATGCTAGCTAATATACCAAACACCCTACATGGATTAATATTTCAGAAAATGATAAATGATTAAGCTTGTTATTTTTATGTACTATTAGTCTAAATCTGTTATGCAATTTCAGCCATTTTTCATGTTTTATGTAACTTGGTTTTATACAATTTTTGTGTGTACGTTAGGTGTAACTCCGTTTTGCACTCCCTATTTTTGGCTTAACAATTTGCGTGTATGTTAGGCGAATATTGCTCTTACGTCACATGACAACGAGATTAATTTGTTTAAAACCAACTCTAATTTCAACAAGCTAAACACGCATATAAAAAAGGCTCGCATCCATTATCCACCTCAATTTAAGTTTCCCTTATTGATCTGAAGCATCTAATCTTTCAGTTTCACCCCCTGTGCTCAACATTCTCAGTTCTCACCTTGCCATTCTGCCAACTTTCTCGAAACTTCGTCCGCTCATGCTACATTTGTGTCAGAAATGACAATGCCCGAGCAGAAAACATTGATGGGAAGAAGCGGTTAGGGATGACGACAAGTTTTCTCGTAGAAAAGACATGGAAAGAGTATCATATAAGAAAATATCAGGCCATACTACAACTCTCGGTCGGTTGTCACCGAAGCCGCTGCCATTGTGTTGTGGACACAGCGTCCCGCATGCACTCTTCACCAATTATACATGATGTTGATACAGTATGCGTATGTCCTTATTTGTATATGCTTACCAAGCTTATGGATGGATTTCTCCAATCTTTGTTCAATTAACAAATAAGCAGCAGTTGGTATGTGCCCTATGGCAGATATGCATACTACCAAATGAGGCGATACATCATGCATGTGAGATTTCTGATCGACGGCACTGCCAGGGTGAAGCAAAGATAAAAATTGGTTACAAATATTGTTTGTGGATGGAATTTCCAATATATAAAATTACAGGTAAATTATCAGTAGCCTATGTTATTTAGTTGCTTACTTTATATTTAAGTCTGAATTTTGGGCATGGCCACGATGAAGCCCATCACGAGGATTTGATTAGTATGATACATGTACACACGCATGTATGCCTTTATTTTTAGCCACTCATCAATGCGCATAACAAAACGGATTTCCATTAATGAAATTATCCATGGTTTAACAATAATTTTTCTGTGTTTAGATCCATATCTTACAAAATTTAAGGGTGGCACCCACCATCATTACAAGTATGCAGGGTGCAGCGAGAACTCGCAATCTAATATTTTTAGGATAGATTATATTGGGAAGTGTCAAACATAGATGATTTGCAGGGTTTAAGGTTTGTTTCTCCCGATGCAACGCACAGGCACTTTTGCTAGTGTTACTAAAGATGGCACCACGCATTTTATACATTTGTTGTGCAAGCATGCATCGCAACTGAATATCGACAACCCATTTGCACACTACTCCCACGGCGAGGGAAGGAATCCTTCTTTATCTTCCTTGTGATTCTCTAATGTGATGATATTGTGACGCTGATGTTACACCGGAGTTAGGGTTTATGAGTTGCTAACATTATGTACCCCGTGAGACGACACATATGACAATGCAGGGGTGATGTTGGACGTGTGATAGGGGCGAGATGGGATGACAAGGATAATTGTCAGACCAAAGCAAAAGTTTGTTGCACTAGGGATGAGAGGATGGCCGTAAAAGAAGATGGTGAAACCAACGATAATAAAGAAGGATATGCCGATAATATGAGGTGGTTTGGCGGTGGCCTGAATAAGCATGCAAGCCTAGGTGGTTGGGGTCGTTGCGGTAGACTGAAAATTGCTTTTCTATTATGCTATTTTACGAGGTATGATGTTTCTAGAGTACATGTGACAAAGAATTAATTAATGTGTTGCTACGAGCAGTACCAAAATAATAAGAATTTTACTGGGCTATCTCATCGAAATGGCTGGGCCTAAGCGATGCATCGCATTGCATTGTGATCTCCTACTTACGTTTGACATGAGGATTAAGAACGGGGAGAAAGAAGAGGACGATTTACAGCTGATTGATGGTGTCTCACAATTCGAAGTGATGTTCATATATGCCATGGGAACGAAACCACAGTCGATATTTCTTCCACACTTGTTAATGATGCAGTCGTGGCTAACGTAGAAATCAACGTATCACAGGTGTAGGTAGATCAGCAGTGGTGGGGATTGGTGGTTTTGATCTTCTTGTTTTCAGAGTACGCTGAAGACACACCATTCATACCATATTTTTATAGAAGGTAGAATTTTAATTACAAGACGATAACTACTCGTTGCGAACAACAAGCGCAGTTTGAACTCCTCCACATCGGGCTAGTCCAAAGACAGTACGATAGTATAAGATGAAGTAGCACTACCCCATGAAACACAAGTCGCCAAATCAAAAAGATCATCGCGAGTACCAACAGCACATTTATAATAATAGACCACACAGTTCTTACGAAACAGCAATAATACAAGCGACATTGAAATGCTAAACAGCAGCAACAGTTGGCACGCAAAATGAGCTCAGGCACTATTGCTTCCCTTCTAAACACAAATAATCTCATATGGATGAGTTCGCCTCCGACCAGCAATACGTCGCGGAAGAAAGGCCCGTCAGGTTTTCTTACTACAGGATTGAAAATTCACCACATGCTTTGAGATTACAGGGATTACTTGAGGGGCATTGTTCCTCAGTTGCGGACTATTTTCCACATGTCATTCATGGTCTCCAGTTTACGGTCTGGGGACAACAGGTTTCGGATTTTAGATAGAGATCGGACATTTTGGAAGGTTAGTAGGGCTGGTGTCGGCCTTTGGTTCGCTTCTCCACCCGTGATACGAGCGTACTAGAGATCCAAGACTTCTTTGTCTCCACGATATCGTCAGAGCGCCAGCAACACAGTCGACCATCTTCACCTCCTGTCCACCCAAAGATACCCCTGTGCTGGCCAAGCCTCTCGAGACTGCTTCCAGCTGGGTAGATGGTCCTGACAACTCCAGTATGGCCTCCTTCAAGGACAGCCTCCGCCGAATCAATTGCTCCTCCTGCAGGATCAGTTTTTACAGGGAAGTAACCCAGTGTCCCGGCATTTGTGCCACCGATCACCCATAACCGGTCATCAGGGAGAGAGTAGTGACAGTCAACGAAATAGTCCACCTGGCATACATTAAAAACAAGCATTGGAACTTCTTAATGCTGCTGTGCAGTGAAAACTATCAAGAGAAAACAGGAGCACAGAATGTGCAAGATAGGTTAAGCAGTCTTGGATACTCACATGGTCAAGGTTCCACTTATTAGTGGCCAATGAACGAGCATCCTCTACATTCAATTCTCTAGTCCCGTCATTCCAGTCCCAAGTGCTGTGGTAATTAAATAGCAAACATCATAATTATAGACCTGTGTGCTTGTTATGTCAAACAAGTTAGATAGAATGTCGTAATAATAATGGTGAACATGAAACACAACCGGTCAGAACCAGGCTCTACCGTTTTTTGATTCTGGACTTTTCACCAGAAACGGACATTAATTCAGAAGCTCTGGCTACAAAAAAACGAACAGAAATAGTATCGGAACCGAATGCTGACCGGATATTTGTCAGAACAAAAGGGCCAGCATGATCATGTACAACCAATAACAGCAATGTAGACCATGAGCTTTCATCTATTTAATTTTCAAAATACATCCTCATTGCTGGACAGGTCAAATTCCCATGGCCATGTATTTGTCTTTTCTCACCACACAGCCTGGGCCAAATCCTATATCTCCCCTCTCCATCGTTCTTTGTTCTGTTACATGGGTACAGGTCTAGTAACTGCCTCAAGCCTAGCCTCTTCAGTACGTAAATTGCAAATTAGGGAGTTTCAGCAATTTCAATTTAGTTTCCGTTTGCACCAGAAACAAAACTTATGTTTTCGTGTCTTTTCCTGGCAAATACTTCTCCGTTACCTTTTCCAAATACTTTTTGGATCTCTGTTCCAGTTTGGAAAGGCTAAAAGGCAGATTTGGTTGTTATTATTATTCTGTGAACTGAATAATTTAACAGAATCATTTGCAGCATCATGTGGAAAGAAATTACCTTAATGTTTCAATATGTGTCAAACACCAAAGCTTCTGATACATATTTCCATAAAAACCCACCTTAGCAACAGAAGTCTCCACATTCATAACCTAGGGAACATCAAAAAATATAGAAAGCCCATCAACAAAAAATTGATAGACATAATGTGGTAACTTTAGGGAGAATCATTATATCAAAAAATCTTAATGAGCATAATGTTGTAAGCAAACCTAGTACTCAAGTTAACAACATATTGAACTGATAACCTTCAACAAATAGACAAAAAAAATGTTCCCTAAGTATTTAAAGACAACTACCACATACCGATAGTAAATCATTGTCCTCATCGATATCACCATCAGTGTCAAAGACGCATACTAATCCATCAATTGCACCAGAAACGAGTTTACTTTGTTGATTTGGTGCAAATCGAACCTGTCCAAAAAGAGTGAAAAATCATCACAACAATGACTAGTAATCACCCAATCAAAAAATTGTACTGGATAAATATCAAGTAGTTGATATGAAGTCAATACGTAAGCATGAATATTTAGGACAGTAATATCATCAACTAGTCAAGAAAACAAAAGTATGTGAGAACACTAACTGCCATCATAATTACTGTAAACGATATACGTATGCACGAAATAATTGACAAACTTGCTTAGTATTGTCACATTCAGATAGCCTTTAGAATGTGTTTGGATGTTTGCATTCAGGCCTGGTATTGGATATTGGCATTGTACAGGCCCGAATATCCCGAATTCCAAGCGTTTGGGTGGCCTAGGCATTGAAGGGCTGTGCATTCGGGCCAAATATTGTGGTGGAGTTTTTTTTGGCCTAGGCAGCTCCCTCGCGAATGTACTGGTCTGGAGCTCGACATCGTGAGTTATTCGGAGCACGAAACATTTTCCTCCTCGCCCGCTCCCTCGTTCTATCTCCTTGCTAGCTGAAACCCTCGAGAGCACCCACGCAGGGAGTCTCCTGCTGCTGCCACTCACCCTCCTCCTTCACCTCCGGCGAGGCAGGACACCGCCGATTCTGTCCTCCTTCCGTCCCTTGGCGCCCCCACCTCTACGACTCACCCGTGTTCCCCCTCTGCAGGAATGGGCGCCCTCACAACCGAATAGAGGAACATGACAATGACCAACCGAGATGTCGCCGCTCCCCGGCAGGTCTGTTGACCTCAAGAAGCACCCCGCACGCCACCGGATTCCAATTTTCTCCCCGGCCGGATCCCCGGCCGGATCCCCGACCTCCTGCCGCTGATTGTTCAAGGTAGGATGGTGAATCCCCTGTATGCCATCTCTGTCCACTCTATCCTTTCTCTGTCCTACAGGCGGTGGTTGCTTTGATGCATCTCTTGAGGTGGATTTGATTCATTTGTTGAGACGGACGTCTGCCCAGGGGAAGGTTGTGGGACAGAGCACGTATATGACAATTTTAACTTTTTGGTACAGTATGTACAGAGCCGTGATCGATATGCAGATTTTCTGTAGTATTGATGAATGTTGAATCATATGCATGCATCCTTTAGCTCACAGAAAATTGAACAATGTTGTAATAGTGGAATCTACCTTTTATTTTTTATTATTCTTATGTGATATATAAGATAGAATTATTTAAATATATTCAGTATAATGGTCACACTCTCATGCAAATGCAATTCGTCACTTTCACCATCCAAACAAGTTTTGCCATTCAACCTCAATATCAAGTTTGGATTTCAAATATCAGAACATCCGAACAGAAATATTGACATTCAATCTCAATATCAATATCTTGAGATATTGACATTCAAGCCAATATAATGCCATGTTTCCCAATACAAACATCCAAACAGAGCCTTAAGGATATCTGAGCCCATCAGTTTTCCAACAATTAATTTACCAAAAAAAATAGGCATCAAATAACAGTAGGTGCAAGGAGACATAATATCAAACAGAACTACAAAGATTACAAGTCTCAAGAAGTAACGCTGGAACCAATTTTATTTATAAACTTTATACAGAAGATTTTTTTCTCACACAAATTGTTCTGTTAATCAAGACCATGATTGTTTGTCAAATTACTTAAGTTGGGGTCAAGCTTTTCGGAGTATGAGAGGTAACTCAGGTTCCATATTGAAAGGTTCAGTGTGGCGCTCTCCACTACCAGCAGTGCCCTATGGATAATGCATATACAGTTTCTTGAGATGAACCAAAAGTTTCCCGATAAAATAGCATTATTCCACACAAGCATGCATGCAAGGTTCCTGGCTTGAGAGTAAATTACAGTAAAAAAATGAACTGGAAAATGAAATAAAGTTCAACGACGAATGATTGGAATTTTTCCCATTTGCCACTTAAGTGGAGCTAAATTGCACATAATATGAGCACAAGAGTGGGAAATTTTTTTTTTCAAGAAAACGCAAAAAACCTTTGTGTTTCATTTCATTGAAAAGGGATAGAAGGTTTAGGTTACATGCCTCCTGAGTGGGAAATGTACAGATGGCAATTAAGTAATGGCAGTATGCGAGTTAGGCTTTGTCTTAGTGGAGAACATGTAAAACTCCATACAGTAATGTGTACCTGTGTTACATCATCCATGTGGGAATCCTCTAAGCAGGCTAGCTGTTTTGAACTTCTCCAATCCCACAGCAGAACCTACAGTCGAGTAACTTGAATGAGATTTAACATGAAAAACCTCTTGAAATCTTTGTCTTTTTTGCTCTAACAAACATGTAAATGAACTAAAACAATCATCGTCTCCAGATTATTGTACCAAATCTAATGCCCTGATAGTCAAATGTTTGCTAAAGCCCAACCCCCATTTGCAGGGGTGGGAGTAACCATTCTGCACAGCTATAAAGTGGCCAGAGCCGGTGCAAGTACAAGGTGGATATGAGAAGAATTTAAGCTGTTAACAGATACAACTCTAATCTGTAAGACAACGATACTCATTACCTGGGAATTAGAACCAGAAGCAAGTAGGTTACCACTTGATCCACCAAAGGAAAAGCTAAACATTTCGCGAGAGGCACCGCCATTTAGCAAAGATATCTGGCAGACAGTCATAGATCAGTAAAGTTCCAATTTAGAGAAACAGACATATAAATCCCACCGTAGTAATTTGCAAATTGCTGAAGCCCTAGTTATATGAGTAGTACACTGAATGTAATAGACCAAAAGCATGCCAGTAAATGAAGTATCAAAAAATCCATGAAGACCTAGTGAATGGCTGCTTGATTATGTCCAGTAGCAGAAGTACACAAAAACTAATCACAATATAAATAAACACTCTGCATTGCGGATATTTCTATGTTAATGCGGAAAAAGTTTATAGGAGCAGTAGTCTAGAATTGAACAATGTCTTCTAAATTTAATGGATTTCTAGTATTAATAACAAAGACACTGTCCAGGTTGTACTTTACATCATGTCGTTTCATTCTCTTAACAAAAATAATATTTATACAATTTTCCAAGGAACAGAGAAAAACTCAAGTAGATATAATAGCATCACAAGATTAATACCAAACACGATCCAAACCAAGCATCACAAGATTAATGCCTCACAACTTCACGAGAGTAAACAACTAACAGCACAGAAACTAACAAACATTCTTATGACTTGGAATACATATAATATTGAAAAACTATGTAGATGTGATCTCGTTTGTACAATTTTTGCAAGCATGCATATTCACGTGATTTTAATTTATAGCCAACATAAATATTCAACAATCAGGGGGTACTAGAAAAGAAAAACCTGCTTAAAGCTTCTGGTGTCCCAAGCTCTGATGGTTCCATCAGCAGAACAAGAGCATATTACTTGTGGTGACGAAGGAGTTGAAAAGGAAATTTCATGGATAGTTCCTGTATGTCCTGTGCATTGCCCCATATACTGCCCAGTTGCTGGAGAATAAAACTTCAGTGCGTTCGTCGACAAGGAAACCGCGAGCGTCGAGATCTCCTGGCTTGTCACGGGATATATGCAATATTCATGTACGAACAATGGGAAAGAGAAACGATAGAAGCCGGACTAGAGTTGCGGCATTCTAGTCTAATGAATAGTCAAAACAGAGCACATGGATGGATTACCCATTCAAAAACAATCTAATCATTTTAAACGCGGTGAAATTTGCAGCCTAAAGTTAAGTCAATCACACTGGGGAAAGTGGACAAAACATGGCATGTCGGAAACTGTCTACACCATTTAAACCGCAATAGAATTTGTAACCTAAAGCTAGTTCAATCGAAGTGGGAAAGGGGGTCATCATGTGTACCAAGAAGCGATCTGGAAGACGTAGTCGTCGCCGAAGTTGGTCTGGATGCTGTTCCTGAGGCCGAGCCGCCTCGTCGTCGAGGAGGCGACGCCGCTAGCCGCAGGGTCCGGGGTCAGGGAACCGGAGAAACCCACTGAAAGCTGGCTCGCCTCCGCTTCCACCTCCATCGCCATTCCCGCCGCCGTGTCGCATCCTCCCTCCATCAGCCTCTTTACCACCACGTACTGCCTAGAATAATCCGCATACTAGTATCTCAGTATCTGAAAATTGCACATTTTGGGGCACGATGCGGGTCGCAATGTTCCGTACACAAATTCAACTGCAACATTGCATCCATGCGCGAGCTCGCAAGCATACACCTATATATGCTACAACATATCATCTGCATATGCGCGGTCTAGAGCAAAACCAAAGGAAAATACCTTGATTGGCTGGGGGCGGCGAGGCAAGTCAGGCGGCGGTCTTGGCGATGGCAGGGGCGGACCGAACAGCGGGAGCAGGAGATTCGTACGGAGCGTCGGGGCTGAGCACGGGGCGTTGGGGGCGGCGGATGGCCGGAGAGCGCGGGAGGAGGAGGAGGTGCGGCGAAGGAAGGGAAGCCCTACACCGGCAGGGAGGGGGCGCTCGATCGGCCGGTGGGGTATGCCTACACTTGTGCATCCTTGGGCCGGGCCGGATTGTAGCAGGCCTCCACTGAATATTTCGTATTTATGAGGCACAGGAATGTCAAACCTGAGTTTGAATTCTGATGGGCTAGGGGTACAACACCCTATTAACCACCCAACCTCAGGTCACCTTCTTTTTGGATTTTTGCGTTAGGCGTAAAACTGGAGCACAAGTGGCCAAGTCTGGTGAGCTCTAGCATGCCCTCTTTAGTGACATAGAGTAGAGGCGGTGGTGGCGATGCCATTTCGGTTCAAATGTGCACAACCTTATCGGTGTCTTAATCTCCTCAGATGTTGTTCGTTGGTGTTCCGTGTTTTTGTCGACCTAGCCTACGTTTAGCCCCCCGCTCTCTCGTTTTCTTGTACAAACCTTTGGCTTGATCTTGTGTCTGGATGTGGAACTGGTTATAGGTTGGTTCAGCACTTTGTATCTTCCGCTACTAACGTCATTAATTTAACGTTGGATGTTGACTAAAAAAAGGCGAGCCTAGCCCTGCTGTTAGAGACTCTCTTCCTAGTTTGGACTAACAAGCTTACTTAAGAAAAACAGAATCCCGATCCTAACTTAATCGTTTTTCCTCTCACGACAAAGAAAGCCGCCGCCTCCAAAACCTAGCCGCTCCACTTCAGGCTCCTCCATAGACCGGGTTTCCTATCCGTTCGGCTTCGCCGGTGTCGGGAGAAATTAGGAATCCGATCTACGCGTTGAGTTTTAATAAAAGCAGTGTTTTCAGTAGATCACCTTAGGGCTTTGGTAGTCGCCTTCTTTTTGGTTTCCTCTCCGTAGAGATGGCATCGTCAACAATAAGTGATATTTGGCATTTCGCTCGACAACGAGATTTCTTTCCGACGTCAATGGTGGTGTTGAAAAATTACAGTTCTCTAGTTATATGGGCCTTTAGATCTTGCTTCGCTAGATCGATTCTGGATCCTTTCTCATGGTTACCGTGAGGAGGATTATCCTCGCAGTTTTATCCCGACTGCTACGTTCTCAACAATGGTGATTCGTACTCGTACTCTCAGCTCTCCAGGATCATGGTAATCGATTATTATTCCCTTGAATACTAGTGTTGGTACTCTTGCCGATGTTGATTGATTACTTTAATAGCTACGTGCCTGCACACAATATTGGCACTGCGACTCAAATTAAAATCATGAGAGAACCTTCATTCATTATTTACATATCTCTGGTCTAGTATTATCTTTGGCTACCTTCAGAAAAGTACAAGACTGCAAAGCGGGTTGTTCCATCCGGCGCGAACCGCCTACACCACTAGGCAGGTGAGATTAGAGCTGCTCTTTGAATAATGAGCCCTGACAAGGCAAGGCTCCCGGGGCATTTGAAAATGCCAGTTTGAGTGAGACAAAAGAGTTTGAAGATCTAGTATTTTTTAGACTTCATTTTATAATCGTTAGGGACTGCTCGTATATCTCTGCAATGAATTATTTGTTACTATAAATATATGTGGCAATGATTGTCAAAACAACTAGATTACTCGAGAAGTCTACGGAAATAACATTTTAAAATAAAAATATAATAGCATCAATTATATGTCCATAAAATTATTGGGCAAATAATGCAATGACCCATTAAAATATGGCCAACGTTTTGTACTCGTTTCAACTAAAAATAGTTCCAATTAGGATCGTCTATTCGTCATGAGATTGAACTTGTTTTGGTTTTAGTATTCCTCCGATACAAATTAATTGATCAACTCATGTAGTACGTAAATGCATTTGTTTACATCCAAATAAAATAAAGTCAATTAATTTGGATAGGAGGAAGTAGATCCATATCCACCAACATTTTTTTAAAGCAAAACAAAAACACTTCTCACAAAGAAATGAAACACTTAATTTGAATGCTAAGTAAAGGTATGCCACCCAAGTGGCAGATGTAACATAACTTCCGCACAATGTATCCCTTACATACATCAAGAAACCATTCACACATCTCTTTCCCATCATCAAAATTCATTAGAAATGCACCCACACCGATTAACAGATCAAAATTTCAACCAGGAACAGACAAAGATCAGCAGGCCAGTATATCGCCACAAAATTCTGCAGTTTCTGAGATGACCATGCCTGTACTACATCAAACCTACTCCACATGGCGGCTCTCAGCTGAACGCCCTAGAAATACGAAATGAAACAACAAAAGCTGGCACAAAACCATCGGTCCCAGTTCCAGCATCATCTATCTTCGCCGCAGGATAAAATGTTTCGGGTTACTACCAAAGCTGGCTCAGGATCAGTTTGCTTCCAGCAAGCTATCTTTTAGTATGTTGCCCTCTTAGACTTTTGCCATAATTATCAATCATCTTTTTGCCATGCTTCATCATCATATGTACAGTTACCAGCAGAGCCTCCAATGACAAATATGTCTGGACCGGCTTATCCATTTATTAAGCCCATGCTATGACAAAGGAACAGCCTTGTACAGGTTTGCCGTTCCATGGAATACGGTGAGGTGTGCCCCGTTAAGATAAGCTTCCAACTGCAACCAGTAAGTTCAGATCAGATTTACATCCATCAGCCATATCATCTGAACCCAATACAATAAAGGATAATATAACAAGGAGGGTTGGGTAACAAACCTCTTCCTGAGGGATTCTGGAGAAACCAAACTTATTCATCCAGATTGATTCAGCTTCATGGGCGGCTGGAAGCATGAAGTGCTTGATCTTCAGTGAAGTCAGCATCCTTTCCAGGCATGAAAACAAAACTTGGAAGTAGCCCTGTTTTTATCATAAAATAAAAAGGATGTGAAATCAATAATACTATATCTATACATGAATGGAAAGAACAAACAGGCTAGCTCTTTACTACTGTACTATAAAGATAATGCTAAGTAGCAACTGTAGACTCACCAGTCCTTGAAGATCCATACTGGTTGCAACCAGTGGCAATTCAGCAACGTCACCTCCCATGACACGCAAAAGTGCTGCTGACACAACCGTAGAACTGCAACAGGCAAGTAAGATTCAGTAACAGTGCATATAGTAGTCTGGCCAAACTGAAGTTTTATTAATAAATAATTCTTACCCTGAAAGTAAGACTGCACAGTACATTCCACTGTAATCCTGGCCTGGCATTCCATCCTTAGGTCTCCTCCTGGGAGAACAGAAAAAAATTATTAACACAGTGACATATGCAATGAACAAAATATGGAAGAGCAGTTATCTCTCTTACCCGTTGACCATCTCAGGAATTAGATCCCTACCCGTGTGAGCTTCAACGATTGGATCAAAAGATTGCTGCATGGGAAAAAAAAACAGCCAGATAAGTGAACCAATCAGTATATATCATTGATAAAATAGCGAGCTAAGAGAAGTGCCACATTCATAATGTTGCTAAAACCCTCAAACAAAATGCCGCATACAAGATAGAAAAATGCAGCACATACATGAATAATTGGTACAGCAGAAGAAAGCAATAAGTTGCCATCTTCAGTGGCACTTCTACCAGCAAGCAATTGCCATCTGATTTCTGCATCGTTGTCCATGATTAAACTTCTGGATTCATGTTTCTTTCTTATGATATCAATATCTGACTCCGACAAAGGCTGAGCTCCAATAGAAATTATCTTGTCCAAAGAGGAGCGTATCTCAGAGCACCTACTGCAGCAGAACCACTCCCCTTCAGGTAATTCCTGCAAAGAAACAAGCTACTGTGTTATCTTTCACCAAAGATGTCAGCATTGTTCCTTCCCCGTGGATATATCATTCACATAAATGCGAAGGTGAAGTTATTATGTGCTAACCTTCAGATCTACCTGCCATTGACTTCTCAGACATCCTACATGGTATTCTTTCTCACACTGAAAAGCACAGAAATAAAACAAGTTAGCCAAGTATACCACAGTAATACAGAATATTATGCATGTACCATCAGAATTTATTGTTCAGACAAAGATTAAATCCAACAAGACGAAGGAAAATCGTATACTCCCTCCGTCCCAGTTCACAGGGCTTACACGTATCCCTAGGTCGTACATTTAACGATGATAATGCAACATATGTATTACAAAATATATATCATTAGAAAGCTTAGATGTTCTACTTTCTAATGATATAATTTTTATATTATACAAATGATATTATGTTGGCCAAATTGACAACCTAGGGATACGCGCAAGTCCTATGAACTGAGACAGAGGGAGTATTAATAACAAGATCATAAGTTGAATGTAAGCAGAAACAAATCAAGATGCATTTCTAGTACAAATATAGAACACATACTTGATCACAGAGTATCACAGTGCGCTCATCAAATACTGCATTATTAAAATCCTTTTTCCTGCACAAAGAAGATTTGACAGAAATATTACAACGTAGAAAATCATACAACATGGGGAGGAAGTAACAACACAGCTAGAAATTTTGGAGAAAGCCTTTATGCATAATACAGCCTGCCAAACAACAAGGATCTTTACTTGGACTTTTGTTGGTACAATCATGAGGTCAAATTCTACTAGTCATTGTACACTTCTGGTCCTCTCACGGAAGATTTCGTAGATTTATGATATCCAGACCACATTCATTGTTTATATTTAATGGCAGGCTTGTTTCTGCCGTTGTGCACCTTTCATTACGGTTCTGCCAGCTTTTGTACTAATTATGTCTATGTCACCACAGAAAATTGCCTAAAAGAAATTTCCAGACCACTAGTTCATTACCATGCTCTTGTTACCATTCCTCAAAGTAAATCGAATACAAAGTTTGATAAGCATTACTTGCTACAAGTTCAAAAATCTAATACCGCTAGACACCACCGTAGTTTATATAATCATATTGATCATACCTAGACCTAAAGGCTGAAAATTGAGCATGCACAAAATCATGTGAATCTTGGATCCTGCATGCTAAGGTCTAAACTCATGGGAAAACGTAAGACAAGTAGTACTCACTTGCATAGGGCACATCCTCCAAGGTCATCCGAGATTGGGACAATTCTTATAGCTCTCTTCATTATCTGTTCAATAGAATCAACTCCGGCTTGCCTTCCAGCAGCCTTAGCATTTTTATTTGCTGCTAAAGCCTTTTCTTTTTGAACAAGGATGGTACAGTTATCACAAAACCACTCTGAGGGAACCTCAGACAGCCCAACGCAAGCTACAAATTGTAAATAAGACCCATGTTAGATTGATTGTTTAACAATAAATTATCATTTACAACAACATAACTAACAAGTATCACTCTTAAAGCATATTGACAATTAATTAGGAAGAGACAAGGCCATACCTAGGTGAAATGACCTTGGACACATTTTGCAAGCGAAAATATCTCCCCCTAAACCACATTCTCTGCATAGATCATCAGTTTCACGTTCTGACAATTCCATATCTTTTGATATTTTCATTGACAGCTCATGCAAGGATACCCCGTTCGATGTGAAGATGTTGTCATACCTGATAGCAATGTAAATAAGAGCAAGCGGACAAGTGCAGGTTGGTATAATCTAAAACAGGGTAGCACAAAGACTTACGGTTTGCGTCTTGATCCCTCACCCGCATGAGCTTCAAATGCTGAGGGGCTAACCTGGATATTCCTCATCAAAGGTCAATTCACATGAAATAATGGACACATATTAAAAAGTAGCTTTGATAGTAAAGGAGTCGCACCACTTTATTGCAGTGGTTACAGTAGATTCTTTGATCCTTGATGTACCCATCGACCTTTCTCTACGCAATGCAAATGCAAATTATCAACCAAATAACACAGGGTGTGCTTAGAGAAAATTGGGAAGCAGCTCTTGGTCTACCAACCTGCCCGTCAACATAGTAGGCTACTTCAGTGCCATCAAGCAAGACCTTAAATACCAATTTGTGTAGGCCAGTGTCCCTGAAAGAAGTATCAAGCAGCAACCAATGAATTATGTGCTTAACAATGAGAAGAAAAAAAAAGGATGTCATAAGTACAGAACTAGAAGTACTGACTTTGTTGTTACTTTTCCAGTACTCCCACCTTTGGTGAACGATATCTTCTTCAACGAAAACTCCTTGGAACTTGGAGTCAGACTATAGCACCCCAAAACAAAACATGGAGAGGAATACCATTTGTAAATACAATAGCATAAGTTGCAAGCTAGAAGTCAACAGGTCCAAAATATATAGCCAAATAAAACAACCAGAACTGTGAAAGTTGCATAAGATTATAGTATGTCAGGTCGTAATATAACATTTTATTTGCTTGATAGTGTGTGAAGTTATATCTCCTAGAAATGTTATGCAACCAATGGTGGGGTGTCATAGTTAATTGGGCATAAGAGCACATCTAGCACATTATGACGCTTCGATTGCTTACCTGGAATTGCTCTTGTTACATGTATATGGGGAAGTGGGATCTTGAGGTTGATTTGACTCTAGGCAACAGTGACACAGAAAGTGTTCAGTTTGTGATGAAGGAAGATGCCCTGCAGCATTAGGAGACGTAAGGAAACACAGCAAGGCACCAGAGGAAACTAAAACTCCCAGAAGTATCTAAGCAAGAAAGCCTCACCGTTGCAATTCAGACAATTCATGCGGCTCCTTATACTCATGGGATCAATGGAAGACTGGATTGTTTTGTTAAGAGATTCCAAAGGAGAACTTTCACAGGCACGGATCACATCCCGCAAACTATTACCATTCGCCAAGTAGATGTGATCTGCAGGGTGTTTTTTGTTGCTTCCAGCATGTTGTTCAAACAAATAAGTAGAAATGGCCTGCAACATTCAAAAAGAGAACAAACATTACGTAAACAATTTGCAATATGCAACGGCTTACAGATACAGGAGTAATCACTAACCTATTTTTTTCCTTTTGAAGGGAAGGAGTACTAACCTTGGAGCCATTACACTTAACACAAAAGCAACGTATAACGTAACCTGTAATCACTCCATTCAGCACAGTCTTCTGCAACTTGCAAACAAAATTCATATTAACTGCACCGCGTTACAATAGTGCCCTCTACTTGTTATAACATGATCCACAGTAAAACGCTCGATATGGCTACCATAGAATAACAAAAGAAAGACAGTTTAAATATATCCAAATATCTCAACATGCAGCAGCTTATTTGAAGAGTGGCAGTTCATTAGGCTAATTGGTTCATTGACATTCACAATATAACATGGCATGGCTACAAGAAGTTTGGCATAACAAGATGTGGCATAACAGTGTTGATAGAGCTTATGAATAACACTATCATACCTTGCTATGAGGGATGATATACATGACCGGCATTCCCTCCAGCAGGCCTGTGCTGAGCAACTCTCTGACGTTGGTTGGGTGCTTAGTAAAGCAGTCAACCTTCTTAGACATCTTCATCTCCATCTTCTTCACCGATGGAGGGGTGTGTGATGTGCTGTCAGCTGGCTCTTCAGATACACCCAGATTGCTGGTAGGGCGTGCCTCAACCTTTGGCTTGAGCAGTGACCTTGTGAACCTCCTCCCTGGTGTTTGAGCCAAATCAGTCGAGGAATCTTTCTTGCCCTCACTGTCTTGACTTTCACTAGCTGCGGCCTCTTTGTCCAGTTTGTTACCAAGCAGTGATCGTGTGAAGCGTCTTGCAAGCTTGAGGCCAGCAGTGGAAGCAGGTGTGGCGGCTTCCTCGGCAGCTGAAGGAGGATCAGCCAGGACATTGTCCAGTATGCTCGGTCCATTTGATCCATGACATGCATCCATGAGGTTGTCCCTGTGGATATCTCCGGTCACAGCAGTGGATTCCTGCAAAGCTGGCCGTGCATCCAATCCCAACACAGCACACTCTTTCACATCCGGCATTGCAAGCGGCGGCGCGGCAGCAGCATTGGGCCCATTAGATCCTGCTTCCTGTTTTGCAGGCTCGCCAGGCTGTTGGGTTGTGGAATCAGCGTCTTCTCCAGGAGCATGGGATCCATCCTTTAGGTGCTGAGGGGAGACGACAGGAATGGATCCCTCCTCCTTCTTCTTCTCTGCTGGCGGCGCTAGGGCGCATGCGTCCATAAGGTCGGCGTCGTGGTGGGCCTCGACGTCCACCATGACGAGGTCGTCGTGGTGGTTGGCCTTGGGCGGCGGCTGGGCATCCAAGGCCGGCGGGTCGCCCGCGTTGTGGCTGGCCTTGGGCGCATCGGCATCCAAGGGCAGTGCCTCTGCGGCGTCGTGACCGGCTGCCTTTGGCGCCTCGGCGGCGTCGTGGCTGGCTGCCTTGGGCGCCTCGACGTCCAAGGGCGGCGTTGGCGGGGAGACCAGATCCGCGGGCTCCTCCGCATCCTTGCTGGGAGGCTCCGATCTAGTCTTACGCCTCTTGGCGGCGGCTTGGGCGGAGGGTGCGGGGGAGGAGAGGGAGCGGCCGGAGCGGGTACGGCCCGGCGAAGCGGTGATCTCGGAGAGCGACTGGAGCGCGAAGGCGAGCTCGCGCTTCATGGCCCGCGGCGCCGGAGATGAGATGCCGCCTCCGCTGCCGCTGCCGCCGCCGGAGGAGGCGGTCATGGAAATCCAGAGGCGATCGCCAGCGGTGGGATTGGATTGGATTGGATTTGCTTAGCTTAGGGTTTGGAGAGATCGGAGGAGGAAGATGGAGAAGGAGAAGAAGGATGCGGAGGAGTCCGTGTGGTGTGCCCCAGTACTAGTACTCCGTATATTAATTTCTTTCGGCTTTGTGGAAAGACGATATTGCCCCCTTCCCTTCCAAACCAAAGTGCTATTTTTTTAAACAAAACATAGTCTTTTTGGTATATTTTGCCTTTTTTATTAATAATTTTATTTCTATTTTGTCTATTTTTGGTAGAAAACACGCAATCGCAATGGCAACGTATATATTGTTTTTTTTGTATTTCGATCTTGGTGGGGGTTGGTAGGTCGTAATGGCGTCCAGCTCACTATAGATTGTTTCTATCTTTCTGTATTGATTCGCGAGAGGGTGTATCGAAACCGATCCAGCTATAGCATTAATAGCGGGTTTTCTATTTTCCTCTAAAGAATAGCGAAAAGATACGCGCCCACGGTTTTCTTGACCGCAAGTCCAATTGCGATGGACGGTGATGTAAGTCCTCGAAAAAACTACCATCTAGTAGAAATTGTACCGTCCAGTGAAGGAAGTTGACCAGGGACGAGCGTGTCACTCTTTGGCCACGTGTCCTTGTAAAATAATACGTGTCCTTGTGAAAATGATACATCGGTAATATCATTTTGGTTATGTTTCAGGCTACATGGTCTAAGTGGCTACATGGTCTAAGTTACAAACTTTCTTGGATGGTGTATCTTGGTACGGTGATATACTAATATGCATGGGTGATATACTAATATGCATGATCGAGTGAGATCGATGATGTTCCAAATAGAAAAACACCGAACACAAGATTCCCCCGTCTTTCAAAAAAAATAGGAGTCGAAAATAACACCTTCGGCGTAGGTTTTCTTGGTCTTATTTGGTGCACAAAATGGGATGATAGTAACCCAGCTGGTGTTTCTAATTGTATTCGCTTGAACGACAACTCTTGATCAGTTGTCGGACGAAACAAACGAGCAATGCTTTCAGATGAAGAACGAATAACATTTCCTGAGAGTAGCAGTCCTTTGCATTGTACATCGAGAGTGTTGGCTAGTTGGAGGGCAGTATCGGGAGAACGCGTGGGGGTTACGTACGGTCGGAACGAGATCAAAATAAGGCAATGCACGTCATCACGTATGTTCACTCCCAACGGTTGGATTTGTCCATGTACGTACTCCGCTTCACTCCACTGCGTGCATGCATGGTAGGGTGAGTTTGGCCGTACGTATGAGCCAAGGTCATGCACGTACGAAAAACAAAACAACCAGACGGAGCTTGGACCGTCCCTATCTCCCGCTACAGTGTTAGATATGCGATTTGTGAGAGCAGCCAGTCAACCCGCCTCGCTCGCCGGAGATCTCCGGGTTCCCTCGCCTCCGACGGCCGCCTCGCCGGCGGGAGGTGGGGGAAACCGTAGATCCCGGCCTGTACATAGCGCAGGGTTAGGTAGGCCCTCGGCCGGCGGCGCCATGGAGGAGAAGGTGGTGTCGGTGGAGGTTTTGGTGTCGGTCTGCGTTCCCTCTCGCGGTGGCGCTCTGCGGAGCTTCGTCGCGCCGCGGCTGACTTCCTCGAGGCCGCCGGTCTTCGGATCTGTCGGCTTCGCAGTGCCCCGACCGGTTCCTTGGTGGCGGGGGATCCGGATGTTGAAGGAGATCAAGGAGAAGATGGCGTTGACTCCCAAAGCGACGGCGACGACGTTCAGGCGAGTAGGGTCTTTGGGCCCGGCGATTGGCGACTTCCCGGCTGCCTCGGGGCTGGCTCCTATCCAAGGCGTGAAGCGGAGCAGCGGCAGCGGCGCGTCACCGACGGCTCCAGCGCGCTGTCCTCGTCGGGACCTAGAAGAAGGAGTTACTTGTAATTTCCTTTTTTGTCTGGGTCTTTCTGTAAGAACTTTGGGTTAATACTATCTCCTCCTTTCGCGAAAAAAAAGGTCATGCACGTACGTGATAGAAGCAAGGTAGCATGCATACCCTAGCTAAATACTCATTTTTTTTCTTTCTTACGTTTTTATCCAAGAAACTCGTACTCAAAGTCTCAAACATAGAGCCGGCCTGTTTCTTTTAAATGCTGCTCTTGTATGCATTTTGTGTTTTTTACGTGTGTGGAGTTTTTGTTTATAGGTACGGCAATTGGTTGGCGGTGAATGTTCACGATTTGACGAGCCGAATGTCAAGTAATCACTATCGAGAAACAATGGCGCTATTATTAGTCGTTACACATCATGTGCATATGATTGACAATCTATTTTTCATTGTCGATTTTCTTAATTGAGCTGCCCCATTTCTCGTTAATTCCACAACTAGAACAAAACACATCAAAATTGTTTAAAAAGGTGTAACTAGGTAACCATTTCGACGAGCTGCCGCTCACGTACTGCTCAGGCACCAGACGATGAACCAAGGCCCCAAGTTAACTCGGTAAACCAAGCAATTGATGAGAACACACATAGAAACAAGCGGAGGTATTCAGATAAAAATAGGGTGATAGAGAAGTGCCGCAAGTCCCGAGCCGAAACACGGAGGCAGCGCTACGAGGGTCTGTATTGATAGAAAATACCAACATAGTTCATTAAGGTTACAATCCAGTAATTATACAGCTCCAATGCAATGGGGATTAAGCGAATTCTAGATAAAGTAAACAAGCATCAATGGCTCCTGACTAAAGTGGGGAAGTTGGCGTTGGTGCGCAAATTGACGACCACCTCGCACTTGAATATCGGTCGTTGGATTTTAATGTAGCGCACCAGTATGGGAGATCGATAACTTTGAGCAACTATTAAATTCTTCAGGTTTAGGATCTTTAGATCATGACACAAAGTCGATGACAAATAGGGGAAAACTTGAGGTGGCCTGTGGGGGAGGAGGGAAAGTAGCTAGCAACTTGTAACGACCAAAGCTTGGTTGGAGGTTTCCAAAAACCCTAGAGTGAAGGTGGCTCTGGAGGGAAAAGGGAAAGAGGAAAGAGACTAACAGGGTGTGGCCGCCTAGGAGGGTGGTGAAATACCAAACAAACTATCGAGCTAGGGTCGATCGTGGCACACATCACATGCAAAGATGGTATGAGAGAGCTCGCGGGTAGAAAAGGTTACAATTTAGAAGAACTTGGTCTTAGATAAACACATGAATAGTGTGGCATTGTGTCACGTCATGGCGGTACTCCCTCAATACACTAATATAGGATATTTTGGCGTGAAAATGCACATAAGAACCTGAGCTCATATGCTCCTACCCGAGTAAAAAATGTAAAAAAATAACAAATAAAATCAACAAATTCTGTTTTTTTACGACGATCATGAGAATATGTTCTAATTGCAAGCAAAATTGTGGTGAGAAATGGCATGGTTGGATGTCCATGCAAAAAATAACAATATTTGATGTTGTTTGGAGCATTTGGATTTGTTATTTGTAACAATTAGATTTGTCTTTTTTGCACAGGCTTACATGTAGCATTTCTCGAAGATTCTTTGCATGCTATTGTAACACATGTTCATGAGTTCATTGTACAAAAATTTCAATTTTTTGATTTTATTTGCTATTATTATGAATGTTTTATTAGAGCATGAGCTTATAAGCTCGGAA
The DNA here is from genome assembly GCF_019359855.2 of Lolium perenne. NCBI lineage: Eukaryota > Viridiplantae > Streptophyta > Magnoliopsida > Poales > Poaceae > Lolium > Lolium perenne. The sequence continues at coordinate 43,161,245 of NC_067250.2, forward strand.
GCAGAAAAACTTTGTCCATTCTTCTAAGTTAATGTAGATTGCCAAAACATTTTACCTAACCCAGAGGTGCGACGAGTTTGTAGGCTAGAAGAGGGCATGATTATGAAAATGAATACATATGACACCATGAGCCATGGGAGGCAATAGAGAAATGACAAAAAAATCACAACAATTGAGGCGGAGGTGTCACATGACCACGGACTGGAGGCTAAGCGACACATAACCACGTACTCAGGGGTTGGTTCTCGACAAAAAGCACTGATTCCATGTTCAGCAGGGTTTAACCACGTTTCTGGCATATGGAGCCCGTTGTTAGCTGCCACGTGTCCATGTCTTGACGGAGGGCGCAGATGGTCGTTAGATCTACGTCTGTCGGGAGGGTTTCGGTCAGTTCTCTCTAGTTCGTCCCCTCCCTCTTCTCGAAATGTCGACGGGAGGAGGCGGTGGCGGAGGCCTAGGTGGTTGGCATGCCAACGACGAGGAAGATCGCGGTGGAGACAATTGTTTCGGCAACGCGTCGCTCTTATCTAAGGGCATGCCCCCTTTGGTGGCGGATTCAGATCTGCTCCCGCTGCTGCCGGCGTCGTTGAAGCCTCGCGCGCCATGGGAGAACGCTTGGACATCTGTGGGCAGCAACTCGGACATCGACCTGATGAGCCATTACCTCTCCGACAGCGGGTACGGGATTAAGATCCCATTTTTCTTTGGATTGATGTAGCCATTGTTCTTTGAATTTAGGTTATATGTTGTGGACAATTGGTTAAAATTCAAAATTTAGGTAAGAGACGTAGATGTGGGAGCTGTTTGTGCATTTTGATGGTGTCAAATTTGTGCAAAAGTCAATGCCTAGGTCAGACATTAGGTATCTGAATTTGTTGGCACTAATGGAAAAGGAGGGATATGGCATCTGTGACTCAATGTACTATGTTAAAGAAGAAGGAGAGGGATTGAATATGTTAGATATAGTTAACAACAATTTGAAGGTGGAAGAGATGATTAGGAAGTATGAAAATATGAAGAAATTGGTACTTACTATCATGAGAGATAAATAGAGAAACCAGACAATTGTGTTGTCACCTTTGAAGAGAAAAAAATCCAGAGAGTGTTAGAGCCAAATCAAGGCCAATTCAAATTGATTTTGAGGAGGAAGAGCTAGTTCCTTGTCACATGCAGACTCATGAGAGTGTTTACTGTCAGATGATGCACACACAAGTTGCAGAGAATGACATAGCTGAAGAAAAGGAGGGGCAGACAGCAGTGGACAATGGTAGTTGGTATGATGATGCAGAGGAGATGAAGGAAAAAAGAAGAGGACTGGCTGAAGCAGACACTTGCAGACATGAAGAGGCAGAGAGGTGATCCTTTGACACATTGTGAGGGTGATACATGATACGTCGTGAACGTACCTATAATTTTAGATGCTCCATGCTTGTTTTACACCAATTTGTATATGTTTTGTTTACACTTTGTTGCACTTTTATACATTTTCGGGCACTAACCTATTGATAAGATGTCACAGTGTCAGTTTCCTGTTTTCTGTTATTTTGTATTTCAGAAAAGTTGTACAGGAAATATTCTCGGAATTGTACGAAACAAAGGCCAGAGATCTTATTTTACCATAAGGAAGACGGAGTCCATAGGAGAGACGAAGGAGGGCCAGAGAGGGGCCACACCATGCCTTGGCGCGGCCGAGGCCCTGGCTGCGCCAAGGGGTGGTGTGGGCCCCTTGGCCTCCACCGACTCGCCCTTTCGCCTATAAGAAGCCTCCGATGGGAGAACCCTAAAAAAATCTAGCTTCCATCCACGAAAAGTTCCGTAGCTCCGTCGTCATCGCAGACAAGTTTTGGGGGACAAAAGTCTCTGTTCCGGCACCCTGTCGGGATGGGGAATTGCCCCCGGAGCGATCTCCATCGACTCCACCGCCATCTTCATCGATGTTCCTAACTCCCATGATGAGGAGGGAGTAGTTCTCCCCCCCCCCCCCCCCCGAGGCTGGGGGCTTTACCGGTAGCTATGTGACTATCCATCTCTCCATGCTATGATATTTATGTGATCATGAGTTTTGTAATCTAGTTGAATAAGTAGATGTTATTCTTCAACTATTGTGCTACTCAAGTGGTTTATTATGTGATCTCTGGGAACACCTTGTCCCACGGTGTGCACACCCTGTTTGTTTCTTAAGCTTAATTTACAGAAATACTTATGAATTGTGGTGTCTAGTTAGTATAATCTTTGTATGATCAAAGTGATAGCGTGGGGCGTCCATAGATCGGGAATGCGAACTTTAAGGAGTGCTTATGCAGCCCTACGCAGTGAATTTGTGTTTGTTATCAAACCGGAAAGTGGTTTAGAATAGCGTAGTGAAGAGATAATATCTATGTATTCAATTATGGTATCATTGTTGAGAGTGTCCACTAGTGAAAGTATGATCTCTAGGCCCTGTTTCCAAGCATTGAAATACCGTTTACAACCAGTTCTGCTACATGTTTGCTTGCTGCCATTTTTATTTCAGATTGCAATTACCACTCATAATCATCCATATTACTTGTATTTCACTATCTCTTCGTCGAACTAGTGCACCTATACACCTGACAAGTGTATTGGGTGTGTTGGAGACACAAGAAACTTTTTGTATCGTAATTGCATGGTTGTTTGAGAGGGATATCTTTGACCTCTACCTCCCTGAGTTCGATAAACCTTGGGTGATCCACTTAAGGGAAACTTGCTATTGTTCTACAAACATCTGCACTTGGAGGCCTAACATTGTCTGCAAGAATAGAAGCGTGCGTAGACATCAAAATCTTTTATGGCGCCGTTGTCGGGGATGATAAGAGGTGGCCCGATCTTCTCAGTAAGCAACGGTGGTGATGATGATCACGGGATGAACACAGCGGAGAAACACGGATGATTAAGTGGATGATAACTTGTATGACGCAACGAGTTCTCTCGATTGGTCCCTGTCGCCAATGCAACAGCTCTCAACCATGCAAGATATTCGCAACTCCACACACTTGCGCACGTAGCCACCGACCACGAAGCGGTAAGTTGCAACCTTCTAATTCCCAATGGAACAGCAGATTACACAAGACTTTCAAATCTACACAATATCAAGCAATATGGTGTAGGGAATTCAATAGTTTTGCAGAGCAAACAACTAAGAACTTGGGTTTATCTTAAACGTGGTCTAAAGCAACTTTGGGAGCGTCCTGGGCACTTATATAGGCGTCTGGGACGACCTCAGGTTGAAAAACTACGAGAATAACCGACCCAGAATAGATCTGGTCGAGACAGACTCGGACACGGCCGGTTTGGGGGCCGGTCAACCGGGCCTGGGATCGGGCGGTCCGATTTGGACCGGGTGCGGGGACTTCGGCTCAGTACCCCGCCCGGTTGGCATCAGCTGATCGCCCGGTCGGCGTTGGGCCGGATCCGGCGTGCCGCCCGGTCGGACCGGGCCAGGGACCGGGCGCGCCTGGTCTGGCGGCCGGTCTGACCGGGTGCTGGGCCGGCCTGGACTTCCTCTTCCCTTCTCGCGCATGTCTCCCGCTCCTCCCTCGCGCGTCCATGGGGTGTCTCCATGTCCAGCTTCAAGACCATCTTCACGTCCAGCTGCTCCTCTCCTCCTCGTGCGATGCTTGCTCCTTCTTCATACCTGATCATACATAAGTAACAGGACTTAGGCAGTATAAAGTTCTCATCGATCAAAGTATCATTTAGGAACAATTTCACCTGTTGTTTAAGTAGCTTCGCACGAGCCCTTGCCATAGGTCCAATCCTGACTTCATTGGACTTGAGCTTCACAGCAGCTTCATCTTGTAATGATGGAGGTAGGTAGTGTGGTAGGGATGTCCTCATCATCTCCCCCCCCCCCCTTCAAAAGGTGTCGACCTCGATGCTCCAAGGTCTTCTCCGTCATATGGTGTCAAATCAGCTACATTGAAAGAATTGCTGATACCAAACTCATCTATTGGAAGATCTATCGAGTATGCATTGTCATTGATCTTGGCAAGCACTTTGTAAAGCCCAGCACCACGAGGAAGTAACTTGGACCTCAGTAGCTTCGAGAACCTATCCTTGCGAAAATGTACCTAGACCATATCTCCAGGCTTGAACAACATCTTCTTGCTCTTCTTGTTCATCCTTGCAACATTGCTCTTGCCTTTCTTTTCTATCAACTCTTTAGTCTTCACATGTATCTTCCGCACAAAATCTGCCCTCTTGGATGCCTCCATATTGACTCTCTCATGTATGGGTAGAGGCAACAAATCCAGCGGAGTAATGGGTTTAAAACCATGCACCACCTCAAAAGGACACAACTCCGTGGTAGAATGTACCGCCCTGTTGTAAGAAAACTCCACATGTGGCAAACACTCTTCCCACTCCTTCAGGTTCTTCTTGATCATGGATCTCAACAGTTGTGACAAGGTTCTATTCACCACTTCAGTTTGACCATCAATTTGGAATGACAAGTAGTACTGAACAGTAGTTTCGTCCCCAGCTTTTTCCACAGCGTCTTCCAGAAGTAGCTCATAAACTTCACGTCACGATCAGAAACAATAGTCTTCGGAACTCCATGTAGACGTACAATCTCCCTGAAAAACAGGTTAGCAATATGCGATGCATCGTCGCTCTTGTGGCAGGCAATAAAATGTGACATCTTAGAAAATCTGTCCACTACCACAAATATAGAATCATGGCCTCTTTTAGTACGCGGCAAACCCAACACAAAATCCATACTAATGTCTTCCCAAGGTGTAGTAGGAGCCGGTAAAGGAGTATACAAACCATGAGGCTTCAGCTTGGACTTGGACTTGTTGCAAGTAATGCACCTCTTCACATACATGTCCACATCCCGCCTCATCTTTGGCCAATAAAAGTGGTCAGCTAGCATGAGTAGCGTCTTCTCACACCCAAAGTGATCCATCAAACCTCCAGCATGTGATTCCTGTAATAAGAGGAAACGCACAGACGATTCTGGAACACATAGTTTGTTAGCTCTAAACAAGAACCCATCATGTATGCGATATTTTTCCCATGCTTTACCAATAGCACACAAGCGATATGGTTCAGCAAAATCATGATCAGTAGCATATAAATCACATAGTATCTCTAATCCAGGAATTTTAACATCAAGTTGAGTTAATAGCATATTCTTCCTAGATAAAGCATCAGCAACAATATTATCTTTTCCCTTCTTATGCTTAATAATGTATGGAAAAGACTCAATGAACTCAACCCACTTAGCAAGACGCTCATGCAAAGTAGATTGGGCTTTCAGATATTTCAAATCTTCATGATCAGAATGTATGATAAATTCTTTTGGCCACAAGTAATGTTGCCAAACCTCAAGAACTCTAATTAAAGCATACAATTATTTATCATATATAGGATAGTTTAACTTAGCACCAGAAAGTTTCTCAGAAAAATATGCAATTGGACGACCCTCTTGCATCAACACACCACCAATTCCAATACCACTAGCATCACATTCAATCTCAAATTGCTTATTGAAATCAGGAAGTGCAAGTAACGGTGTAGAAGTTAACAATCGTTTCAGTTCATCAAAAGCATGATCTTGGGCTGTGCCCCACTCGAAGACAACACCCTTTTTAGTCAAGTCATTCAAAGGTGCAGCAATAGTACTAAAGTTGGGCACAAATCTTCTATAAAACCCAGCTAGACCATGAAAACTTCTTACTTGACTCACATTCATGGGAGTAGGCCAATTTTGAATAGCTTCAATTTTAGACACATCTACTTCTACTCCATGCTTAGAGACAACATAACCCAGAAATATGACCTTATCTTTGCAAAATGTGCACTTCTCAAGATTACCATAGAGTTTATTATCACGCAACACTTGCAAAACATGTCGAATATGTATAGTATGATCAGATTCATTGCGGCTGTAGATTAATATGTCATCAAAGTACACAACCACAAATTTGCCAATAAATTCACGCAAAACATGGTTCATCAGTCTCATGAAAGTGTTAGGTGCATTAGTCAAACCAAAGGGCATTACTAACCACTCATATACACCAAATTTTGTTTTAAAGGCTGTTTTCCACTCATCCCCTTCTTTCATCCTAATTTGATGATAACCACTACGCAAATCAATTTTAGAGAAAACAGCAGCACCACTCAATTCATCTAGCATATCCTCTAAACGTGGAATAGGATGACGATATCGAATAGTAATGTTGTTTATCGCTCTACAATCTACGCACATGCGCCAAGTACGATCTTTCTTAGGAACTAGAATAACAGGAACAACACAAGGACTAAGACTTATGCTGATATAACCTTTGTCGAGTAGCGCTTGTACTTGCTTTTGTATCTCCTTTCATCTCTTCGGGGTTCGTTCTATATGGCGCCCTATTGGGCAGCGAAGCTCCGGGGATCAAGTCAATTTGATGCTCAATAACACGCAATGGTGGTAGTCCTGCTGGTACCTCCTCCGGAAACACGTCGTTGAATTCCTGCAAAACACTAGAAACACCAAAAGGAAGAGGGGTCATGTCGTTAGAAACCAAAACCGTACCCCTGTACATGAGCACAAGAGGCATGGTTGTAGGATCCTCACTGAATTCTCTCATGTCTTCTTTGGTGGCTAATGAAACTAAGGAATTCACTCTCTCACTTTTCGTTATATCACTCACGACATTACAATTCTCTCGCATATCTAAAGAAGCATCCTCCAAGTTTACTTCAACTTTCTGACGAGATTCATTGACAATTTGCTGTGGTGACATAGGCTGTAAGTTAATTTTCTTGCCCTTGAACTCCAAGTGATAGGTATTGGCACGACCATTGTGTTGCACAGAATGGTCATAGAGCCAAGGCCGACCCAATAGTAGGTGACACACCGTCATAGGAACCACATCAAAATCAATGGAATCCTTATACGGTCCAATCGCAAATTCAACACGCACCATGTGGTCTACCTTCATCTCACCATTGTCGCTCAACCACTGAATATAATATGGATGCGGGTGCGGCAGATACTTCAACTTCAGCTTGGTACACAACTCCTTGCTTGCTAAATTGCGGCAACTCCCGCCATCAATAATGACCTTGCAAACCTTGTCAGGACCAACTAAAGCCTTTGTTTGGAACAAATTGCAGCGCTGAGTAGATGCACTAGGCAACACATTAAGAGCACGCTGAGACACAACAATAGTGCGAGCTTTAGACGGATAAGCATCTACACCATCACTGTCATAGTCATCATCTTCTGGAGCATTTGGATCAACATCATCTCCAGTCTCATACTCATTGTCCTCATTGATAATCATGACCTTGCGGTCAGGACAATCTCGCCTAAAGTGACCCTTGCCACCACATGTATGGCAATTCATATCGCGGTTGCGCACAATAGACATGCTAGAACCAATTGTACTTGGGGCAGGTTCGGGCTTCTTTGTGTTAGACACATTGGAAACCGGCTTGCTAGATGGAGTATAAGGTGCGAAGCGCGTAGATGGCGCCGGCGCCGTAGGTGGGGGCGCCCGAGGCGTGAAACGCCCAGCTCCCGTAGCACGGACTTTGACCTTAGCTTCGTCAGCCAACTGTGATTCAGCTTCTCTTGCATGATGTAGCAACTCATTCATAGTGGTGTAACTGTAATGACGAACAATGCCTTTGATATCATACTTCAATCCATGGAGAAAACGATTCATGGTCATCTCAAGTGTCTCACGAACACGGCCACGTTGCATTAGCATCTCCATCTCCATGTAGTATTCATCAACAGCTTCACATCTTTGTCTCAATAGGGTCAACTTATCATAGATATTCCGCAAATAATTAGTGGGCACAAAACGTTCAGTCATTGCCGCCTTCATTGCACTCCATGTGATAATAGGCGGTGCAGCATCTTCTTCGCGAGCACGAACAAATCGATCCCACCAACGCAATGCATAACCATCAAATTCTGAAGAAGCAAGCTTGATCTTCCTATCTTCAGTGTAATTGTGTAAGCGCCACAACTTCTCAATCTTCAGCTCCCAAGTGAGGTATTCTTCAACATCAGCACCTCCTTCAAACTTGGGTATGGAGAACTTTGGCTTACCCAATCCATCTTCTTCCTCGAACCCACGACCTGGACGTCGGTCACCAAGCCCACGAGGATGATTACCATGGTTCTTCATTTTCTGCTTCGTATTCTAGTTGTCGTTGTTGATTGAGATTACCAACAGCTAATCGCAAATCTTGAAGAGTGCGCTGGATATCTGTCATTTGATCTTGCATTGTGATGACGGTCGCATTAGTAGCATCCAGCTTGTGGGAGATCTCTTGGACCGTTCACCTAAGCTCATCATCCTGAGTGCGGAATTCACGTCGCATCTCATTACGAAGAGCCTCATACTCCCTCCATGTCATCAAATCCGCAGAGTTCTTGTTCTTCTGGTTAACAATTTTTTCATCACTAGCAGACATGGTTAGTAGGTTAGTGCACTAAATCAAAATATATGGTGGTACTCTCACAACTCACTCAAAACTGATAAGAAAAGGAAATCTTACCGCTCCAAAGTGAATTAGGATTGCTTACTGATACGTCTCCGACGTATCGATAATTTCTTATGTTCCATGCCACATTATTGATGATATCTACATGTTTTATGCATACTTTATGTCATATTTGTGCATTTTCCGGCACTAACCTATTAACGAGATGCCGAAGAGCCAGTTGCTGTTTTCTGCTGTTTTTGGTTTCAGAAATCCTAGTAAGGAAATATTCTCGGAATTGGACGAAATCAACGCCCAGGGGCCTATTTTCGCACGAAGCTTCCAGAAGACCGAGGGAGAGACGAAGTGGGGCCACGGGGCGCCGCCACACTAGGGCGGCGCGGCCCAAGGGGGGCCCGCGCGGCCCTAGCGTGTGGGGCCCCCGTGACGCCTCCTGACCTGCCCTTCCGCCTACAAATAGTCTTTGTCGCGAAACCCCCAGTACCGAGAGCCACGATACGGAAAACCTTCCAGAGACGCCGCCGCCGCCAATCCCATCTCGGGGGATTCAGGAGATCGCCTCCAGCACCCTGCCGGAGAGGGGAATCATCTCCCGGAGGACTCTTCACCGCCATGGTCGCCTCCGGAGTGATGAGTGAGTAGTTCACCCCTGGACTATGGGTCCATAGCAGTAGCTAGATGGTCGTCTTCTCCTAATTATGCTTCATTGTCGGGTCTTGTGAGCTGCCTAACATGATCAAGATCATCTATCTGTAATTCTATATGTTGTGTTTGTTGGGATCCGATGGATAGAGAATACTATGCTATGTTGATTATCAATCTATTACCTATGTGTTGTTTATGATCTTGCATGCTCTCCGTTATTAGTAGAGGCTCTGGCCAAGTTTTTACTCTTAACTCCAAGAGGGAGTATTTATGCTCGATAGTGGGTTCATGCCTCCATTAAATGCAGGACGATGTGAGAAAGTTCTAAGGTTGTGGATGTGCTGTTGCCACTAGGGATAAAACATTGATGCTATGTCCGAGGATGTAGTTATTGATTACATTACGCACCATACTTAATGCAATTGTCTGTTGTTTTCAACTTAATACTGGAAGGGGTTCGGATGATAACCTGAAGGTGGACTTTTTAGGCATAGATGCATGCTGGATAGCGGTCTATGTACTTTGTCGTAATGCCCAATTAAATCTCACAATATTCATCATATCATGTATGTGCATTGTCATGCCCTCTCTATTTGTCAATTGCCCAACTGTAATTTGTTCACCCAACATGCTATTTATCTTATGGGAGAGATACCACTAGTGAACTGTGGACCCCCGGTCCATTCTTTTACATCGAATACAATCTACTGCAATACTTGTTCTACTGTTTTCTGCAAACAATCATCATCCACACTATACATCTAATCCTTTGTTACAGCAAGCCGGTGAGATTGACAACCTCACTGTTTCGTTGGGGCAAAGTACTTTGGTTGTGTTGTGCAGGTTCCACGTTGGCGCCGGAATCCCTGGTGTTGCGCCGCACTACATCTCGCCGCCATCAACCTTCAACGTGCTTCTTGACTCCTACTGGTTCGATAAACCTTGGTTTCTAACTGAGAGAAACTTACTGCTGTACGCATCACACCTTCCACTTGGGGTTCCCAACGGTCGCGTGATGTACGCGTGTCAAGCTAAATTTCTGGCGCCGTTGCCGGGGAGATCAAGACACGCTGCAAGGGGAGTCTCCACATCCCAATCTCTTTACTTTGTTTTTGTCTTGCTTTATTTTATTTACTACTTTGTTTGCTGCACTAAATCAAAATACAAAAAAATTAGTTGCTAGTTTTACTTTACTTACTGTCTTGTTTGCATTCTCCATATTAAAAACACAAAAAATTAGTTACTTGCATCTACTTTACTTATTTCATCATGTTTCCTCCTAAGTTTATTCTTAAGGATGTACCGGTAGGCCGAGGGTCTATCCTCGGGAAAGATAATATAGAAGATTTTTTCACTCATATTAGTACGGTTGAAGATTTCGAAGATAGACATCTAGTAGAACTTGCTCCTACTTATGAAATTGCTGCTGCTTCTTTAGTACACATGTTAGAAGCTAGATTTGTTAACCTCAACCCCGTAATGCAGCATATGTTCCTTACACTAAGTGATATGGAAGAAGGAGAGAAGAAAGATTTTGTCCTAGAAACCCTTCTCAAAGAATTTGGTGATGTAGCAAGAGAAGCTAGAAAGGTCTTTACTAAATATAATATGCTTGGATCTTATACAAACTTTGCTAGCACCCTTGAAAAGATGGAAAAAGATAGACAAAAGTACACTAATAAAGTTAATTATGAGGGGGATATTAAAACATCAATACCTTGCAAGCTCTTGGGAATGTGCGAGGCACTAGAAAAGAATTTTGATTGGATTATTCCTAAAGATTTATTTGATGAGAGTAGCAAGCCTAAGGGTAATGAAAAGGGAGCCTCTGAAACTTACATAGATAAGATACAATGCATAGTTGAGAAAACTCCACACCCCGCTGTAGATGCACCATCTCTTGATAATACTTGATATACACTTTCTGCGCCTAGCTGAAAGGCGTTAAAGAAAGCGCTTATGGGAGACAACCCATATTTTTACTACAACACTTTTGTTTTATATTTGAGTCTTGAAAGTTGTTACTACTGTAGCAACCTCTCCTTATCTTAGTTTTGTGCATTGTTGTGCCAAGTAAAGTCGTTGATAGTAAGGTTCATACTAGATTTGGATTACTGCGCAGAAACAGATTTCTTTGCTGTCACGAATCTGGGTCTAATTCTCTGTAGGTAACTCAGAAAATTATGCCAATTTACGTGATTGATCCTCAGATATGTACGCAACTTTCATTCAATTTGAGAATTTTCATTTGAGCAAGTCTGGTGCCTCAATAAAATTCGTCTTTACGAACTGTTCTGTTTTGACAGATTCTGCCTTTTATTTCGCATTGCCTGTTTTGCTATGCTCGATGGATTTTTCGATTCCATTGACTTTCAGTAGCTTTGTGCAATGTCCAGAAGTGTTAAGAATGATTGTGTCACCTCTGAAATTGTAAATTTTGATTGTGCACTAACCCTCTAATAAGTTGTTTTGAGTTTGGTGTGGAGGAAGTTTTCAAGGATCAACCTAGGGAGATGATACAATATGATCAAGGAGAGTGAAAGCTCTAAGCTTGGGGATGCCCCGGTGGTTCACCCCTGCATATTTCAAGAAGACTCAAGCGTCTGAGCTTGGGGATGCCCAAGGCATCCCCTTCTTCATCGAGAACATTATCAGGTTCCTCTAGTGAAACTATATTTTTATTCCATCACATCTTATGTACTTTGCTTGGAGCGTCGGTTTGTTTTTGTTTTTGTTTTGTTTGAATAAAATGGATCCTAGCATTCATTGTGTGGGAGAGAGATACGCTCCGCTGTTGCATATGGACAAATATGTCCTTAGGCTTTACTCGTAATATTCATGGCGAAGGTTGAATCTTCTTCGTTAAATTGTTATATGGTTGGAATCGGGAAATGATACATGTAGTAATTGCTAAAATGTCTTGGATAATTTGATACTTGGCAATTGTTGTGCTCATGTTTAAGCTCTTGCATCATATACTTTGCACCTATTAATGAAGAAATACATAGAGCTTGCTTAAATTTGGTTTGCATAATTAGTCTCTCTAAGGTCTAGATAATTTCTAGTAAAGAGTTTGAACAACAAGGAAGACGGTGTAGAGTCTTATAATGTTTACAATATTTATTTTATGTGAGTTTTGCTGCACCGGTTCATCCTTGTGTTTGTTTCAAATAAACCTTGCTAGCCTAGCCTTGTATCGAGAGGGAATACTTCTCATGCATCCAAAATACTTGAGCCAACCACTATGCCATTTGTGTCCACCATACCTACCTACTACATGGTATTTCTCCGCCATTCCAAAGCAAATTGCTTGAGTGCTACCTTTAAACAATTCAAAATTTATCACCTCTGATTTGTGTCAATGTTTTATAGCATTAGCAGTGATTGCGTTCATACTAATAACATTGCTACTAGCATGCAATTGAGGCTCCATAGGTTCTTTAATTTTCGCATCACACAATTCATGTCCTAACTTAGGGAATAAATCAAAAAGCTCATAGTTGTATTCCATTATGCCTAACTAGTGTAAACAAGAAACAAAAAGTTGCAATTGCAGGATCTAAAGGAAATAGCTTCGAGCACAAACACAATGGCGCCAGAAAAGTACCTAACCTGGAACCGAAGTATGAGTGCCTGTTACCTTTCCTCCCCGGCAACGGCGCCAGAAAAGTGCTTGATGTCTACGGGAGCTTCTATTCTTGTAGACAGTGTTGGGCCTCCAAGAGCAGAGGTTTGTAGAACAGCAGCAAATTTCCCTTAAGTGGATCACCCAAGGTTTATCGATCTCAGGGAGGAAGAGGTCAAAGATATCCCTCTCAAGCAACCCTGCAACCACAAAGCAAGAAGTCTCTTGTGTCCCCAACACACCTAATACAATAGGTGCACTAGTTCGGCGAAGAGATAGTGAGGTACAAGTAATATGGATGAGTATGAGTGATAATAGCAATCTGAGTAAAATATGGCAGCGAGTAAACATTCAACAAAATAGTAAACAAACGGTGATTCGATGCTTGGAAGCAAGGCCCAGGGATCCTGCTTTCACTAGTGGACACTCTCAACAATGATCACATAATAGGACTACTCTACACCCTCTTTGTTGGATGATGAACACCATTGTGTAGGGTTACACGAACCCTCAATGCCGGAGTTAACAAGCTCCACAATATTCAATGTTCATATTTAAATAACCTTAGAGTGTAAGATAGATCAACACAACTACACCGAGAACTAACATAGCATGCACACTGTCACCATCACACTATGAAGGAGGCATAGATCACATCAATACTTATCATAGCAATAGTTAACTTCATAATCTACAAGAGATCACAATCATAGCATAAACCAAGTACTAACACGGATGCACACACCGTCACCATTACACCGTGTAGGAGGAATAGACTACTTTAATAACATCACTAGAGTAGCACATAGATAGTATTCAACTTGATCACAAAGAGAGAGATGAACCACATAGCTACAGCGGAGCCCTCAGCCCCGGGGGTGAATTACTCCCTCCTCATCATGGAGGCAGCGATGGCGGTGAAGATGGCGGTGGAGACGGCGGTGGAGATGGCTCCGGGGGCAATTCCCCGTCCCGGCAGGGTGCCGGAACAGCGACTTCTGTCCCCCAAATTGGACTTTCGCGATGGCGGCGGCTCTGGATGGTTTTCTCTGTTTCCGTCGAACTGCCCGATGTTTTTAGGTCAGGGACGAATATATAGGCGGAGTGTCGGAGTCGGAGGGGCCACGGGGTGCCCACACCATAGGGGGGCGCCCCCCCTTGGGCCGCGCCGCCCTGTGAGGTGGGGCCCCCCTGGCACCCCTCTGACTTTTCTTCGGTGCTCCGGATGCTTCCTGAAATTATAAGATCTCCGGAGTTGATTTCGTCCGATTCCGAAAATATTTCCTTACTAGGATTTCTGAAACCAAAAACAGCAGAAAACAGCAACTGGCCTTTCGGCATCTCGTCAATAGGTTAGTTCCGGAAAACGCATAAAAATGATATAAAGTGTGAACAAAACATGTTGGTATTGTCATAAAACAAGCATGGAACATCAGAAATTATAGATACGTTGGAGACGTATCAGCATCCCCAAGCTTAGTTCCTACTCGTCCTCGAGTAGGTAAACGATAAAAGATAATTTCTGAGGTGACATGCTACCAACATAATCTTAATCATACCATCGTAAAGCTTATGAGATGAATGCAGCGATTCGAAACAATGTAAATGCAATGAGTAAACAATTGAATCATATAGCAAAGACTTTTCATGAATAGTACTTTCAAGGCAAGCATCAATAAGTCTTGCATAAGAGTTACTCATAAAGCAATAAATTCTTAGTAAAAGGTATTGAAGCAACACAATGGAAGATTAAGTTTTAGCGGTTGCTTTCAACTTGTAACATGTATATCTTATGGATAGTTGTCAATGCAAAGCAATATAACAAGTGCAATAAGCAAGTATGTAAGAATCAATGCACAGTTAACACAAGTGTTTGCTTCTAAGATAGAGAGAAATGGGTAAACTGACTCAACATAAAAGTAAAAGAAAAGGCCCTTCGCAGAGGGAAGCATTGATTGCTATATTTGTGCTAGAGCTTTGGTTTTGAAAGCAAGAAACAATTTTGTCAACGGTAGTAATAAAGCATATGTATCATGTAAATTATATCCTACAAGTTGCAAGTCTCATGCATAGTATACTAATAGTGCCCGCACCTTGTCCTAATTAGCTTGGATTACCGGGATTATCGCAATGCACATGTTTTAACCAAGTGTCACAAAGGGGTACCTCTATGCCGCCTGTACAAAGGTCTAAGGAGAAAGCTCGCATTGGATTTCTCGCTATTGATTATTCTCAACTTAGACATCCATATCGGGACAACATAGACAACAGATAATGGACTCCTCTTTTATGCATAAGCATGTAGCAACAATTAATTTTCTCATATGAGATTGAGGATATATGTCCAAAACTGAAACTTTCACCATGGATCATGGCTTTAGTTAGCGGCCCAATGTTCTTCTCTAACAATATGCACGCTCTAACCATAAGGTGGTAAATCGCCCTTACTTCAGACAAGACGAACATGCATAGCAACTCACATGATATTCAACAAAGGGTAGTTGATGGCGTCCCCAGGAACATGGTTATCGCACAACAAGCAACTTATAAGAAATAAAATGCATAAGTACATATTCAATACCACAATAGTTTTTAAGCTATTTGTCCCATGAGCTATATATTGCAAAGGTAGAGGATAGAAATTTAAAGGTAGCACTTCAAGCAATTTACTTTGGAATGGCGGAGAAATACCATGTAGTAGGTAGGTATGGTGGACTCGAATGGCATAGTGGTTGGCTCAAGGGTTTCGGATGCATGAGAAGTAATCCCTCTCGATACAAGGCTTAGGCTAGCAAGGTTGTTCGAAGCAAACACAAGCATAAACTAGTACATCAAAACTTACATAAAAGACATATTACAAGCATTATAAGACTATACATCGTCTTCCTTGTTGTTCAAACACCTCACTAGAAAATATCTAGACTCTAGAGAAACCACTCATGCAATCCAAATTTTAACAAGCTCTATGTATTTCTTCACTAATAGGTGCAAAGTATATGATGCAAGAGCTTAAACAAGAGCACAACAATTGCCAAGTATCAAGTTATTCAAGACATCATACCAATTACTACATGTAGCATTTTCCGTTTCCAACCATATAACAATTAACGAAGCAGTTTCAACCTTCGCCATGAACATTAAAAGCTAAGAACACATGTGTTCATACGAACCAGCGGAGCGTGTCTCTCTCCCACACAAGTATTTATTCAAACAAAAACAAAAACAAGAAACATACAGACGCTCCAAGTAAAGTACATAAGATGTGGACGAATAAAAATATAGTTTCAAGAGAAGGAACCTGATAATTTGTCGATGAAGAAGGGGATGCCTTGGGCATCCCCAAGCTTAGATGCTTGAGTCTTCTTGAAATATGCAGGGATGAACCACCGGGGCATCCCCAAGCTTAGGCTTTTCACTCTTCTTGATCGCATTGTATCATCCTCCTCTCTTGACCCTTGAAAACTTCCTTCACACCAAACTCAAAACAACTCATTAGAGGGTTAGTGCATAATCAAAAATTCACATGTTCAGAGGTGACACAATCATTCTTAACACTTCTGGACATTGCTCAAAGCTACTGGAAGTCAATGGAACAAAGAAATCCATCCCACATAGCAAAAGAAGCAATGCGAAATAAAAGGCAGAATCTGTCAAAACAGAACAGTCCGTAAAGACGAATTTTATTGAGGCACCAGACTTGCTCAAATGAAAATGCTCAAATTGAATGAAAGTTGCGTACATATCTGAGGATCACTCACGTAAATTGGCATAATTTTCTGAGTTACCTACAGAGAATTTTGCCCAGATTCGTGACAGCAAAGAAATCTGTTTCTGCGCAGTAATTCAAATCTAGTATGAACCTTACTATCAACGACTTTACTTGGCACAACAAAACACAAAACTAAGATAAGGAGAGGTTGGTACAGTAGTAAACAACTTCCAAGACACAAATTTAAAACAAAGTACTGTAGCAAAATAACACATGGGTTATCTCCCAAGAAGTTCTTTCTTTATAGCCATTAAGATGGGCTCAGCAGTTTTAATGATCCACTCGCAAGAAATAGTATTTGAAGCAAAAAAAAGCTTCAAGAGGCAAATTCAAAACACATTTAAGCCTAACATGCTTCCTATGCAGAGGAATCTTGTACACAAATGAATTCATGAAGAACAAAGTGACAAGCATAAGAGGATAAAACACGAGTAACTTCAAGATTCTCAACATAAAGAGGGGAAACTTAATATTATTAAGATGCATATAACCATATTTCCCTCTCTCATAATAACTTTCAGTAGCATCATTGATGAAATCCACAATATACCCATCACTTAAAACATTCTTATCATGGTTCATATGCATAGAAGTATCATTAATTTTGGCATAAGAAGAGTTCTTATTAATAGTAATTGGAGCAAGATTATTATCAAGAATTTGAACATGGTAAACAAGTTGCATATTAAGGGAATTGTTTTTGGTAATCCAATTATGGCTATGACAAGTTTCATAAGGATAGTTATAACCTATATCATAGCATTCTTTATAATAATCATCAAAGATCGGAGGCACAGTGTCATCACAAGAAATAGAATAGTTATCTTTCACAGTCGGTTTATCTATGACCATACCATCATTGTTATTAGAAGGAGATGTATCAAACACATAATGATCAGTAGCAAAAGGATTTTCAAACACCTCTTCCCCAAGCTTAGAGCTTTCTATATCATTATGGGAGGAAGCATGGATAGCACTGACACTATGGCAATTATTATCATCATCATTTTCAGAATTAGTTTCCCAGAGATTTGCAATATCAAAAGTAGTATGCTCATTCAAATCATGATCGCTAATGTATGTAAAGGGCATAGGAAGATCATCGTATTCAGATTCATTATCACAATAATTATTAGGAGCAACATACTTACGGTTACCTAGCGTTATCTCATTCACGCGGGGATACGCCATTACCTCTTTCTTTTTATTCTCCTTCTTCTTCTTCTTCTTCTTCTTCTTCTTCGTTCCCTTCTTCTTCTTCTCTTCCTTCTCCTCATTTCCTTCTTTAGGAGGAAGAGGCTTGAAGGGTGGCTTGTCCGCATAACCTGATTTACTTTTAGAAACAATAGAAGAAACTTGGGAGGATTCCTCCTTTTCATTAATTAGTTCAAAACACATGGCGGTCCTATCATATTTTGGCAAGGTGTCATCTTCTAAAATATTTTGTATGCAAGTATTTGTATGGCTATTATCAATGCAATAAGAAAAACACCCATGCAGGACATCATCAATATCAAGATCACTCATATGTAACAAAGAGATTTTTCTCGACAGTTCTTCACACCCCAAAAATAAAGTAAGTTCATCATGCTGATTAGGAGTAATTTCATCATCACAATACAAATTTGCAGCACTCATTGGGTTCAAATTATCATTGGAGGAGCATTGAAAATTAAAATGACCCACTTCATGGCAAACTTCACAAATAAAAGGATAGAGGGCACAAACTTTTTTACCAAGATCATCTAGAGCCCTAAGCCACTTTCTAGTTTTCTCATTAATATGATGGATGCAATATTCATCTTTGACTTGATTAATTCCACAAGGTCTATGCATTCCACAAAAATTAACATGCTTATAGGAAATAGCATTCTTAGGAGTTTGAGCATGCTTATTGCAATAATTAACAACAATTTCATTCTTCATGCAAGCCTCTTTAAAAGGTTCATGATACTTATCAAAATTCTTTTTAGGCAATTCAAAATGAGAAGCAAAGGCTTTATAAAGATTTACAGCAACTTGAGAGTCAAGACCATAAGTAGCACTCATATTTCGAAATTTATCGGTATCCATAAAAGCTTCAATGCATTCATAATCATAATTTATACCTGACTCTTTACCTTCATTGTTCTCCCATCCTTCAGCGTTCTCCTTAATCCGATCAAGAAGATCCCACCTAGCTTCAACCTCCATGCTTGTAAAAGATCCCTCCGAACAGGCATCCAGATAGTCCTTGTGTTGTCCTGAAAGCCTCGCATAAAAATTGTTAACAATAACATTACGGGGAAGCTCATGAATGGGACATTTGAGCATTAGTGATTTCAATCTCCCCCACGCTTGAGAAATACTCTCTCCATCACGAGGATACAAGTTATAAATATAATTCCTATCAATATGCACTTCATGAGGAGGGTAAAATTTAGAATAAAAGAGAGATGCAATTTCCTCCCAACCAAGAGAATGACTATTCTCCAATAATTTATACCAATGCGCCGCTTTACCAGTCAGCGAGAAAGAGAATAGCTTCTTCTTCACTTCATCCATAGAGATACCTGCACACTTGAATAACCCGCATAATTCATGCAAAAACTGTAAATGATCTCCAGGATGGACAGTTCCATCCCCTTTATAGCGGTTATCCATAACACGTTCAATAATTTTCATGGGTATCTTGAAAGAAGTACTTGCAGTTGGTGGATTTAAAGTATCACAAGCATTATCAGAACAAATTTTCTCCCCTAAAGATGGGAAGCCAAAAAGATCACAGAAACTAGCTTCCCCAAGCTTAGACTTATTCATAGCATTAGCAGTGATTGCGTTCATACTAATAACATTGCTACTAGCATGCAATTGAGGCTCCATAGGTTCTTTAATTTTCGCATCACACAATTCATGTCCTAACTTAGGGAATAAATCAAAAAGCTCATAGTTGTATTCCATTATGCCTAACTAGTGTAAACAAGAAACAAAAAGTTGCAATTGCAGGATCTAAAGGAAATAGCTTCGAGCACAAACACAATGGCGCCAGAAAAGTACCTAACCTGGAACCGAAGTATGAGTGCCTGTTACCTTTCCTCCCCGGCAACGGCGCCAGAAAAGTGCTTGATGTCTACGGGAGCTTCTATTCTTGTAGACAGTGTTGGGCCTCCAAGAGCAGAGGTTTGTAGAACAGCAGCAAATTTCCCTTAAGTGGATCACCCAAGGTTTATCGATCTCAGGGAGGAAGAGGTCAAAGATATCCCTCTCAAGCAACCCTGCAACCACAAAGCAAGAAGTCTCTTGTGTCCCCAACACACCTAATACAATAGGTGCACTAGTTCGGCGAAGAGATAGTGAGGTACAAGTAATATGGATGAGTATGAGTGATAATAGCAACCTGAGTAAAATATGGCAGCGAGTAAACATTCAACAAAACAGTAAACAAACGGTGATTCGATGCTTGGAAGCAAGGCCCAGGGATCCTGCTTTCACTAGTGGACACTCTCAACAATGATCACATAATAGGACTACTCTACACCCTCTTTGTTGGATGATGAACACCATTGTGTAGGGTTACACGAACCCTCAATGCCGGAGTTAACAAGCTCCACAATATTCAATGTTCATATTTAAATAACCTTAGAGTGTAAGATAGATCAACACAACTACACCGAGAACTAACATAGCATGCACACTGTCACCATCACACTATGAAGGAGGCATAGATCACATCAATACTTATCATAGCAATAGTTAACTTCATAATCTACAAGAGATCACAATCATAGCATAAACCAAGTACTAACACGGATGCACACACCGTCACCATTACACCGTGTAGGAGGAATAGACTACTTTAATAACATCACTAGAGTAGCACATAGATAGTATTCAACTTGATCACAAAGAGAGAGATGAACCACATAGCTACAGCGGAGCCCTCAGCCCCGGGGGTGAATTACTCCCTCCTCATCATGGAGGCAGCGATGGCGGTGAAGATGGCGGTGGAGATGGCGGTGGAGATGGCTCCGGGGGCAATTCCCCGTCCCGGCAGGGTGCCGGAACAGCGACTTCTGTCCCCCGAATTGGACTTTCGCGATGGCGGCGGCTCTGGATGGTTTTCTCTGTTTCCGTCGAACTGCCCGATGTTTTTAGGTCAGGGACAAATATATAGGCGGAGAGTCGGAGTCGGAGGGGCCACGGGGTGCCCACACCATAGGGGGGCGCCCCCCCCTTGGGCCGCGCCGCCCTGTGAGGTGGGGCCCCCCTGGCACCCCTCTGACTTTTCTTCGGTGCTCCGGAAGCTTCCTGAAATTATAAGATCTCCGGAGTTGATTTCGTCCGATTCCGAAAATATTTCCTTACTAGGATTTCTGAAACCAAAAACAGCAGAAAACAGCAACTGGCCTTTCGGCATCTCGTCAATAGGTTAGTTCCGGAAAACGCATAAAAATGATATAAAGTGTGAACAAAACATGTTGGTATTGTCATAAAACAAGCATGGAACATCAGAAATTATAGATACGTTGCAGACGTATCAAACAGCAGCAAGTTTCCCTTAAGTGGATCACCCAAGGTTTATCGATCTCAGGGAGGAAGAGGTCAAAGATATCCCTCTCATGCAACCCTGCAACCACAAAGCAAGAAGTCTCTTGTGTCCCCAACACACCTAATAGGTGCACTAGTTCGGCGAAGAGATAGTGAAATACAGGTGGTATGAATAAGTATGAGCAGTAGTAACGGCGCCAGAAAAGTGCTTGCTGGCGTGTGGTTGATGGTGGTAATATTGCAGGCAGTACAGATGCAGTAAAACAGTAAACAAGCAGCGATGATTGCAGTATTTAGGAGCAAGGCCTAGGGATCATACTTTCACTAGTGGACACTCTCAACATTGATCACATAACAGAATAAATAAATAGATGCTAGACTCTACACCCTCTTGTTGGATGATGAACACCACTAACTGTGTAGGATTACACGAACCCTCAATGCCGGAGTTAACAAGCTCCACAGTATTCGATGTTCATATTTAAATAACCTTAGAGTGCATGACAGATCAACATAACCAAACCAAGTACTAACATAGCATGCACACTGTCACCTTCACGCTATGAAAGGAGGCATAGATCACATCAATACCATCATAGCAATAGTTAACTTCATAATCTACAAGAGATCACAATCATAGCCTACGCCAAGTACTACACGATGCACACACTGTCACCATTACACCGTGCAGGAGGAATAGAGTACTTTAATAACATCACTAGAGTAGCACATAGATCAATAGTGATACAAAACTCATATGAATCTCAATCATGTAAGGCAGCTCATGAGATCATTGTATTGAAGTACATAGGAGAGAGATGAACCACATAGCTACCGGTACAGCCCTTAGCCTCGATGGAGAACTACTCCCTCCTCATGGGAGACAACAGCGGTGATGAAGATGGCGGTGGAGATGGCAGCGGTGTCGATGGAGAAGCCTTCCGGGGGCACTTCCCCGTCCCGGCGGCGTGCCGGAACAGAGAGTTTTGTCCCCCAGATCTTGGCTTCGCGATGGCGGCGGCTCTGGAAGGTTTCTCGTACCGTGGCTTTTCCGTATCGAGGTTTTAGGTCGAGGGGGCTTAAATAGGCGAAGAGGCGGCGTCGGAGGGTCAACGAGGCGGTGTCACCACAGGGGGGCGCGGGCCACCCCTGGGCCACGCCGGCCTATCACCTGGGGGGCCTGTGTCCCCTCTCTGGCGGCTCTCGGGTGTTCTGGATGCTTCCGGGGATTCTAAGATGCTGGGCATTGATTTCGTCTGATTCCGAGAATATTTCCTTACTAGGATTTCTGAAATCAAAAACAGCAGAAAACAGGAATTGGCCCTTCGGCATCTCGTCAATAGGTTAGTTCCGGAAAACGCATAAAAACGATATAAAGTGTGCATAAAACATGTAGATATCATCAATAATGTGGCATGGAACATAAGAAATTATCGATACGTCGGAGACGTATCAGCATCCCCAAGCTTAGTTTCTGCTCGTCCCGAGCAGGTAAACGATAACAAAGATAATTTCTGGAGTGACATGCCATCATAACCTTGATCATACTATTGTAAGCATATGTAATGAATGCAGCGATCAAAACAATGTTAATGACATGAGTAAACAAATGAATCATATAGCAAAGACTTTTCATGAATAGTACTTCAAGACAAGCATCAATAAGTCTTGCATAAGAGTTAACTCATAAAGCAATAATTCAAAGTAAAGGCATTGAAGCAACACAATGGAAGATTAAGTTTCAGCGGTTGCTTTCAACTTGTAACATGTATATCTCATGGATAGTTGTCAATTCAAAGCAATATAACAAGTGCAATATGCAAGTATGTAAGAATCAATGCACAGTTCACACAAGTGTTTGCTTCTTGAGATGGAGAGAAATAGGTGAACTGACTCAACATAAAAGTAGAAGAATGGCCCTTCGCAGAGGGAAGCATCGATTGCTATATTTGTGCTAGAGCTTTGATTTTAAAAACATAAAGAGAGCATAAAAGTAAAGTTTTGAGAGGTGTTTGTTGTTGTCAACGAATGGTAGTGGGCACTCTAACCCCCTTGCCAGACAAACCTTCAAAGAGCGGCTCCCATTTTATTTTATTTTTGTGTGGCACTCCTTCCAACCTTTCTTTCACAAACCATGGCTAACCGAATCCTCGGGTGCCTGCCAACAATCTCATACCATGAAGGAGTGCCCTTTTATTTTAGTTTTATTATGATGACACTCCTCCCCACCTTTGCTTTCTCAAGCCATGGCTAACCGAATCCTTCGGGTGCCGTCCAACAATCACATACCATGGAGGAGTGTCTATTTTGGTTAATTAATTTGGGACTGGGAATCCCATTGCCAGCTCTTTTTACAAAATTATTGGATAAGCGGATGAAGCCACTAGTCCATTGGTGAAAGTTGCCCAACAAGATTGAAAGATAAACACCACATACTTCCTCATGAGCTATAAAACATTGACACAAATCAAAGGTGATAAATTTTGAATTGTTTAAAGGTAGCACTCAAGCAATTTACTTTGGAATGGCGGAGAAATACCATGTAGTAGGTAGGTATGGTGGACACAAATGGCATAGTGGTTGGCTCAAGGATTTCGGATGCATGAGAAGTATTCCCTCTCGATACAAGGCTTAGGCTAGCAAGGTTTATTTGAAACAAACACAAGGATGAACCGGTGCAGCAAAACTTACATAATAGACATATTGTAAACATTATAATACTCTACACCGTCTTCCTTGTTGTTCAAACTCAATACTAGAAATTATCTAGACTTTAGAGAGACCAAATATGCAAACCAAATTTTAGCATGCTCTATGTATTTCTTCATTAATAGGTGCAAAGTATATGATGCAAGAGATTAAACATGAGCACAACAATTGCCAAGTATCACATTATCCAAGACATTATAGCAATTACTACATGTATCATTTTCCGTTTCCAACCATATAACAATTAACGAAGCAGTTTCAACCTTCGCCATGAAAATTAAAAGCTAAAAACACATGTGTTCATACGAACCAGCGGAGCGTGTCTCTCTCCCACACAAGCATTTATTTAAACAAAAACTAAAACAAAAGCAAACAGACGCTCCAAGTAAAGTACATAAGATGTGACCGAATAAAAATATAGTTTCAAGAGAAGGAACCTGATAATTTGTCGATGAAGAAGGGGATGCCTTGGGCATCCCCAAGCTTAGACGCTTGAGTCTTCTTGAAATATGCAGGGATGAACCACCGGGGCATCCCCAAGCTTAGAGCTTTCACTCTTCTTGATCATATTGTATCATCATCCTCTCTTGACCCTTGAAAACTTCCTCCACACCAAACTCGAAACAAACTCATTAGAGGGTTAGTGCATAATCAAAATTCACATGTTCAGAGGTGACACAATCATTCTTAACACTTCTGGACATTGCCCAAAGCTACTGAAAGTCAATGGAACAAAGAAATCCATCCCTCATAGCAAAAGAGGCAATGCGAAATAAAAGGCAGAATCTGTCAAAACAGAACAGTCCGTAAAGACGAATTTTATTGAGGCACCAGACTTGCTCAAATGAAAATGCTCAAATTGAATGAAAGTTGCGTACATATCTGAGGATCACTCACGTAAATTGGCATAATTGTCTGAGTTACCTACAGAGAATTTGGCCCAGATTCGTGACAGCAAAGAAATCTGTTTCTGCGCAGTAATCCAAATCTAGTATGAACCTTACTATCAAAGACTTTACTTGGCACAACAATGCAACAAAACTAAGATAAGGAGAGGTTGCTACAGTAGTAACAACTTCCAAGACTCAAATATAAAATAAAGGTAATGTAGTAAAATAAACACATGGGTTATCTCCCAAGAAGTTCTTTCTTTATAGCCATTAAGATGGGCTCAGCGGTTTTAATGATGCACTCGCAAGAAATAGTATTTGAAGCAAAAAGAGAGCATCAAGAGGCAAATTCAAAAGACATTTAAGTCTAACCCAATTCCTATGCAAAGGAATCTTGTACACAAATGAATTCATGAAGAACAAAGTGACAAGCATAAGAGGATAAAACACGAGTAACTTCAAGATTCTTAACATAAAGAGGGGAAACTTAATATTATTAAGATGCATATAACCATGTTTCCCTCTCTCATAATAACTTTCAGTAGCATCATTAATGAAATCCACAATATACCCATCACTTAAAACATTCTTATCATGGTTCATATGCATAGAAGTATCATTAATTTTGGCATAAGAAGAGTTCTTCTCATTAACAGTAATTGGAGCAAGATTATTATCAAGAATTTGAACATGGTAAACAAGTTGCATATTAAGGGAATTGTTTTTGGTAATCCAATCATGACTATGACAAGTTTCATAAGGATAGTTATAACCTATATCATAGCATTCTTTATAATAATCATCAAAGGTCGGAGGCACAGTGTCATCATAAGAAATAGAATAGTTATCTTTCACAATCGGTTTATCCGTGACCATACCATCATTGTTATTAGAAGGAGATGTATCAAACACATAATGATCAGTGGCAAAAGGATTTTCAAACACCTCTTCCCCAAGCTTAGAGCTTTCTATATTATTATGGGAAGAAACATGGATAGCACTGATACTATGGCAATTATTATCATCATCATTTTCAGAATTAGTTTCCCAGAGATTTGCAATATCAAAAGTAGTGTGCTCATTCAAATCATGATCACTAATGTATGTAAAGGGCATAGGAAGATCATTGTATTCAGATTCATTATCATAATAATCATTAGGAGCAACATACTTACGGTTACCTAGCGTTATCTCATTCACGCGGGGATATGCCGTTACCTCTTTCTTTTTATTCTCCTTCTTCTTCTTCTTCTTCTCTTCCTTCTCCTCGTTCCCTTCTTTAGGAGGAAGAGGCTTGAAGGGTGGCTTGTCCGCATAACCTGATTTACTTTCAGAAACAATAGAAGAAACTTGGGAGGATCCCTCCTTTTCATTAATTAGTTGAAAACACACAGCGGTCCTATCATATTTTGGCAAGGTGTCATCTTCTAAAATATTTTGTATGTAAGTATTTGTATGGCTATTATCAATGCAATAAGAAAAACACCCATGCAGGACATCATCAATATCAAGATCATTAATATCTAACAAAGAAATTTTCCTTGATAACTCTTCACACCACAAAAATAAAGTGAGTTCATCATGCTGATTAGGAGTAATTTCATCATCACAATACAAATTTGCAGCACTCATTGGGTTCAAATTATCATTAGAGGAGCATTGAAAATTAAAATGACCCACTTCATGGCAAACTTCACAAATAAAAGGATAGAGGGCACAAACTTTTTTACCAAGATCATCTAGAGTCCTAGCCCACTTTCTAGTTTTTTCATTAATATGATGGATACAATATTCATCTTCGATTTGATTAATTCCACAAGGTCTATGCATTCCACAAAAATTAACATGCTTATAGGAAATAGCACTCTTAGGAGTTTGAGCATGCTTATTGCAATAATTAACAACAATTTCATTCTTCATGCAAGCCTCTTTAAAAGGTTCGTGATACTTATCAAAATTCTTTTTAGGCAATTCAAAATGAGAAGCAAAGGCTTTATAAAGATTTGCAGCAACTTGAGAGTCAAGACCATAAGTAGCACTCATATTTCGAAATTTATCAGTATCCATAAAAGCTTCAATGCATTCATAATCATAATTTATACCTGACTCTTTACCTTCATTGTTCTCCCATCCTTCAGCGTTCTCCTCAATCCGATCAAGAAGATCCCACCTAGCTTCAATCTCCTTGCTTGTGAAAGATCCCTCCGAACATGCATCCAGATAGTCCTTGTGTTGTGCTGAAAGCCTCGCATAAAAATTGTTAACAATAACATTACGGGGGAGCTCATGAATGGGACATTTGAGCATTAGTGACTTCAATCTCCCCCACGCTTGAGAAATACTCTCTCCATCATGAGGATAAAAGTTATAAATATAATTCCTATCAATATGCACTTCATAAGGAGGATAAAATTTAGAGTAAAAGAGAGATACAATTTCCTCCCAACCAAGGGAATGACTATTCTCCAACAATTTATACCAATGCGCCGCTTTACCAGACAGCGAAACAGAGAATAGCTTCTTCCTCACTTCATCCATAGAGATACCTGCACACTTGAATAACCCGCATAATTCATGCAAAAATAGTAAATGATCTCCAGGATGGACAGTTCCATCCCCTTCATAGCGGTTATCCATAACACGTTCAATAATTTTCATGGGTATCTTGAAAGAAGTACTTGCAGTAGGTGGATTTAAAATATCAGAAGCATCATTAGAGTTATCGCATATGGGAGATAAAGCATTACCAGAGCAAAATATTTCTTCCAAAGCTGAAGAGCAAAAAAGATTATTTTTATATAAACTAGCTTCCCCAAGCTTAGATTTATCCATAGCATTAGTAGTGATTGCGTTCATACTAATAACATTGCTACTAGCATGCAATTGAGGCTCCATAGGTTCTTTAATTTTCGCATCACACAATTCATGTCTTAACTCAGGAAATAAAATAAGAAGCTCATTGTTGTCCATTATGCCTAACTAGTGTAAAACAAGAAACAAAAAGATGCAATTGCAGGATCTAAAGGAAATAGCTTCGAGCACACACACAATGGTGCCAGAAAAGTACTGTTACCTGGAACCGGAGTATGAGTGCCTTTTACCTTTCCTCCCCGGCAACGGCGCCAGAAAAGTGCTTGATGTCTACGGGAGCTTCTATTCTTGTAGACAGTGTTGAGCCTCCAAGAGCAGAGGTTTGTAGAACAGCAGCAAGTTTCCCTTAAGTGGATCACCCAAGGTTTATCGATCTCATGGAGGAAGAGGTCAAAGATATCCCTCTCATGCAACCCTGCAACCACAAAGCAAGAAGTCTCTTGTGTCCCCAACACACCTAATAGGTGCACTAGTTCGGCGAAGAGATAGTGAAATACAGGTGGTATGAATAAGTATGAGCAGTAGTAACGGCGCCAGAAAAGTGCTTGCTGGCGTGTGGTTGATGGTGGTAATATTGCAGGCAGTACAGATGCAGTAAAACAGTAAACAAGCAGCGATGATTGCAGTATTTAGGAGCAAGGCCTAGGGATCATACTTTCACTAGTGGACACTCTCAACATTGATCACATAACAGAATAAATAAATAGATGCTAGACTCTACACCCTCTTGTTGGATGATGAACACCACTAACTGTGTAGGATTACACGAACCCTCAATGCCGGAGTTAACAAGCTCCACAGTATTCGATGTTCATATTTAAATAACCTTAGAGTGCATGACAGATCAACATAACCAAACCAAGTACTAACATAGCATGCACACTGTCACCTTCACGCTACGAAAGGAGGCATAGATCACATCAATACCATCATAGCAATAGTTAACTTCATAATCTACAAGAGATCACAATCATAGCCTACGCCAAGTACTACACGATGCACACACTGTCACCATTACACCGTGCAGGAGGAATAGAGTACTTTAATAACATCACTAGAGTAGCACATAGATCAATAGTGATACAAAACTCATATGAATCTCAATCATGTAAGGCAGCTCATGAGATCATTGTATTGAAGTACATAGGAGAGAGATGAACCACATAGCTACCGGTACAGCCCTTAGCCTCGATGGAGAACTACTCCCTCCTCATGGGAGACAGCAGCGGTGATGAAGATGGCGGTGGCGATGGCAGCGGTGTCGATGGAGAAGCCTTCCGGGGGCACTTCCCCGTCCCGGCGGCGTGCCGGAACAGAGAGTTCTGTCCCCCAGATCTTGGCTTCGCGATGGCGGCGGCTCTGGAAGGTTTCTCGTACCGTGGCTTTTCCGTATCGAGGTTTTAGGTCGAGGGGCTTAAATAGGCGAAGAGGCGGCGTCGGAGGGTCAACGAGGTGGTGTCACCACAGGGGGGCGTGGGCCACCCCTGGGCCGCGCCGGCCTATCACCTGGGGGGGCCTGTGTCCCCTCTCTGGCGGCTCTCGGGTGTTCTGGATGCTTCCGGGGATTCTAAGATGTTGGGCGTTGATTTCGTCCGATTCCGAGAATATTTCCTTACTAGGATTTCTGAAATCAAAAACAGTAGAAAACAGGAACTGGCCCTTCGGCATCTCGTCAATAGGTTAGTTCCGGAAAACGCATAAAAACGATATAAAGTGTGCATAAAACATGTAGATATCATCAATAATGTGGCATGGAACATAAGAAATTATCGATACGTCGGAGACGTATCAGGGGCCTATTTTCACACGAAGCTTCCAGAAGACCGAGGGAGAGACGAAGTGGGGCCACGGGGCGCCGCCACACTAGGGCGGCGCGGCCCAAGGGGGGCCCGCGCGGCCCTAGCGTGTGGGGCCCCCGTGACGCCTCCTGACCTGCCCTTCCGCCTACAAATAGTCTTCGTCGCGAAACCCCCAGTACCGAGAGCCACGATACAGAAAACCTTCCAGAGACGCCGCCGCCACCAATCCCATCTCGGGGGATTCAGGAGATCGCCTCCGGCACCCTGCCGGAGAGGGGAATCATCTCCCGGAGGACTCTTCACCGCCATGGTCGCCTCCGGAGTGATGAGTGAGTAGTTCACCCCTGGACTATGGGTCCATAGCAGTAGCTAGATGGTCGTCTTCTCCTAATTATGCTTCATTGTCGGGTCTTGTGAGCTGCCTAACATGATCAAGATCATCTATCTGTAATGCTATATGTTGTGTTTGTTGGGATCCGATGGATAGAGAATACTATGCTATGTTGATTATCAATCTATTACCTATGTGTTGTTTATGATCTTGCATGCTCTCCGTTATTAGTAGAGGATCTAGCCAAGTTTTTACTTTTAACTCCAAGAGGGAGTATTTATGCTCGATAGTGGGTTCATGCCTCCATTAAATCTGGGACAGTGACAGAAAGTTCTAAGGTTGTGGATGTGCTGTTGCCACTAGGGATAAAACATTGATGCTATGTCCGAGGATGTAGTTATTGATTACATTACGCACCATACTTAATGTAATTGTCTGTTGTTTTCAACTTAATACTGGAAGGGGTTCGGATGATAACCTGAAGGTGGACTTTTTAGGCATAGATGCATGCTGGATAGCGGTCTATGTACTTTATCGTAATGCCCAATTAAATCTCACAATATTCATCATATCATGTATGTGCATTGTCATGCCCTCTCTATTTGTCAATTGCCCAACTGTAATTTGTTCACCCAATATGCTATTTATCTTATGGGAGAGACACCACTAGTGAACTGTGGACCCCGGTCCATTCTTTTACATCGAATACAATCTACTGCAATACTTGTTCTACTGTTTTCTGCAAACAATCATCATCCACACTATACATCTAATCCTTTGTTACAGCAAGCCGGTGAGATTGACAACCTCACTGTTTCGTTGGGGCAAAGTACTTTGGTTGTGTTGTGCAGGTTCCACGTTGGCGCCGGAATCCCTGGTGTTGCGCCGCACTACATCTCGCCGCCATCAACCTTCAACGTGCTTCTTGACTCCTACTGGTTCGATAAACCTTGGTTTCTAACTGAGGGAAACTTACTGCTGTACGCATCACACCTTCCACTTGGGGTTCCCAACGGTCGCGTGCTGTACGCGTGTCACTTACCACTTGTAGGGACAACTAGTGCACAGATGTAGCGAAGTGAATATCAAGGGTATAAGAACAACTCACACGACAAAGCATGGTATATGTGGGGTTGTAGATGGGCTACCTATTTGCACCAATAACAAGCTCTAGCGCTGACCGTACACAACCAATGATACTCACACAAGGCGATAAATGTGGCAATGCAACTATATGTTGGAACGGTTGCAATGCACTAGAGAGACACTAGCAAAGCTCAACGAAACAGGCACAAGATTGCTCAACTACGGGTGCAGTTAAAGAAAACTTAGGCCTTCACTTGATTCTACTAGCACTTCACTTTTCTTTTTGGATTTTTCTTTTTGTATTACACGCAGCTATGTAGCTCTTTTTACTTCTTTTCAATTTTCTCTTTATTTTATTTTATGACTCAACTCCTTGATAACACGGCCGACAGATAATGCAAAGCACCAAAACACTAATGAGCAGCCTGTCGAGCGGTAAAACTAGTCTCTTCTGGGGAAGTTCCTAGTCACGTATATCGAAAGGTTGTGGCTATGGTTTGGAGAAAACACACTATATGCTATGTGGACTCGGAGCAACAAAAACTGAAACTAGATGATAGTGGAGACTCAAACCCTAACAACTAGATGAAAGAAAAAGATACGCGAAAACAACTACGAAAAGCAACTAAAACTCGAAATTAGTGCAATCTAAGGCTATGGCAAACCCTAACCCTAACTTTTTATGGCTTTTTCTGGATAGGAAACACTCACAACTCAAAAATGGGGTGGATTGTGGATGGCTGATGTCTACGGGTGCTTCTATTCTTGTAGACAGTGTTGGGCCTCCAAGAGCAGAGGTTTGTAGAACAGCAGCAAATTTCCCTTAAGTGGATCACCCAATGTTTATCGAACTCAGGGAGGAAGAGGTCAAAGATATCCCTCTCATGCAACCCTGCAACCACAAAGCAAGAAGTCTCATGTGTCCCCAACACACCTAATAGGTGCACTAGTTCGGCGAAGAGATAGTGAAATACAGGTGGTATGAATAAGTATGAGCAGTAGTAACGGCGCCAGAAAAGTGCTTTGCTGCCCAGGACTGGCGTGTGGTTGATGGTGGTAATATGGCAGGCAATACAGATGCAGTAAAACAGTAAACAAGCAGCGATAGCAGTATTTAGGAACAAGGCCTAGGGATCATACTTTCACTAGTGGACACTCTCAACATTGATCACATAATAAAACCACTCTACACTCTGTTGTTGGATGATGAACACCACTAATTGTGTAGGATTACACGAACCCTCAATGCCGGAGTTAACAAGCTCCACAATATTCGATATTCATATTTAAATAACCTTAGAGTGCATGATAGATCATTGCAATTACACCAAGTACTAACATAGCATGCACACTGTCACCATCACACTATGAAGGAGGCATAGATCACATCAATACTATCATAGCAATAATTAACTTCATAATCTACAAGAGATTACAATCATAACCTACGCCAAGTACTACACGATGCCCACACTGTCACCATTACACCGTGCAGGAGGAATAGAGTACTTTAACAACATCACTAGAGTAGCACATAGATGAATAGTGATACAAAACTCATATGAATCTCAATCATGTAAGGCAGCTCATGAGATCATTGTATTGAAGTACATAGGGAGAGAGATTAACCACATAGCTACCGGTACAGCCCTTAGCCTCGATGGAGAACTACTCCCTCCTCATGGGAGACAGCAGCGGTGATGAAGATGGCGATGGTGTCGATGGAGATGCCTTCCGGGGGCACTTCCCCGTCCCGGCGGCGTGCCGGAACAGAGACTCCTGTCCCCCAGATCTTGGCTTCGCGATGGCGGTGGCTCTGGAAGGTTTCTCGTACCGTGGCTTTTCCGTATCGAAGTTTTAGGTCAGGGACCTTTATATAGGCGAAGAGGCGGAGTCGGAAGGCTGACGAGGCGGCGACACACTAGGGGGGCGCGGCCAAGGCCTGGGCCATGCCACCCTATCGTCTGGGGCCCACAGGGCCCTCCTCTGGCGGCTCTCGGGTGTTCTGGAAACTTCGTGTGATTCTAAGATGCTGGGCGTTGATTTCGTCCAATTCCGAGAATATTTCCTTACTAGGATTTCTGAAACAAAAAACAGCAGAAAACAGGAACTGGCACTTCGGCATCTCGTCAATAGGTTAGTTCCGGAAAATGCATAAATATGACATAAAGTATGCATAAAACATGTAGATATCATCAATAATGTGGCATGGAACATAAGAAATTATCGATACGTTGGAGACGTATCAATGGCTTACCAAGGAAACGCTAAAATCTGATAACAAGATGATAAGGGGTGGCCCGATCTTCTCAGTAAGCAACGGCGTGGTGATGATGATCACGGGATGAACAGAGCGGAGAAACACGAATGATTAAGTGGATGATAACTTGTATGACGCAACGAGTTCTCTCGATTGGTCCCTGTCGCCAATGCAACAGCTCTCAACCCTGCAAGATATTCCCAACTCCACACACTTGCGCACGTAGCCGCCGACCACGAAGCGGTAAGTTGCAACCTTCTAATTCCCAATGGAACAGCAGATTACACAAGACTTTTAGATCTACACAATATCAAGCAATATGGTGTAGGGAATTCAATAGTTTTGCAGAGCAAACAACTAAGAACTAGGGTTTATCTTAAACGTGGTCTAAGCAACTTTGGGGGCGTCCTGGGCACTCATATAGGCGTCCGGGACGACCTCGGGTCGAAAAACTACGAGAATACCCAGAATAGATTTGGTCGAGATAGACTCAGACACGGCCGGTCTGGGGGCCGGTCAACCGGGCCACGGACCGGCCGGTCCGGTTTGGACCGGGTGCGGGGACTTCGGCTCAGTACCCCGCCCGGTTGGCATCAGCTGATCGCCCGGTCGGCGTCGGGCCGGATCCGGCGTGCCGCCTGGTCGGACCGGGCCAGGGACCGAGCGTGCCTGGTCTGGCGGCCGGTCTGACCGGGTGCTGGGCCGGCCTGGACTTCCTCTTCCCTTCTCGTGCATGCCTCCTGCTCCCCCCTCGCGCGTCCATGGGGTGTCTTCATGTCCAGCTCCATGTCCAGCTTTACGACCATCTTCACGTCCAGCTGCTCCTCTCCTCCTCGTGCGATGCTTGCTCCTTCTTCATACCTGATCATACATAAGTAACCGGACTTAGGCAGTATAAAGTTCTCATCGATCAAAGTATCATTTAGGAACAAATTCACATGTTGTTTAAGTAGCTTCGCACGAGCCCTTGTCATAGGTCCAATCCTGACTTCATTGGACTTGAGCTTCACAGCAGCTTCATCTTGTAATGACGGAGGTAGTAGTGTGGTAGGGATGTCCTCATCAAGGTAGTAGTAGTTTGAAGAAGAAAGGTTATTGGAAATATTGAAGAAACACCGAGGTGCTATTGGCTACACTCTTGATGACTTGAAGGGGATTTCTCCCTCTATTTGCCAACACGCCATTAATATGGAAGATGATGCGAAGCCTGTTGTTGAACCTCAACGTCGTCTAATTCCTAAGATGAAGGATGTGGTAAGAAATGAGGTATTAAGACTTCTTGAAGCTGGTATTATATATCCTATTGCTGATAGTAGATGGGTTAGTCCTGTGCATTGTGTTCCTAAGAAAGGAGGAATGACTGTTGTGCCTAATGATAATGATGAGCTCATACCTCAAAGAGTAGTTGTAGGGTATAGAATGTGCATTGATTATCGAAAAGTTAATAAAGTTACTAAGAAAGATCATTACCCTTTGCCTTTTATTGATCAAATGTTAGAAAGGTTATCTAAAAATACTCATTTTTGCTTTCTTGATGGTTATTCTGGGTTTTCACAAATTGCTGTTAAAACTAAGGATCAAGAGAAAACCACTTTCACATATCCCTATGGAACTTATGCTTATAGACATATGCCTTTTGGTTTATGTAATGCTCCTGCTACTTTTCAAAGATGCATGTCTGCTATTTTTCATGGCTTTTGCGAGAGTATTGTAGAGGTATTCATGGATGATTTTTCTGTCTATGGGAATTCTTTTGATAATTGCTTGCGGAACCTCGATAAAGTTTTGCAGAGATGTGAAGAAACTAACCTTGTTCTTAATTGGGAGAAATGCCACTTTATGGTTAATGAAGGAATTGTATTGGGACATAAAATCTCCGAGAGAGGTATTGAAGTTGATAGAGCTAAAGTTGAAGCAATTGAGAAGATGCCCTATCCTAGGGATGTTAAAGGTATTCGTAGTGTTCTTGGTCATGCTGGTTTTATAGGAGGTTTATTAAAGATTTCTCCAAGATTTCAAAGCCTCTTACTAATCTTCTTCAAGAAGATGTACCTTTTGTTTTTGATGATGATTGTAAGGAAGCTTTTGAAACTCTAAAGAAAGCCTTAACAACTACTCCTATAGTTGAACCTCCTGATTGGAATTTACCATTTGAAATTATGTGTGATGCTAGTGATTTTGCTGTAGGTGCTGTTCTTGGACAACAGGTAAAGAAGAAATTGAATGTTATTCATTATGCTAGTAAAACTCTTGATGCTGCTTAAAGAAATTATGCTACTACTGAAAAGGAATTGTTAGCTGTAGTCTTTGCTTGTGATAAGTTTAGATCTTATATTGTTGATTCGAAAGTTACTATTCATACTGATCATGCTGCAATTAGATACCTTATGCAAAAGAAAGATGCTAAGCCAAGGCTTATTAGATGGGTACTTCTGTTGCAAGAATTTGATTTACATATTGTAGATAGGAAAGGTGCTGATATTCCTGTTGCTGATAATTTGTCTAGATTGGAAAATATTGCTTATGATCCTGTTCCTGTTAATGATAGTTTTCCAAATGAACAATTGGCTGTAATAAAGGTGAGCTCGCGAGACAGTCCTTGGTATGCTGATTATGCTAACTTTATTGTTTCCAAGTACTTGCCTCCAACCTTTTCAGCTCAGGAAAGGAGGAAATTCTTTTATGATTTGAGGCATTATTTCTGGGATGAACCACACTTATATAAAGAAGGAGTGGATGGTATTCTGCGAAGATGTGTTCCCGAATATGAACAACAAGAGATATTGAGTAAATGTCATGGTAGTGCTTATGGAGGACATCACGCTGGAGATATAACCGCGCAAAAGGTTCTACAATCAGGTTTTTATTGGTCGACTCTCTTCAAAGATGCAAGGAAGTTTATTTTATCTTGTGATGAATGTCAAAGGGTTGGTAATATCTCTAGACGCAATGAAATGCCTATGAATTATACTCTTGTTATTGAACCGTTCGATTGTTGGGGATTTGACTTCATGGGACCTTTTCCCTCTTCAGAAGGTAACACTCATATACTTGTTGCTGTTGATTATGTTACTAAATGGGTGGAAGCCATACCTACAAAAAGTGCTGATGGTGAGACCTCTTTAAGAATGCTTTTAGATATTATTTTTCTAGATTTGGAGTTCCTAGATATATTATGACTGATGGAGGTTCTCATTTTATTCATGGTGGTTTTAGAAAAACTCTTGCTAAATATGGTATTAATCATAGAATTGCTTCCGCTTATCATCCTCAAACTAGTGGGCAAGTAGAATTATCAAATAAAGAGATTAAATCTATCTTGGAAAAGACTGTTAATAAAACTAGAAAGAATTGGGCTAGTAAATTGAAGGATGCACTATGGGCTTATAGAACTGCTTATTAAAATCCCATGGGAATGTCACCTTATAAAATGGTTTATGGGAAAGCTTGTCATTTACCTTTAGAACTAGAGCACAAAGCTTATTGGGCTGTTAGAGAACTAAATAAAGATCCTAAACTAGCTGGTAATAAGAGGTTGCTGCAATTGAGTTCTCTAGATGAATGGAGAAGTGAAGCTTATGAAAATGCTAAACTCTTTAAAGAGAAAGTTAAAAAATGGCATGATAGAAGGATTATCAAAAGAGAATTTAATATTGGGGATAAAGTCCTATTGTATCGGTCTCGTCTCAGATTCTTTGCAGGGAAATTACTCTCGAAATGGGAAGGACCATATGTTGTTGAGGAGGTGTATCGTTCAGGAGCAATTAAAATTAGCTCTCTCGAAGGCAATGCCACACAAGTGGTGAATGGACAAAGACTCAAGCATTATATCTCAGGTGATTCTTATAATGTAGATGTTGATATTATTCGAGTGGAAACACCGGAGGCCTTCATCAAAGGACAAATTGACAGTCCACCAGAACTCGACTTTGAATAGGTAACAGTACTGGTAATGAAAAGTTCGCCATTTACTTTCCGAACAATGTTTTTGCTGTTTTTGGAAAATATGAAAAATTACGAGATCGAAACGGAGTGGAGGAGACGCACGAGGGCGTGCCCTCATAGGCCGGCGCGGGCCCTAGCCAGGCCGCACCGCCCTATGAGCTGGCCGCCTCGTCGCCTCTTTCCGACTCTGGTTCGACCTGGTACTTTCCTTTCGTCGTGAATTTTTTTGATATATAATCCTCCGGACCCCTGGAGGTCCGTATATCGTTTTCTCGACGTGTTTTGTTTCGAGCTGTTTCTGCCAGGGTCTGTTCTCAATCTAGAAGCACCATGGCCTCCAACAACAAGGGCAAGGGGCTTTCGGAGGAAGAAGGGAAAAGGGTGTCATCAAAACAAGAGCAGTAAGCCGTTGGGAGTAAGCAAATCTTGGTGGGATCTGTTGACACTCGACGTTCTTTTTCTCATAACTTGCAGGGACCCTTACCACCCGCTCTTAGCCTCGACTCTTTCCCCGTGTTGGAGGAAGCTCTACGGACTGCCGATGAGTTTTGTGATCAATACCGGGCTCTAAGAAGAGAAGTGGAGATACTCCAGGAGGAGAATTACCGACTCCGTAGAATGTTGGAATATTACTCGATTCCCATCACAAGGTCACCACCGCCAACTTCAGATAACAATGAATCTCTTCGAGTCTTGGTGCAGAATTGCCAAGCCGAGAAACTGAAGCTGAAGGAGATCTGTAAGAAGCGCGGGAGGAGTTCATCACCACCATCGCCGAAGGAGTAATTCATCATCGGTATTGGCATCCCCTTGGTTTGTTCCAAGCTTGGGGGAGTGCCGCGGTATGACATCATCACTATCTTTTACTTTTTATTATCAAGTAGTGTCATATGATGAGTAGGGAAGTTATCATATAAGATGGGTTGCAGTTTGGAAGTATCTCTCCTTTAGTTGGTTGTCTATGTATCCCTTGGTGTGAGTTATCGTTATGGAATATTAATGAGAAGTCTTATCATTTACATATTGCACACCTTATTTTAGTTTGCAATCTCTATTATATGATCGATCTTGATTTTAGTATTGGTATCACTTTGGGAGCATTGAATAAATCTATTTGGTTTTGGCAAACTTAGCATTGGTCAATAGCAACAACACTTTGAGGTTTAAGTAGAAAAGAGAAATACATGTAGTTGTTTCATTATCTTTCTTTCTTGTTAGCTCATAGCTTATTATTCTGAAGTTAAAATTGTTTGCGCTTACAAGGAAGATGCATGATTATTTCTATCACATGTATATTTGTTTGTTTCCTTCAACTCTTATGCTTGCTAATTAACCTTGCTAGCCAAAGACCTGTACTGAGAGGGAATACTTCTCGTGCGTCCAAACCTTAACCCAAACCTATGTCATTTGTGTCCACCATAACTACCTACTACATGGTATTTCCTGCCATTCCAAGTAAATACTTCGTGTGCTACCTTTAAATAATTCAAAATTTACTATCTCTTATTTGTGTCAATGTTTTATAGCTCATGAGGAAGTATGTGGTGTTTTATCTTTCAATCTTGTTGGGCAACTTTCACCAATGGACTAGTGGCTTCATCCGCTTATCCAATAGCTTTGCAAAAAGAGCTGGCAATGGGATTCCCAGTCCCAAATTAATTGACCTAAATAGACACTCCTCCATGGTATGTGATTGATGGACGGTACCCAAAGGATTCAGTTAGCCATGGCTTGTGTAAGCAAAGGTTGGGGGGAGTGTCATCATAATAAATCTAAAATAAAAAGGCACTCCTTCATGGTATGAGATTGTTGGCAGGCACCCGAGGATTCGGTTAGCCATGGTTTGTGAAAGAAAGGTTGGAAGGAGTGCCACATAAAAATAACATGGGAGCCGCTCTTTGAAGGTTTGTCTAGCAAGGGGGTTAGAGTACCCGCTACCAGTCGTTGACAACAACAAACACCTCTCAAAATGTTACTTTTATTCTCTTTATATGATTTCAAAAATGAAAAAGCTCTAGCACATGATTTAATCCCTGCTTCCCTCTGCGAAGGGCCTGTCTTTTACTTTATGTTGAGTCAGTAAACCTATTTCCCTCCATCTTAAGCAAGCATTTGAGTTGTTGTGATCAAACCATTATATTGTGATTTGCTTCATCATGTCTTTTACTCTTCCTTGTTTAGTACAAGTTTTATCTAAATGAATATAGCTTTGCAAGTTATCAATGATCATGAGGAGACTATTATGATTGAGTATGCAAGTTGTGCCATATAAACTTTAACATGAGAGCGCTGCTCGATAGATAAGAATAACCTGTTAATTATTCTCTGACCAAGAACGAAGTTTGCCATCACCAACTATGATTTCTTATGCACCTTTATTTGTGATTACCTTATACTTGTTTCAAGTTGAGTTATATGAGGAAGTTGTTTACTAGAATGTCTTGTGCGAATGAATATGATGCTTCTTGTCCGTATTTTATTTATCGACTCTTCACTCCATAAACATGTGGTCCTGTTTACCGAGTTCAGTTTCGCTTGGGGACAAGCGAAGTCTAAGCTTGGGGGGAGTTGATACGTCCAATTTGCATCACTATTTTATATCATAATTTGCTGTTATTCATTGATATATTTCATATTTGGACATAATACTTATGTTATTCCATCTATTTTGCATGTTTCATGATTATTGGAGGATCGAGCACCGGAGTCAGGATTCTGCTGGAAAAAGCGCCGTCAGAATGCAATATTTCGGAAGATCAACAGTTGATGGAAATTATATCAAAAATCCTATTTTTCCAGATGACGAAGGGAGCTAGAAGGGGGAGCTGAGGGGACCCGAGGTGGGCCCACCCCATAGGCCGGCGCGGCCCAAGGCCTGGCCGCGCCGCCCTATGAGGAGGGGGCCCACAGCCCCCTCTCGCCTCCTTTTCTTCGCGTATGCCTTCGTCCCGAAAACCTAAGCTCCAGAGGGTACCTCGCGAAGAGTTACAGCCGCCTCTGCGGGGCGGAGAACACCAGAGAGAAAAGAGCTCTCCGGCGGGCTGAGATCCGCCGGGGAAATTCCCTCCCGGAGGGGGAAATCGACGCCATCGTCACCGCCATCAAGTTGGACATCATCTCCATCACCATCATCATCATCTTCATCATCATCACCGCCGTCTCCACCGCTGCACATCGTCACCGCTGTAGCAATTTGGGTTTGATCTTGATTGTTTGATAGGGGAAACTCTCCCGGTATTGATTTCTACTTGTTATTGATGCTATTGAGTGAAACCGTTGAACCAAGGTTTATGTTCAGATTGTTATTCATCATCATATCACCTCTGATCATGTTCCATATGATGTCTCGTGAGTAGTTCATTTAGTTCTTGAGGACATGGGTGAAGTCTAAATGTTAGTAGTGAAGTATGGTTGAGTAATATTCAATGTTATGATATTTAAGTTGTGGTGTTATTCTTCTAGTGGTGTCGTGTGAACGTCGACTACACGACACTTCACCTTTATGGGCCTAGGGGAATGCATCTTGTATTCGTTTGCCAATTGCGGGGTTGCCGGAGTGACAGAAACCTAAGCCCCCGTTGGTATATCGATACAGGAGGGATAGCAGGATCTCAGAGTTTAAGGCTGTGGTTAGATTTATCTTAATTACTTTGTTGTAGTTGCGGATGCTTGCAAGGGGTATAATCACAAGTATGTATTAGTCCTAGGAAGGGCGGTACATTAGCACAGGTTCACCCACACAACACTTATCAAAACAATGAAGATTAATTAGCCGTATGTAGCGAAAGCACTAGACTAAAATCCCGTGTGTCCTCGAGAACGTTTGGTCATTATAAGTAAACAAACCGGCTTGTCCTTTGTGCTAAAAAGGATTGGGCCACTCGCTGCAATTGTTACTCTCGCACTTTACTTACTCGTACTTTATTCATCTGTTACATCAAAACCCCTGAATACTTGTCTGTGAGCATTTACAGTGAATCCTTCATCGAAACTGTTTGTCAACACCTTCTGCTCCTCGTTGGGATCGACATTCTTACTTATCGAAGATACTACGATACACCCCCTATACTTGTGGGTCATCACTTCGCTAAGCCTGCGCAGGAAGAATGAGGAGGGAGAGAGGGGCGGCTAGGGCTTGGGGGATGATGAGCTGCGCCCCAGCCCTTCCCTACCTCTTATATAGGCGTGGGGGGGCTGCCTTGGCCCCTCCTCCAAGCCCTATTTTCAAGGGATTTGATCTTATCCACTTGATCCAACCACATGGGCCTTGGGGGCTGGTGTGCCTGGCCCATGTGGGCCTATGCAACCCCCTCCGGTCCATGTTGGTCGTCTGGGATAGGTGGGCCCCACTATGGTACCCTTCGGAACCTTCTAGAACCTCCGGTACAATACCGAAAAATCCTGAACTTTTCCGGTAACCCTGAAAATGACTTCCCATATATGAATCTTATTCTCTGGACCATTCCGGACCTCCTTGTGATGTCTTGGATCCCATCCGAGACTCCGAACAAACTTCGGTCTCCATCTCATATTCTGAATCTACTTATGCGACATC
Source organism: Lolium perenne (assembly GCF_019359855.2). NCBI lineage: Eukaryota > Viridiplantae > Streptophyta > Magnoliopsida > Poales > Poaceae > Lolium > Lolium perenne. Next base: position 43,202,729 of record NC_067250.2, read on the forward strand.
GAACCTTAAGCGCGTCACCCTACGGTTCGTGAACTATGCAGACATGGTCGAGACTCCTCTCTGACCAATAACCAATAGCGGGATCTGGAGATCCATAATGGCTCCCACACATTCAGCGATAACTTAGTGATTGATTGAACCATTTACATACGATACCGACTCCCTTTGTCACGCGATATTTTACTTGTCCGAGGTTCGATCATCGGTATCTCCATACCTTGTTCAACCTCGTTACCGACAAGTACTCTTTACTCATACCATGGTATGTCATCTCTTGTCACCCAGTCACATGCTTGCAAGCTAATCAGACGACATTCCATCGAGAGGGCCCAAAGTACATCTATCCGTCATCGGGATGGACAAATCCCACTATTGATCCATATTCCTCAACTCATACTTTCCGAATACTTAATCCCATCTTTATAACCACCCATTTACGCAATGGTGTTTGATGTAATCAAAGTACCCTTCCGGTGTAAGTGATTTACATGATCTCATGGTCGAAGGACTAGGTAACTATGTATCGAATGCTTATAGCAAGTTGAACTTAATGACTTGATCTCACGCTACGCTTATTTGGGTGCATGTCCATTATATCATTCACCCAATGACATAACCTTGTTATTAACAACATCCAATGTTCATGATCACGACCATGATCATCTATTAATCAACAAGCAAGTTATACAAGAGGCTTACTAGGGACTCCTTGTTGTTTACATAACACACATGTATCAATGTTTCGGTTAATACTATTATAGCATGGGATGTAAACATTTATCATGAACACTAAGATATAATAATAACTAATTTATTATTGCCTCTTGGGCATATCTCCAACAGTCTCCCACTTGCACTAGAGTCAATAATCTAGTTTACATTTGTAAAGATATAACACCTTGGCCTTCTGGTGCTTATCATGTTTTGCTCACGAGAGAGGTTTTAGTCAACGGATCTGACACGCTCAGAAACATATGTATTTTGCAATTCATTTGCGTCTCCACGCATCACTCATTTTCCAAATGAGTTGGTATTAATCGTATATGTTCAGTCTTCTGGTGGAACCTTAATTCTGCGGTCTGAAATATGTCACTAATATTGTCACACACAATATAGCTTCAAAGTTCTGACACTATCGGAACTACACCAAATTCTCAAAGAACTCATCGACTTAAACATCCTCAGTCATTGTCAAAACAATGACATACTCTGCCTTCGTTTGTAGAGTCCGTCACAATATTTAGAACTCATCTAAATCTAGCATAGACTTCTTCTAGCTCATTGTGCTACTTCTTAAGCAACACTTAGCCTAATTGAGATTGAAATTCGTTTTTATATGCGACCAAACTAATATCGGTGCAACACCTTACAACGATTTGTTTGTCATTACCCATACAAAACTATATATATATATCCTTGGTTCTTCTAAAGCACTCAGGGATATTCTTACTGTTGTCCAATGATCATTACATGAATCATTCTGGTAATGCTCGTAACACTTTAGAGCACAGGACATCTGATTTTGTACAAATTATTCGTGATCTAAAATCACTCATGTGTTTTTACTCATCGAGTGTCAAATACACTCAATTCTTGTTAAACCTTCACATGGAAACGAACACCTTCTTAATATTTTTATATTGAACTACTTCAATATTCATTCTATGTACTTTGACTTAAACTTATTATGTGTTTCAATCTATCTTCATAGATCTTGACACTAAATATATTTCAGTCCATATTCTTTCACTGAAGTTAATTCTCAATGAAACCTTTTAATCACATCAAATATATAATTACATCATTTATAATCAATGATATGTTAGCCACATATAATATTATAACTATGTCTCAGCGCTCCCACTTAATTTCTTGCAAATGCAAGCATCTTCATCGTTTCTGATGAAATCAAAACTCTTTGATTATTTCATCCGGTGAAGATTCCAACTCCGTGATACTTACTTCATCCAGTGAAGTTTGTATACCCATCTAGCATTCCACGAACTAGCAAAACTCTTTGGTTTGTATCTAGTATACATCCTTCATACACACTTCTAGTAAGGAATGCATTTATGCCATCCTACTATCATATCTCATAAAAGAAATATGTAGAGATTACTAGAATAATCCACATAGACTATAAGCATTGCTACAGAAGATCTAATCTTATCATAGTCAACTCTTTGAACTTTGTCGTAAACAACTTTTCGACAAGTCGAGCTTCTTCAAGGATATTCCATCCAAGTCCATCAATTTTATAGATCCATTTACTTTCAAAAAGTATTCACCTATCTTGGATTTCATGGCGCATAGACATTTTAACGGAGTCAGGGCCCATCATAACTTCTTTGTATGTAGTTGGTTTATCATTGTTCAAATTCAATCCTTTGTCCACAAATCATTTATTTAATCACAAAGTAAACCATACCTACAAGGTTCAATGGGTACTTCGATCTGCATGACTATAACTCTTTTGTAGACATGGGAGATATGATCGTCGTGGCCGCTTCCGGAACCATTTCCGATGCTGCGCTACTCTGATCATCATGCGTAGGTTCATAAACCTTATCAAGTTCCATTGTCCTCCCACTCAAATACATCGCTAGAAAAAATTTCTTGGAAATAAGTAAGAAACATCGACAAACACTTTTGTCTTTGACTTCATAGTGGAAAGAATTCCCAATCAATTCTCTGGGATAACCAACAAAGACATCCATCCGATTTTGGTTGTAAACTCATTTACTTATGCTACGCATACCAAAATTTGAGAAAGGACTATTAGGGTTTATACCCATGCCATAAATCATATGGTGTCATTTCAACGGATTATGATGACGCTCTATTTAGTGTAAAAGCGGTAGTATCTAAAGCATAATCCACAAAAAATATAATGGCGTCATTTTATTTTATCTCATTATTAACCCAACAAGGTTTGGATACGTCTCACGGATACTCCATCATCACTATGATACTCCAAGAAACGTGAGTTGTAGAACAATTTCATAACTCTCTTAGATGTTCGCTAAAACCCGTAATTCAAATATTTCCACCACGATCCAATCATAGATATTTGACTTTTCTATTACGATGATTTCCACTTCATGCTGAAATTTATTTGAATCCATTCAAATGTTTCAAACTTCTTCCTCATAGAATAAATATATCCACATATATATACTCAATTCATTGTTGGAAGTTTTCATGAAGTAGAAGAATCTCGCGCACACAACTATGCCCAGTGAACCACATACATCATCGTGTATGTTTCCAATAAGTCAGTTGTCCGTTCTACTTTTGGCCTATGAACGGTATTTCAGTCATTCTCTTTAGAAGAGATTTGCAAGCGCCAAACGATTCAAAAATCAAATGACTCCAAAAATCCATTTGCATGGAGTTCCTTCATGCGTTCCTTTCTAACATGACCTAAATAGCGGTTCCACTAATGAGAGGAATTCACATCATTTGCCTTATGGCATTTTAGCGTCAGTGTTATGCATGTGTGCTTCACCATAAAGATTTATAATAACTTATCCATCGTACATGGAATACTGTTATAATTTGAACAACTCATTGTTTTCATTTAACCAGAACAAAACAACAATTATAAAGTTCTTTATTATAAATCTGAAGGGCTAGATAGAATGCCAACGATGAACACAATAACACTTTATTTTTGTTCCAGACGTGCATTCCTATCATGTTCTTTGTCAGTCACTTAGGCCATTGTATTCTTGTATTGCGTTGTTTTGTATGACACCTCATACCAACCAATATGGTATAAATACCCAAGAATTTCATTGTGTGACCAACAAAGGAATAAATTCATAACATGTATATCATCTATATACACCTGAGCTAGACTTTCTAGTATTTTCTTTCTTTCTGCCAATTTTTTGTGTAGTTTCTCTTTTAGCTTTCCTCATTTTCAGAAAACACTTCACCTTCAATAACTTCTAGGTCTGTTGGTCAAATACCAATAACTTTGAGGTTCTTACTTTGAAGTTAATCATCATATGACAAGTGTTCCAGATTTCACTATTAGCAACTTTTTAAAGTGATGAACAATTTCACTCATAATTTTTTCCATCAAATCATGACGACTTTCTGAGACCATGTCTGTACATGCTAGGCTCGTAAAGTTTAACCTCAGTATTCACGTGTACAAAACTGGCTTGCACCCGTTGTATGCACACGTAGAATCTATAACACCCGATCATCACGTGATGCTTCGAAACGACGAGTCTTAGCAACGTTGCATACTAAGGATGACCACTTCATGGATATGTGAATATCGTTAGTGCCCAACTAGTTGGAGGATTGGGATGCCTAGCATCTTCAATCTTCGTACATTCCCATAAAACTTATGAGTTTATGTAGTCTCACTAGATTATATTCTATCATCTTGCAATAAGGTCTTAGATATCACATATATCTCATACCTTGCTTATTTCCGAAAACAAAATTTCCAGCTCCTTACTTTTCAAACGGATTTGAACTTCAAGTTTCACGGAGACAAGATGATTTTAGGTACTAATTGAAACCATTGCTCTGTGAATCAGCAATGTGAGGTTTACTAAAAGTTTGCAATATGACTTAATCATTTCTTGATTCTTTAACAATATGGTACCAGTCCGTAAAGTTTCTTGTCAGACTTAACATCATTTCTATCTCAATTACAAGACTAGGGCATGGTAGATAACAGATGCCAATTCTACAAATTTAATTCAAAATACTATTCAGACTATGTTCATGATAATTAGTTTATGTTTTAATCCAATTACTAATGTACTCCCACTTAATACAACATCCCTCATAGTTGTTTAGTGACACACGATCCATATCCACTACACCAAAACCGATCATCACGTGAGATGATGTAGCTTCAATGGTGAAGATCAACATGTTGATCATATCATCCATATGACTCGTGTTCAACCTTTCGGTTTCCTGTGTTCCGAGGCCATGTCTGTACATGCTAGGCTCGTCAAGCAAACCCAAGTATTTCCGCGTGTGCAACATGGCTTACACCCGTTGTATGTGAACGTAGAATCTATCACATCCGATCATCACGAGATGCTTCAAAACGATGAACTGTAGCAACGGTGCATACCAGGAGAGAACACTTTATTATCTTGATATTAATGTGAGGGATCATCTTATAATGCTACCGTCGCGATCTAAGCAAGATAAGATGCACAAAGGATTAACATCACATGCGATTCATAATATGTGATATGATATGGCCTTTCTTCTTGTGCTTTTGATCTCCATCTCCAAAGCACATGAGCATGATCTCCATCATCACCAGCATTGCACCAAGGTCCATGGCGCCGCTTCATGGTTGTCCATCACTTATAGCTACTATGAAAACTACTTGAAATAAAGCTATTACATGATGAATAGACACGCATGTCTTAACAAATTTAAAGATAACCATTAGGCTCCTTCCGGTTGCCATAATACAATATGAATATCTCATACATCAAATATAATCATCATCACATCATGGCCATATCATATCACCAAACCCTGCAAAAACAAGTTAGACGCCTCTAATTTGGTTTGCATTTTTTTACGTGGTTTACGGTTTTCGAGTAAGATCCAATCTACCTACAAACATGAATCACAACGGTGATACTAATGTTGCCAGTTGAAAGAGTAAATTGAATCTTAACTATGGCGAGAGAGACACATACCCTCAAAGCCACTTATGCAATACAAGTTGCATGTCAAGCGTGGAGCAAGTCTCATGAGACGCTGTAAGAGCAAGATCCATATCCCGTGTTTTGTGTGTTTGATAACAACACTCGAACAATTCTAACCATGCACAAAGTTTGTCATTGATAGGTTTGCAAGATGCACGGTGCCCTCGCCGAACACATTATGATCAGAAGACCAAAGCGTAGTTCTTAGGCTTTCTGGTTTTGTGTGTGTGTCGCGAGGTAACATGGTAGGAGAGGAAAAGAGGAAAAAGCTGTTTTAGCCATAGCGGTACTACCGGTACCAGGAGCGGTAGTACCGCTACCCCTACTGGTACCGCCCGAGATACCGCTCTGAGGATTGCACGCGAAAATGTCCCACATAATAGTTTACGGTACCTTTACGGTACCTTGAGCGGTAGTACCGCTTGCGAGCGGTAGTACCGCTTGCGAGCGGTAGTACCGCTCATGGTACCACTCAAGTACCGTAACATGTTACGGTCGTACCACTGTGGTACCGCTTCGGTACCGCTTCGAGTCCAGTAAGGTTTGGACCCTGTTGCGGTACCTCGAGCGGTACCGCAAGCGGTAGTACCGCGATGTGTCCACGTGGACAAGTTCTGTGGGGATTCGAACTCAGAGCAGTAGTACCGCTTCCCAGAAGCGGTAGTACCGCTTAGGCAAAAACAGCACCCAACGGTTGGATTTGGAGGGACCTATATAAAGGCCCCTTCTTCTCCAGCCCGATTCAACTCTTCTCTCTCTCTCCTCCATTGTTGCTGAGCTCAAAATTGAGGGGATCTCCTCATCCACCCAACCAATCTTGCTCATACTTTGAGAGGTGGTGGAGGAGACCCCGATCTATCATTCTACCGAGAGAAAGTTCACCAATTCGTGGTACTCCTTAGTGGATCTTGGTGGTAGGGTTCCTTTGGTGGAGCATTGGAAGAGTTCCTTTGGTGGAGCATTGGAAGGGTTCCTTTGGTGGAGCATTGGAAGGGTTCCTTTGGTGGAGCATTGGAGAAGGGTTCCTATGGTGGAGCATTGGAGATGTGCAGCTATGGAAGATAGCTTGGTGATGTACTAGCTCCATAGGGTGTTGGGAGCATCCTTGTCTGTGGAGCTCGCCCCAACCTTGTGAAGGAATCACCGCCTCGACCGGTGCCTTAGTGGAAGAGGGGGAGCACCTTCGTGGAGCTCTCTCGAGGAAGAAGGTGAGGCCTTCCTTCGTGGTGTGGCCGTCTAGTCTCTTGTGTGAGACTAGCACCTCCTCAACGCAGACGTACTTCCTATTGTGGAAGGAACTGCGGTAAACAAACCTCGCCTTGCCTCCGCGCCCTCCGGTTGTCTCGCTCCTTACTCTTACTATCTTGTTGATTCCTTTGCTTGTTGCACTTGTTCTAGTATCATTGTAGGAACACCACTATTGCGAAATCTATCACCTTTACCTTCTGTTGCTCTAAAATTGAAAAAGTCTAAAACTTGTCGTAGCGCCATTCACCCCCCTCTTGTTCGCTACGATCCATTCAAGTGGTATCAGAGCGAGGTTTCTTGCTCGGGCTTTACCGCCTAAGAAATGGCCGAACAAGAGGTGGTTGTGAATGGAGTCCTTCCCCGTGAGCAATCATCTCCATCATCAAGTGCCGATAATACTCCGGCTACTTTGGATGACCTCAAGAAATTGGAGTCATCCATTGTATCTCAATTGAAGGCTATGATGATGGAGTTGATTACTCCAAAACCAAACCCCATCATAGATACTAAGAGAGGTGTCAATGTTTCCCCACCACAAGTTAACACTTTTCCTTGTGTTGAGATTGTTGAGCAATCAACAAATTCACATCGGGAAAAGGATCTTGAGGATGTTGACACCTCATCAAAAGGGAAGGATGAATCGCCGGTTGCGGGACAATTAGGAGATATTCATGCGGTGTTTTCACCAAGTGATTGTGCCGTAAATGTCCCAATACCCATGCCATGCATTTTGCCTCATGGACCACCACCACTACTTGAATATAATAGCTATGGTGATTGGAAATTCTTAATGCGTTCTCATGTGCGCAGTGCTTCTAGCTTTGGCGCATCATTGAAGAGGGATATTCACCACAAGACCCAATGAACTTGACAAGAAGGGAAGTGGTGGACGACCAACTCAACGCCATCGCCATCAACATGATTCACTTGGCCATTACTCCCAAGGGACGCACTCATATCCGCTCGCTTAAGACCGCCAAGGAAGCTTGGGACGAACTTGACATGCTCTTCCTCAGACATGAGAACATCCAAAGCTCTTGCTTTAATGAAGTGAACAACATGGGCATGACGAAGTCAATGGCCATATCTAAGAAGAATGCGGAAGACCATGTTGCTCACACCCACAATACCCGCAAGCTCAACTTTGTATTGAAGATGAAGGACTATGGAGCAAGTAAAGCCAAGAGTTTTTGGGATGAAATCAAGAGACGAAGCTCAATACCATCTTGCTACAATTGTGGCGACATAAGGCATCTTGTTGCGGAGTGTGTCTATGAGAGAAGAGATGAACATGATGGAATGCTCGTCCGCAAGAGCGAGTTTAGATCTCTCTCCAAAGGGCTCTCCAAGCTATCCCTCAACAACGGCGTCACCAAGATCTCCTCCACCAAGAAGTCTAGAACTAATATGCTTGGAGATGAAGACCATATGGTGGAAAATGAAGGGCTTGAAAAGAAGAAGGATTTGGAGCTTATCTCTCTCACCCAAGCTTATGAAGAAGAAGTGTGCATGCGTATGACCCTTGAAGCTAGTGCTCTTATTATTGAAGACTTCAACAATTCTCTCATCTCCCAACTCATCAAGGACCGAGATTATGCTCTTGGTTGGTTGGACAAGCTCAAGGCAAAGAAGGATTATCTTGAAGAAAATCATGAATATTCAATTGAGGATGTTGCAACCTTTGCCAAGAAGAAAGAAGATGAAGGTCCTAATACATGTTGTGACAAGCTCCTTGACGAAGTTTGCTTCTTGAGAAAACACAATGCAGAATTCTTGGATGTCATCTCAACTCAAGAGGAGGCCTTAGATGAATACTATCGATTGAGTAAAGAGAAGGTGCAATGTTGTGATCATGAAGAAGAGATTGCCACTCTAAAGAAACACAAGGCCAAGCTAGTTGAAGTGAATGAGAGGCAAAATGAATCCTTGTTGGAGTGGATCCACTTGAGCAAAGAAAAGGTCACTTGTTGTAACCATGAGGATGAAATTGCTTATATTAAGAGAAGCAAGGACAAACTTATGGTGATCAAGCTTATGCAAGATGAAGCCATAGAAGAATACAAATGCTCAAGCAAGGATTACATTTGTCATAATCATGAGGACGACATTTCCACGTTAGAGAGACACAAGCATTAACTTTTGAGAAGGAATTCTCTTCTTGAGGAAGCTCTATTGGATCATGAGGATGAAGCTAGCAACTTGAGGTCCGAGATTGAGAATCTCCAAATCCAAATTCAATTCTTGTAAGGAGTCATTGAAGCCCACGGGGACTTATGCAATGAAGGAGAAGTGGCAATTATGCCAAAGAAGATTGAGAGAGGAAGAAGGATCAATGAAGCAAAGAATATGAAGATAGGGCCCATTGAAAAATGGGCTCCTATTTCCAACTCTTGATCCATGAGGGGCCTTGCTTTCGGAGATGCTTATTGGGTGGTTAATCTTGAAGCCACAAGTCTTATGTCCGGAAGCAAGGAATTCTTTGTCGTCATCAAGTCTCTCATCTCTATCTTTCTCATGACGACAACACGAACAAGCTTAAAGGTATTGGAGCCTTGACAAGGTGGTGATCAAGTCCTACCTTGTCAAGACTCTTACATATGTGCTCTTTGTTCATTGCTTTACACCCTTGGGTCTTTGTACCCACTATTATGAACATGTAGTGGTCCTCTTATGGAGCTAGTCTCTTCTAGAGGCCACGGCCTAGGACTAATGGAATTTGCTTCTTTGTGTAGAGATTTTGTTTTGTAGGAATTGTGTTGAAGGAAATGAACCATGATGAAGTCTCTCAAACAATTTCAATACAATTTCTATGACAAAGTCCTTGCAAGAAGAAGCAACAATGGAACGGAGTTTGTGCTCAAGATCTTGGATATCTTCATTGGCAAAGAAGGAATCCACTATTTTCTCCTAGCCATACTCATACCCTAACCTCATAGGGTTGCCGGAAGTGAGAGACAAACCTAAGAAGACACTCAAACATGATGATGGAGTATGAGTCTATTGTGTGGTTTGTGGTATTGTGTGATGAGACATTTCGATGGATATGATAGTTCTTTGAAGGAGGCGAAGTGCTTCTTGTGAGAAAGGAGATGTAATTCCCCCGATGACCATAGGAAGGATGAGTGTTGGTGACACGCGTACAACACGCGACCGTTGGGAACCCCAAGTGGAAGGTGTGATGCGTACAACAGTAAGTTTCCCTCAGTAAGAAACCAAGGTTTATCGAACCAGTAGGAGTCAAGAAGCACGTTGAAGGTTGATGGCGTCGGAGTGTAGTGCGGCGCAACACCAGGGATTCCGGCGCCAACGTGGAACCTGCACAACACAACCAAAGTACTTTTCCCCAACGTGACAGTGAGGTTGTCAATCTCACCGGCTTGCTGTAACAAAGGATTAGATGTATAGTGTGGATGATGATGTTTGCAAAGAACAGTAAGAACAAGTATTGCAGTAGATTGTATTCGATGTAAAGAATGGACCGGGGTCCACAGTTCACTAGTGGTGTCTCTCCCATAAGAAATAGCATGTTGGGTGAACAAATTACAGTTGGACAATTGACAAATAAAGATGGAATGACAATGCACATACATGTTATGATGAGTAGTGTGAGATTTAATTGGGCATTACGACAAAGTACATAGACCGCTATCCAGCATGCATCTATGCCTAAAAAGTCCACCTTCAGGTTATCATCCGAACCCCTTCCAGTATTAAGTTGCAAACAACAGACAATTACATTAAGTATGGTGCGTAATGTAATCAACAAATACATCCTTAGACATAGCATTGATGTTTTATCCCTAGTGGCAACAACACATCCACAACCTTAGAACTTTCTATCACTGTCCCAGATTTAATGGAGGCATGAACCCACTATCGAGCATAAATACTCCCTCTTGGAGTTACAAGTAACGACTTGGCCAGAGCCTCTACTAATAATGGAGAGCATGCAAGATCATAAACAACACATAGATGATAGATTGATAATCAACATAACATAGCATTCAATATTCATCGGATCCCAACAAATGCAACATGTAGCATTACAGATAGATGATCTTGATCATGTTAGGCAGCTCACAAGATCCAACAATGATAGCACAATTAGGAGAAGACGGTCATCTAGCTACTGCTATGGACCCATAGTCCAGGGGTGAACTACTCACACATCACTCCGGAGGCGACCATGGCGGTGAAGAGTCCTCCGGGAGATGATTCCCCTCTCCGGCAGGGTGCCGGAGGCGATCTCCTGAATCCCCCGAGATGGGATTGGCGGCGGCGGCGTCTCTGGAAGGTTTTCCGTATCGTGGCTCTCGGTACTGGAGTTATTATCGACGAAGGCTTAAGTAGGCGGAAGGGTAGGTCAGGGGGCGCCACGAGGGGCCCACACGCTAGGGCCGCGCGGCCAGGGCCAGGGCCGCGCCGCCCTAGTGTGGCGTCGCCTCGTCGCCCCACTTCGTATCTCCTCCGGTCTTCTGGAAGGTTCATGAAAAAATAAGATCCTAGGCGTTGATTTCGTCCAATTCCGAGAATATTTCCTTACTAGGATTTCTGAAACCAAAAACAGCAGAAAACAACAACTGGCTCTTCGACATCTTGTTAATAGGTTAGTACCGGAAAATGCATAAATATGACATAAAGTGTGTATAAAACATGTAGGTATTGTCATAAAACAAGCATGGAACATAAGAAATTATCGATACGTTGGAGACGTATCAGCATCCCCAAGCTTAGTTCCTACTCGTCCCGAGTAGGTAAACGATAACAAAGATAATTTCTGAAGTGACATGCCATCATAATCTTGATCAATACTATTGTAAGCACATGTAATGAATGCAGCGATTTGAAGCAATGGTAAAGACAATGGTTAAACAATTGAATCATATAGCAAAGACTTTTCATGAATAGTACTTTCGAGACAAGCATCAATAAGTCTTGCATAAGTGTTAACTCATAAAGCAATAAATTCAAAGTAAAGACATTGAAGCAACACAAAGGAAGATTAAGTTTCAGCGGTTGCTTTCAACTTGTAACATGTATATCTTATGGATAGTTGTCAATATAAAGTAATATGATGAATGCAAATATGCAAGCATGTAAGAATCAATGCACAATTAACACAAGTGTTTGCTTCTTAAGATGGAAAGAAGTAGGTAAACTGACTCAACATAAAAGTAAAAGAATGGCCCTTCGCAGAGGGAAGCATGGATTGCTATATTTGTGCTAGAGCTTTGATTTTAAAAACATAAAGAGAGCATAAAAGTAAAGTTTTGAGAGGTGTTTGTTGTTGTCAACGAATGGTAGTGGGCACTCTAACCCCCTTGCCAGACAAACCTTCAAAGAGCGGCTCCCATTTTATTTTATTTTTGTGTGGCACTCCTTCCAACCTTTCTTTCACAAACCATGGCTAACCGAATCCTCGGGTGCCTGCCAACAATCTCATACCATGAAGGAGTGCCCTTTTATTTTAGTTTTATTATGATGACACTCCTCCCCACCTTTGCTTTCTCAAGCCATGGCTAACCGAATCCTTCGGGTGCCGTCCAACAATCACATACCATGGAGGAGTGTCTATTTTGGTTAATTAATTTGGGACTGGGAATCCCATTGCCAGCTCTTTTTACAAAATTATTGGATAAGCGGATGAAGCCACTAGTCCATTGGTGAAAGTTGCCCAACAAGATTGAAAGATAAACACCACATACTTCCTCATGAGCTATAAAACATTGACACAAATCAAAGGTGATAAATTTTGAATTGTTTAAAGGTAGCACTCAAGCAATTTACTTTGGAATGGCGGAGAAATACCATGTAGTAGGTAGGTATGGTGGACACAAATGGCATAGTGGTTGGCTCAAGGATTTCGGATGCATGAGAAGTATTCCCTCTCGATACAAGGCTTAGGCTAGCAAGGTTTATTTGAAACAAACACAAGGATGAACCGGTGCAGCAAAACTTACATAATAGACATATTGTAAACATTATAATACTCTACACCGTCTTCCTTGTTGTTCAAACTCAATACTAGAAATTATCTAGACTTTAGAGAGACCAAATATGCAAACCAAATTTTAGCATGCTCTATGTATTTCTTCATTAATAGGTGCAAAGTATATGATGCAAGAGATTAAACATGAGCACAACAATTGCCAAGTATCACATTATCCAAGACATTATAGCAATTACTACATGTATCATTTTCCGTTTCCAACCATATAACAATTAACGAAGCAGTTTCAACCTTCGCCATGAATCCTTCGGGTGCCGTCCAACAATCACATACCATGGAGGAGTGTCTATTTTTTGTAAAATTATGAAGGTTAATTAATTTGGGACTGGGAATCCCATTGCCAGCTCTTTTTGCAAAATTATTGGATAAGCGGATGAAGCCACTAGTCCATTGGTGAAAGTTGCCCAACAAGATTGAAAGATAAACACCACATACTTCCTCATGAGCTATAAAACATTGACACAAATAAGGGATGATAAATTTTGAATTGTTTAATGGTAGCACTCAAGCAATTTACTTTGGAATGTCAGAGAAATGCCATGTAGTAGGTAGGTATGGTGGACACAAATGGCATAGTTTTTGGCTCAAGGATTTGGATGCATGAGAAGTAATCCCTCTCAATACAAGGCTTAGGCTAGCAAGGTTATTTGAAGCAAACACAAGTATGAACCGGTATAGCAAAACTCACATAAAAACATATTGCAAGCATTATAAGACTCTACACTGTCTTCCTTGTTGTTCAAACCCTTACTAGAAAATATCTAGACCTTAGAGAGACCAATCATGCAAACCAAATTTTAGCAAGCTCTATGTATTTCTTCACTAATAGGTGCAAAGTATATGATGCAAGAGCTTAGACATGATCCTTATGAGCACAACAATTGCCACGTATCAAATTATTCAAGACATTCTACCAATTACCTCATGTATCATTTCCCGTTTCCAACCATATAACAATTAACGAAGCAGTTTCAACCTTCACCATGAACATTATGAGTAGAGCTAAGGACATATTTGTCCATATGCAACAGCAGAGCGTGTCTCTCTCCCACACAATGAATGCTAGGATCCAACTTTATTCAAACAAAACAAAACAAAAACATACAGACGCTCCAAGTAAAGCACATAAGATGTGATGGAATAAAAATATAGTTTCACTAGAGGAACCTGATAATGTTGTCGATGAAGAAGGGGATGCCTTGGGCATCCCCAAGCTTAGATGCTTTAGTCTTCTTGAAATATGCAGGGATGAACCACCGGGGCATCCCCAAGCTTAGAGCTTTGACTCTCCTTGATCATATTGTTTCATCCTCCTCTCTTGATCCTTGAAAACTTCCTCCACACCAGATTCAAAATAAGTCATTAGAGGGTTAGTGCATAATCAAAATTCACATGTTCAGAGGTGACATAATCATTCTTAACACTTCTAGACATTGCACAAAGCTACTGAAAGTTAATGAAACAAAGAAATCCATCAAACATAGCAAAACAGGCAATGCAAAATAAAAGGCAGAATCTGTCAAAACAGAACAGTCCGTAAAGACGAATTTTTTAGGTGCACCAGACTTGCTCAAATGAAAATGCTCAAATTGAATGAAAGTTGCGTACGTATCTGAGGATTACTCACGTAAATTGGCAGATTTTTCTGAGTTACCTACAGAGACTAGTGCTCAAATTCGTGACAGCAAGAAATTTGTTTCTGCGCAGTAATCCAAATCTAGTATGAACCTTACTATCAAAGACTTTACTTGGCACAACAATGCAACAAAATAAAGATAAGGAGAGGTTGCTACAGTAGTAACAACTTCCAAGACTCAAATATAAAACAAAAGTGCAGAAGTAAAATCATGGGTTGTCTCCCATAAGCGCTTTTCTTTAACACCTTTCAGCTAGGCGCAGAAAGTGTGTATCAAGTATTATCAAAAGATGATGCATCAACATAATTTTCACAACTTGTCCCATTAGGTATCTTAGATGCTCCCTTATCTATAGTGGTATTAAGAGCTTGATCAATTTTAGGCCTATAATGGTTTTTTGGTTTAGGCACCTTAGAGACATACATGAACTTTTGCTTCTTACCCACATAAGCTTTCTCCTTAAACTTAATAGAATAAAAAGTTAAACCCAAGGTTCCCATAGCTTCTTAAAGTTCACTAATCCTTTGGGTTTGATTATCATGAATAGCACAAGCTTCTAAGATGGCAATTCTCTCATTAATTCCACCTAGAGATTTGTCAAGTTTATCAGTGCTATTAAGTAATTCTCCCAATTTAGTCCCAATAGTTGGAAGATTTTTCTCTATGGTTTACAATTTTTTCATAACATCCTCAAGAGAGATTTCAATTTTAGTTTCATTAACAGGTGGTGTTCCAAATAAACTCTCAATAATGCAACTGGCTTCTAGGGCGGGAGCGCCTAGGAAGTTACCTCCCGCGAGACAATCAAGAACATACCTATTCCAGCTAGAGATACCAACATAAAAATTCCTGAGTAGGATAGTGGTGGAGTGTTTCTTAGTGCACCTATTATGAGCATCACTAATTCTATACCAAGTATCTTTTAAACATTCTCCTCCTTGTTGCTTAAACGAACGAACTTTAACTTCAGGATTACTCATTTTAGCAGAAGTAAATAAAGCAAACTAGATAAAGTAAATGCAAGTAACTAATTTTTTGTGTTTTTAATATGGAGAACGCAAACAAGATAGCAAATAAAGTAAAGCTAGCAACTATTTTTTTTGTGTTTTGATATAATGTAGCAAACAAAGTAGTAAATAAAATAAAGCAAGACAAAAACAAAGTAAAGAGATTGGAAGTGGAGACTCCCCTTGCAGCGTGTCTTGATCTCCCCGGCAACGGCGCCAGAAATTTAGCTTGACACGCGTACATCACGCGACCATTGGGAACCCCAAGTGGAGGTGTGATGCGTACAGCAGTAAGTTTCCCTCAGTAAGAAACCAAGGTTTATCGAACCAGTAGGAGTCAAGAAGCACGTTGAAGGTTGATGGCGTCGGAGTCTAGTGCGGCGCAACACCAGGGATTCCGGCGCCAACGTGGAACCTGCACAACACAACCAAAGTACTTTGCCCCAACGTGACAGTGAGGTTGTCAATCTCACCGGCTTGCTGTAACAAAGGATTAGATGTATAGTGTGGATGATGATGTTTGCAAACAGTAAGAACAAGTATTGCAGTAGATTGTATTCGATGTAAAGAATGGACCGGGGTCCACAGTTCACTAGTGGTGTCTCTCCCATAAGAAATAGCATGTTGGGTGAACAAATTACAGTTGGGCAATTTACAAATAAAGATGGCATGACAATGCACATACATGTTATGATGAGTACTGTGAGATTTAATTGGGCATTACGACAAAGTACATAGACTGCTATCTAGCATGCATCTATGCCTAAAAAGTCCACCTTCAGGTTATCATCCGAACCCCTTCCAGTATTAAGTTGCAAACAACAGACAATTGCATTAAGTATGGTGCGTAATGTAATCAACACAAATATCCTTAGACAAAGCATTGATGTTTTATCCCTAGTGGCAACAGCACATCCACAACCTTAGAACTTTCATCACTTTGTCCCAGATTTAATGGAGGCATGAACCCACTATCGAGCATAAATACTCCCTCTTGGAGTTACAAGTAACGACTTGGCCAGAGCCTCTACTAATAACGGAGAGCATGCAAGATCATAAACAACACATAGATGATAGATTGATAATCAACATAACATAGCATTCAATATTCATCGGATCCCAACAAACGCAACATGTAGCATTACAGATAGATGATCTTGATCATGTTAGGCAGCTCACAAGATCCAACAATGATAGCATAATTAGGAGAAGACGACCATCTAGCTACTGCTATGGACCCATAGTCCAGGGGTGAACTACTCACACATCACTCCGGAGGCGACCATGGCGGTGAAGAGTCCTCCGGGAGATGATTCCCCTCTCCGGCAGGGTGCCGGAGGCGATCTCCTGAATCCCCTGAGATGGGATTGGCAGCGGCAGCGTCTCTGGAAGGTTTTCCGTATCGTGGCTCTCGGTACTGGAGTTATTATTGACGAAGGCTTAAGTAGGCGGAAGGGTAGGTCAGGGGGCGCCACGAGGGGCCCACACGCTAGGGCCGCGCGGCCAGGGCCTGGGCCGCGCCGCCCTAGTGTGGCGTCGCCTCGTCGCCCCACTTCGTATCTCCTCCGGTCTTTTGGAAGCTTCGTGGAAAAAAAGATCCCGGGCGTTGATTTCGTCCAATTCCGAGAATATTTCCTTACTAAGATTTCTGAAACCAAAAACAGCAGAAAACAGCAACTGGCTCTTCGGCATCTTGTTAATAGGTTAGTACCGGAAAATGCATAAATATGACATAAAGTGTGTATAAAACATGTAGGTATTGTCATAAAACAAGCATGGAACATTAGAAATTATCGATACGTTGGAGACGTATCAGTTGGCACTTGCCAATCTCAAAAGCTACCTTCTATGAGTACCGGGGAAGGACGAAGTTCCACCTATGTGGAGCCATCTACACCACAAGGCCAAGTCTTTTCCATTGGACAACCAAGTGCTAGGTCACCTCTTCCACAACCTCATGTTTGGCATCAACAACAATGACGTCATGGCAAGGACCCAAATCATGATGAAGATCAAGGAACCTCACACGAACCTATCCTCTTGATCTATTCTCGCCGGGGTGCTAAAGCGTCAAGACTCTTTCATAATTCAAGCAAAGTACAAGACATACTCAAGAGCAAGATATGATGGGGTCCAACGGTATAGCAATCCCAAGTATCAATTCTTCCCACATGTGCCCGACAAGACAATGGACTCACTCTCTATCAATGATCGTCAAGGTTTGCCTCTCTACCTTTGTGCTTCTCATCCGGACATTGTGTCATAAGTGGATACTCATACCACTTTTGTGCCATATGTCTAGATGCAAAGCACGCATGAACATAGGGGGAGTGCGGTTTAAATTTATTGAGCTATCCCTCCCCCCATGATGCACAAAGAAACCCAAAGCATATGCTATTCGTCAATCAAGTGACTATGAGCTTCATGTTGAGTTGTAGTCGTGAGTCCTAGGTCTCTACGCGACCTCACACTACCAAACTCTTACACGGTGGCTTCGGCCACCAAACCTCCTCCTCGAGGAGTTTTTGTTCCTTTTTGTTTTCTTTTCTTTTCTCTTCTTGTTTTTGTTGTTCGTTTCTTCTTTTCTCTTTGTTTCTTCATGGGAGATTCACCCAAGCTTGGTTTTTCTCGCTTTGATTCTTGCAAGCTTGGTTGGTAGTACCTTAACAGTTCCGTCATCTAATCCTAAGCCATCATCTATCTCTTGAGCCAACTCAGTCTAAAAGCACAAGTCTACACCAAAATCTGAGTGTTTTTGAGTTTGGAGGACGGTACTACCGCTTCTTAGGCCGGTACTACCGCTCTGGGGCAGTTATCTGACGAAATTGAACATTATCCCCAGAACGGTACTACCGCTCTAAGTACCGGGTCAGTACCGGTAAGCGGTACTACCGCTTTTATGAGCGGTACTACCGCTTGCATATTTTGACTAGAGGTACCGGTTGGGGCCGGGTTTCACCCCAAATCACCACAATTCCCCTTCCACCTCAAGTTAACAGCTCCTCCACACTCAAGACCTCGACGAGATCGGCCCCGATCTCCTTTTCCAGCCGCCGCCGACCAAATCTCCTCCATGGAGAAGCTTTCTCACCTCCTTCTCCGCCATGTCCTCCGGTATGAACCCTAATTTCTCTCTCTAGGGTGTGTTGAACTCCCTAGATGCATAGGCTAGGGTTTGATGGAGTTGTACGGTGGAGAAGCTCTCTTGAAAGCTCTACATGTGCGGGGATACTAGCTAGCAACAATGTGTGACACTAGGATCGATTTTGCCATGACCTCAATTTCGATCTAGATGTGCTGAGCTTAAGCGGTAGTACCGCCCGTTCACGAGTGGTACTACCGGTCAAAGCGGCACTACCGGATTGAAATTGCGGTACTACCGCTCTGTCTAGTGTCACCAATGTTGCTTGTTAGTGTCCTCTTTGATCCTTAATTTCACGGCTTGTGCACTTATCCCCTATTCCCTCCCAAACCTTTGCTATTCACAGGAGCACCTAAGACCCGTGGTGGCAAGGTCAAGCCATCCTCTCATCGTCATTGAGATGAAGACGAGCAAGAGGAGATTGTGCCGACAAGGACCACCAAGCGACAGAGGGAAGCGGCAACAGGGGCAAGGGGACCTCAAAGATCAATGCTTGATATCAAGAAAGGCCAGTTCATGGAAGTGCGAGGGGACAATCCTTATCTGCTGCCGAGAAATGCTCGTCAATGCCCCAATAACTATTTTCATCATGTCAGCCAAGAGAGGATCTACAATGAGGTCTATGGGGCCAAAGAGTTCAAGTGTTGCCCCCAATACTCCATCAGCATGGACAAGCTCAACTCTAACCTAGAGTACTTTGGAGAAGCACTAGAGATATGTCAGGAACAAGGACTCATTCCCCTGATGACCTTCTCTCATGATTACTCCAAGGAGGTAATTTGCCAATTCTATGCCACGGTCATTTTTCTTGAGGATGAAGGAGGCTACCGCTCCTTGAAGTGGATGACAAGGGAACATGTGATGGAGGCCTCATGGCAGGACTTTGCTAGATGCATTGGTTATGAGCTTCTCGACTACGACTCAAACACCTTCCGGATTCATCTCCAAGCCAAGCCAATGGCAAAGGAGAAAATGGCCGATCTCTACATTCGAGGGAGGATGTTGTGTGGAAGCACCAAAGGCCTTCTATCTGTCTACGACATCATGAACCGCATCTACCGCAGCACCATCAACCCCAGGCATACCAACCATGATGAGGTGCATGGGTTCCTTGTGAATCTCCTTGTGCGCACTCATGAGTTGAGGGGTCGCGGCAAGCAACTGGACGTCATGGATTACATTTGGCATGAGATGCATGATTGTGCATTCCTTCGCAAGCTTCCTCAGTACGCTCCTTACCTCATGAGGCTCATTTGTCTCAAGTGGGATCAAGAGGGCCGTGGAGATCTTCTTCAACAATGCCGCTCCAACGTCACTATCCACAAGGAGAAGAGCCCTCTTGTTAAGGACCATGACCTTCCAAGGTTTGGCAAGGGAGCTCCCAAGGACAAGGATGAAGACGAGGCCGATAGCGAAGACTCCGACTATGTGCCCAACTCCGTCAAGACCAAGGGCCTCTTCGCCAAGCTCACCGCTCGCCTCAAGAAGTCCTTTTGCTTCAAAAGGGATCTTGAAGATAGGATGTATCAAGCTCATAACGACAACAAGAAGATCCGCCAACGCTAAAAGGCGATGATGAGGCACATGCAACTTCCTGTCTTCGAGGGCTCTGAGGACAACATCACTCCTCTCGGTGAGTGGAAGTCGAAGCTCGTTTGGTCAAGCTCCGAGGAATCCATCCCCGAGCCACCTCAAGAAGAAGACGATGATGAAGGCAAGTATGAAGAGGAGGAGGACGCTGAGGATGAGGGTGACAAGAATGAAGACGATGACGACGACGAGGATGATGATGACGAGTGATTCCCCTTGGGACGTTAGTATGCTCCTTCTCCCTTTTTGGTGTCTCGATGCCAAAGGGGGAGAAGTTGATCTATTAGGACGGGAATTTGCATGGGGGTGCCAAGGGCTTGGTGGCTTCGTTTTGGTTCTTTCGGCCTTGGCATCAAACCTTCCCATAGTTATTCGGAACTTTATTCGTATGTGTGTTTGCTACTCTATTTGTGTATCTCCCGATCCCCCGGTTTGTATTAAGACTTAATCGTTCGTAGCTTAATGGTCTTCATTATTTATCCTTTGATTGGCTACATCAATCCTATGGAGGCTCTTATTATTATGAGTTTGGGTTTTCTCAAGGCAAAGGTATGAAAAGGTTCACCCAAACTCCCCTATATGCAAATATACTTGCCTCCATAGTGTACTTGTGCTACATGATCTTGTCATATGTTCTTCTTAGCACTTGTTCTTGGTTTGTAGAATCTAGGGGGAGTTTCTCTCTAGGATGTGTGCATTTGTATACAAAGGCATATTCTAAATATGCACCCATCTAGGGGGAGCTTCGCCTACTCTTGCAAACCAAATACTTTATCATAATATCCTATGAATTATTGCAAATTCGTGTGTTGTCATCAAACACCAAAAAGGGGGAGATTGTAAGAGCAAGATCCATATCCCGTGTTTTGTGTGTTTGATAACAACACTCGAACAATTCTAACCGTGCACAAAGTTTGTCATTGATAGGTTTGCAAGATGCACGGTGCCCTCGCCGAACACATTATGATCAGAAGACCGAAGCGTAGTTCTTAGGCTTTCTGGTTTTGTGTGTGTGTCGCGAGGTAACATGGTAGGAGAGGAAAAGAGGAAAAAGCTGTTTTAGCCATAGCGGTACTACCGGTACCAGGAGCGGTAGTACCGCTACCCCTACTGGTACCGCCCGAGATACCGCTCCGAGGATTGCACGCGAAAATGTCCCACAGAATAGTTTACGGTACCTTTACGGTACCTTGAGCGGTAGTACCGCTTGCGAGCGGTAGAACCGCTCAAGTACCGTAACGCGTTACGGTCGTACCGCTGTGGTACCGCTTCGGTACCGCTTCGAGTCCAGTAAGGTTTGGACCATGTTGCGGTACCTCGAGCGGTACCGCAAGCGGTAGTACCGCGATGTGTCCACGTGGACAAGTTCTGTGGGGATTCGAACTCAGAGCGGTAGTACCGCTTCCCAGAAGCGGTAGTACCGCTTAGGCAAAAACAGCACCCAACGGTTGGATTTGGAGGGACCTATATAAAGGCCCCTTCTTCTCCAGCCCGATTCAACTCTTCTCTCTCTCTCCTCCATTGTTGCTGAGCTCAAAATTGAGGGGATCTCCTCATCCACCCAACCAATTTTGCTCATACTTTTAGAGGTGGTGGAGGAGACCCCGATCTATCATTCTACCAAGAGAAAGTTCACCAATTCGTGGTACTCCTTAGTGGATCTTGGTGGTAGGGTTCCTTTGGTGGAGCATTGGAAGGGTTCCTTTGGTGGAGCATTGGAAGGGTTCCTTTGGTGGAGCATTGGAGAAGGGTTCCTATGGTGGAGCATTGTAGATGTGCAGCTATGGAAGCTAGCTTGGTGATGTACTAGCTCCATAGGGTGTTGGGAGCATCCTTGTGTGTGGAGCTCGCCCCAACCTTGTGAAGGAATCACCGCCTCGACCGGTGCCTTAGTGGAAGAGGGGGAGCACCTTCGTGGAGCTCTCTCGAGGAAGAAGGTGAGGCCTTCCTTCGTGGTGTGGCCGTCTAGTCTCTTGTGTGAGACTAGCACCTCCTCAACGCAGACGTACTTCCTATTGTGGAAGGAACTGCGGTAAACAAACCTCGCCTCGCCTCCGCGCCCTCCGGTTGTCTCGCTCCTTACTCTTACTATCTTGTTGATTCCTTTGCTTGTTGCACTTGTTCTAGTATCATTGTAGGAACACCACTATTGCGAAAGCTATCACCTTTACCTTCCGTTGCGCTAAAATTGAAAAAAGGCTAAAACTTGTCGTAGCGCCATTCACCCCCCTCTTGTTCGCTACGATCCATTCAGACGCGGTCATGTAAAGTTAGCTCAGGCCGCTTCATCCCACCATCCCGCAAGATGAAAAGTACACTAACCAAAAACAACAAGAGCATCAACGCCCACAAAACCATTGTGTTCTACTCGTGCAACAGATCTATGCATAGACACGACTCTGATACCACTGATGGGTTCGATGCATGGAAAACAAAATTTTTCTACCGTGAACATGAACAAAAACCAAGATCCAATCTAGGAAGAAGCAAGATCTAATCTACCAAGATCAAAGCAACGAGAAGATCATGAGACTAACCCTCGAAGATTCCAAAACCTACGAGATTAGATCTCGTTGTTGATGTAGTCGATCGTCCAGTGCTGCAATCCGGCAGCACTTCCGTACTCGGTCGTGCGTACGGTGTCGATGAAGCCCGTCCTCTCCCCGTTCCAGCAGGCAGCGGAGGTGTGGTAGATCCCCTCGGAATCCTAGCAGCACGACGACGTGGAGGTGGAGGAGAAATTCATGCAGGGCTTCGCCAAGCCTGCGCACGAAGAAGGAGGAGGGAGAGAGGGGCAGCTAGGGCTTGGGGGAATGATGTGCTGCGCCCCAGCCCTCCCCTACCTCTTATATACGCGTGGGGGCTGCCTTGGCCCCTCCCCCAAGCCCTAGGGTCGGCGAAAACAAGGGCGGCAACTTCCTCCCAAGTTAAGTCCCTATTTTCAAGAGATTTGATCTTATCCACTTGATCCAACCACATGGGCCTTGGGGGGCTGGTGTGCCTGGCCCATGTGGGCCTATGCAACCCCCTCCGATCCATGTTGGTCGTCCGGGATAGGTGGGCCCCACTATGGTACCCTCCGGAACCTTCTAGAACCTCCGGTACAATACCGAAAAATCCTGAACTTTTCCGGTAACCCTGAAAATGACTTCCCATATATGAATCTTATTCTCCGGACCATTCCGGACCTCCTTGTGATGTCTTGGATCCCATCCGAGACTCCGAACAAACTTCGGTCTCCATCTCATATTCCGAATCTACTTATGCGACATCGAACCTTAAGCGCGTCACCCTACGGTTCTTGAACTATGCAGACATGGTCGAGACTCCTCTCCGACCAATAACCAATAGCGGGATCTGGAGATCCATAATGGCTCCCACACATTCAGCGATAACTTAGTGATCGATTGAACCATTTACATACGATACCGATTTCCTTTGTCACGCGATATTTTACTTGTCCGAGGTTCGATCATCGGTATCTCCATACCTTGTTCAACCTCGTTACCGACAAGTACTCTTCACTCATACCGTGGTATGTCATCTCTTGTGACCCAGTCACATGCTTGCAAGCTAATTAGACGACTTTCCACCGAGAGGGCCCAAAGTATATCTATCCGTCATCGGGATGGACAAATCCCACTATTGATCCATATTCCTCAACTCATACTTTCCAAATACTTAATCCCATCTTTATAACCACCCATTTATGCAATGGCATTTGATGTAATCAAAGTACCCTTCCGGTGTAAGTGATTTACATGATCTCATGGT
Organism: Lolium perenne; assembly: GCF_019359855.2. NCBI lineage: Eukaryota > Viridiplantae > Streptophyta > Magnoliopsida > Poales > Poaceae > Lolium > Lolium perenne. Next base: position 43,226,842 of record NC_067250.2, read on the forward strand.
CGAAGTACTAGGTAACTATGTATCGAAAGCTTATAGCAAGTTGAACTTAATGACTTGATCTCACGCTACACTTATTTGGGTGCATTTCCATTATATCATTCACCCAATGACATAACCTTGTTATTAACAACATCCAATGTTCATGATCACAAAACCATGATCATCTATTAATCAACAAGCTAGTTATACAAGAGGCTTACTAGGGACTCCTTATTGTTTACATAACACACATGTATCAATGTTTCGGTTAATACAATTATAGCATGGGATGTAAACATTTATCATGAACACGAAGATATAACAATAACTAATTTATTATTGCCTCTTGGGCATATCTCCAACAATAAGTCATCATCATCCAGAAATGGATTCAGACTTGAATTATTTCCAAATTATTCATGGAAATATCAAATCATGCATAACAAGGCAATTAATCAACACTGCATAAGCAGTTCACCAATAATTAATCCATCCATACATGAATACATCACAAATCCATGCATGAATCATGCCATAGCATCACTGAGAGGCAACTGCAGCATGCACCATTGCATCCTAGCCACTGGATCAAGTCCAGTGAGCTATGGACAGCAACAGCAGCACATACACAGTTACATAAGCATCATGAGCATGCATGAGTGATAGCAATAGCTAGTAATCCATCCATATAGCAAGGAATTAACCAGTAATTAGCCACTAGCACATAATTGATCAAATAGGTCAAATAGTTCAAGCACAAGGTATATTAGAGCATCACAGACAAGCAGTGATCCAAGAATTGGATCAACTGAAGCCTACACAAGGCATAGGTGAGCATCACTGACACCAAAGTGTCAGTAGTGCTAACCTAGGACAATAACCAATTCAGTAAGCACATGAATAAGCCATTAAGCATATGAACAACTCCAATAGGCATATGAACAAGGGCCAGTAAGCAATTTCACAACATATAGACATGAACACATAGGATGAGCACAACACAGTAAGCCAATGGGCATAGGAATAGCATCAGGAGGCTTAGGGTAGAGCACAACAAGGATAACATGCACAACAGCATAGCAATAACAACATCGCAACAACATAGCAAGCAAGGCAGCACGGGAGCACAGTGGCAACATACGCAGTAGGGCCGTAGGAATAGATAAAGAAGGAGTAGAGGGTGTAGAGTTAGGAGAAGAGTAAGAGGGGAGTACATGGTGAAGAACGGGGCGGCAGCAATGGCGACATGGTGGCACAGCCAACCATGATGGCACCAGACCGCGGCCAAGCCGTGCCAGGCCACACACACACCACTAGAGAGGGCGGGGAACACCCAGGGTTGGCGATGAACCCCACATCGATGGAGATCGCCACGGATCCATCGGCGACTTCGGGCGTCACGCACGCGCTCGAGCTGCCGAGGACAAAATCGATGAATCTACGCGGAAGAATAGACGCGCCATCGTGCGCTGAGTCGTCTGAGCACCACGGCGAGCCCTAGCTCGTCTGGAGTTGGCCGGAGCAAGACGGCGGCCATGGTGGCGATGACGTCGCACCCGAATCGCTAGTGAGTTAGGGTTTCGCGAGAGAGGGGTGAGAGAGAGAGTGAGGTGGGCCGAAGGGGTTTGCTTCCACCGAACCGTTTTTGGGCAGGCTTAGTGGGCTGTCCAAATGGGCCACGTTGCTGGGCCGGCCCAATTGGGCCAGGGGGTATTTTTGTCCTATTCAATTTATAAATAACTTATGAAATTTACCAAATAAAATAAATGAAAAATACCTCTAAAAATCCAAGAAAAATAGGTTTAATGAATAAGAAATTATTCTTAACAAGAATAAAATAAGAAATGGAGTTTACTACAAAATTTCAAATTCTGAATTTTTTGGAATTAAATATGAACTTTAAATTTTAAATTAAAATTTTCCTTGGATTTAAAAATCAAGGATTTTTTAATGAATTCAAATAATTATTATTCAAATATTTTCTAAAGGAATTCTATTATTCCAAGTCATTTCTTTTAAAGATTAAGATTTTCCAAAAAGGGAAATATCTTAATAATTAAAAATTCATTAATATTTCCAAAATGAGGAATACCCTAATTTTGAAATTATTTATTTGAGACCATTATTTTCCAAAGGAAAATATCTACTACTTTTTAATTCTTTTCTTATTCGAAAAGAAAACAATATTAAAGTACTTAAAGAATTATAAAGTACCGCCGAAGGCACGAATTCTTAACTCAACTCGAAAAACTTAATAATCATGTCGGGGCAAGGGATTCAACATAAAATAATGCAACCATGCATGCATCATTTGGATCTTATAACATTGTCTTTACCGGACAATGATGCTTCTTTATAGATCCCGAGGTCTAGGTTCAATCCAACACATCGAACTACATAATATCGCAGTCACCAGGCAAGTTCACCCTTGCTCATGTCATCTTGATTATTTATATCAATTTACTCACAAAAGCACTATACTTATCATTCCTGCATTGAAAAGCAAATGTTACTTTTCCAATTATGAATATGACTATGTGGTAGGCAATGGAACCATGGTGTGTGTTGATATGGTGGAGGTTCCATTGCAAGGGTTCTATTAATCTATGACAAATCACCAATGTCGTCTAGTGATTCTAGCGCCGTACAATTTGTGTTAACCATGAGATCTATAATGGCTCTGGGGAAGTCACCTGTATCTTTTCCCTCTTACATATCAACAGACTTGATAGGGCCTGGCTGTGTGTTGGGGATAACACTGCAGTAGGTTGGGAAATCCTTAAAAATCCCCATCCGTGTTGATGAGAGGCTATATCGTCTATGAGGGATTGTCCATAGTACACCAGGGGTAAAGCCGTATGATCGGGAGATGTCTATCAGGGGTGTACGGATGGACAAAAGGGTGGGTATGCAAGGTCACAAAGAAGGCAGTGATTGACTTGGATCTTACACCTGGCTCCACGCCAAGGAAGTGTGGACGAGAAATGCGTCTCGGTTGGTATCAAGGATAAGTTCTCTTATGGGAAAAGTAACGCACCTCTGCAGAGTGTATCAAATTTGTGGCAGTCACTGATACGTCTGATACGTCTCCAACGTATCTATAATTTCTGATGTTTCATGCTTGTTTTATGACAATACCTACATGTTTTGCTCACACTTTATAATGTTTTCATGCATTTTCCGGAACTAACCTATTAACAAGATGCCGAAGTGCCAGTTCCTGTTTTCTGCTGTTTTGGGTTCCAGAAAGGTTGTTCGGGTAATATTCTCGGAATTCGACGAAACGAAGACCAAACATCATAATTCACCGAGACGGACCAGGACACCGAAGGGGAGTCAGAGGGGAGGCCTGGGGCCCCCAGACCATAGGCTGGCGCGGCCTGCAAGGGGGGCGCACCGCCCTATGGGGTGGGACCCCCAGGCACCCTCCTGCGCCGCCTCTTTGCCTATATAAGCCCTTTCGACCTAAAAACGCGATACGAATTGATGAAACTCCAGAAACACTCCAGGGGCGCCGCCGCCATCGCGAAACTCCAATTCGGGGACAGAATCTCTGTTCCGGCACGCCGCCGGGATGGGGAAGTGCCCCCGGAAGCCATCTCCATCGACGCCACCGCCTCCATCATGCTCCGTGAGTAGTTCCCCCATGGACTACGGGTTCTAGCTGTAGCTAGTTGGTACTCTCTCTCCCATGTACTTCAATACAATGATCTCATGAGCTGCCTTACATGATTGAGATTCATCTGATGTAATTGGTGTTGTGTTTGTCGGGATCCGATGAATTGTTACATTATGATCAGTCTATCGATATAAGTTTGTGAAGTTATTGTTGCTGCAATCTTGTTGTGTTTAATGCTTGTCACTAGTGCACGAGTGGCATGATCTTAGATTTAAGCTCTATATGTATTGCTTAATTGTATCTACAAGTTGTTTGCACATATTGCTGTCCGGAACCCGAGGCCCCAAAGTGACGGAAATTGGGATAACCGGAGGGGAAGGCTGTGATATGAGGATCACATGTTTTCACCAAGTGTTAATGCTTTGCTCCGGTGCTCTATTAAAAGGAGTACCTTAATTGCCAGTAGATTCCCTTGAGGCCCGGCTGCCACCGGCTGGTAGGACAAAAGATGTTATGCAAGTTTCTCATTGCGAGCACGTATGACTATATATGGAAAACATGCCTACATGATTAATAATCTTGATGTTCTGTCTTAATGCTATTTCAATCCTCATCAATTTCCCAACTGTAATTTTTTCACCCAACACTTGTTACTTGTTATTTGAGAGTTACCACTAGTGAAGATAGCTGGGAACCCCGGTCCATCTCCCATCATCATATACTCGTTCTATATGACATTGGAAGTAGTATCAACTATTTTCTGGTGCCATTGCTCCTGTTATTCGATATTTTCTGCTGTGTTACTGTTACTATTGCTCTCATATTACTGCTGCTTTCACATCACCCCTGTTACTAGTGCTTTTCCAGGTGCAGCTGAATTGACAACTCAGTTGTTAAGGCTTATAAGTATTCTTTACCTCCCCTTGTGTCGAATCAATAAATTTGGGTTTTACTTCCCTCGAAGACTGTTGCGATCCCCTATACTTGTGGGTTATCAAGACTATTTTCTGGCGCCGTTGCCGGGGAGGCATAGCTCTACTCATAAGTTCACCTGGGGAGTAAACTTTACCTCTCTCTCTGTTTTTATTTTATTTTGTTTTGTTTTGCTTAGTTTACTTTTTTCTAGTTTATTTGTTCTTAGTTTATTTCTATCTAGTATTATTTTTCTTAGTTTACTTTTGCTTAGTTTCTTTTTCTCTTGTTTTATTTTTCTCATATACCCAAAAATCCATAAAAATTTGAAAAAACAAAAAATTAAAAACTGTTGTTATGGGAGAACCCACAACCTATTTGGAGCTTATTGAAATATATAATAATTATAGAGAATCAAGAGCGGGTAAAGTCATAAGTGCTGTGATAGAAAAATTGAATACAATTGCTAAAATCTTGCTTAAACGCCATGATATAAACTGTTGCTCTCAACAGGATACTAAACATCTGAAATTCCAATGTGGCTTTAGTGAAGAAGTTTTAATTATGAACTACAATTGGAATAACTATATTCATCTTGGGTTCGAAGAAGTAGAACAATTTGTCTTATTTATGGGAGCCTCTGAGATCGAATCCTTCATGGCTAAAAATTATGAAACTTGTGTTGTTTGTAAGGACCTTAAAGATTATGTCTCTTCTATCCTTAATTTTTTCATAGAAAGTTACAGTGATAATCCTTATATCATTGATTATAAAGAGAGACTCATTAATGCATAAGAATGCACTCACAATTTGCAGGAACCTGTGGAAGAAGAAATTGACGAACCTGAAAGCTCATTGGATGAAAAAGAGGAGGAGATTGATGAACCTGAAAGCTCATTGGATGAAAAAGAAGAGGAGAGTGATGAACAAAAGGATGAAGAATGGATTAGCTACCCATGCCAACCTTCTAATGAGAGTAACTCTTTATCTCTTACACTATTTGATTGTCCTCCATGCTTACCAAAGAAGGATGAATGTTATGTTCCTGTGGATTCTCTTGAAATATTTCCTATGAGTAAAACTTGTGAGAATAATTATGCTACTGTTATCTATGATAATCCATGCTACTTTGATAAATCTTATGATAATGCTTTGTTTGTGCCTGATGTCGAAATACATGGTACTAAAGAATTTTGCTTGGCAAATGTTTATGATAAAGCTCTAGATAATGGTCCTATGTTACTTGATAATATTAATTGTACTACTAATGAAAATGGGATTGGAGAGGTCTTGACTTTATCTAGGATTCCCATATCTCTTGAGATTGATCAATCATCTTGTTATATTATTGATAAAAGTGGGTTTGAAAGTTTTAATCCCATTATTTTTGAGCTTGATAAAATTTATGTGTCTGTGGATCATGAAAAGCATGCTTTATGTGATAGTTATATTGTTGAGTTTGCTCATGAAGCTACTGAAAATTTTTATGAGATAGGAAAATATGGTTGTAGAAATTTCCATGGTACTAAAACACCTCTCTATATGCTGAAAATTTTGAAGTTACTCTTGTTTTATCTTCCAATGCTTGTCACTTTATTCTCCATGGATTTATTTGTGTACAAGATTCCTATGCATAGGAAGTGGGTTAGACTTAAATGTGTTTTGAATTTGCTTTTTATGCTCTCTTTTGCTTCATTCTCTTATTTCTTGTGTGAGCATCATTAAAATTACTGAGCCCATTGATACGTCTCCGACGTATCGATAATTTCTTATGTTCCATGCCACATTATTGATGATATCTACATGTTTTATGCATACTTTATGTCATATTTATGCATTTTCTGGAACTAACCTATTAACGAGATGCCGAAGAGCCAGTTGCTGTTTTCTGCTGTTTTTGGTTTCAGAAATCCTAGTAAGGAAATATTCTCGGAATTGGACGAAATCAACGCCCAGGGGCCTATTTTCACACGAAGCTTCCAGAAGACCAGAGAGCTAACGAAGTGGGGCCACGAGGCGGCCAGATGATAGGGCGGCGCGGCCCAAGCCCTGGCCGCGCCGACCTATCATGTGGGCCCCTCGTGACGCCCCTTGACCTGCCCTTTCGCCTACAAATAGCCTTCGTCGCGAAACCCCCAGTACCGAGAGCCACGATACGGAAAACCTTCCAGAGACGCCGCCGCCAATCCCATCTCGGGGGATTCAGGAGATCGCCTCCGGCACCCTGCCGGAGAGGGGATTCATCTCCCGGAGGACTCTACACCGCCATGGTCGCCTCCGGAGTGATGAGTTAGTAGTCTACCCCTGGACTATGGGTCCATAGCAGTAGCTAGATGGTTGTCTTCTCCCCATTATGCTTCATTGTCGGATCTTGTGAGCTGCCGAACATGATCAAGATCATCTATCTGTAATGCTATATGTTGTGTTTGTTGGGATCCGATGAATAGAGAATACTATGTTATGTTGATTATCAATTTATATCTATGTGTTGTTTATGATCTTGCATGCTCTCCGTTATTAGTAGAGGCTCTGGCCAAGTTTTTGCTAGTAACTCCAAGAGGGGGTATTTATGCTCGATAGTGGGTTCATGTCTCCGTGAATCTGGGGGAGTGACAGAAACCTCTAAGGTTATGGATGTACTGTTGCCACTAGGGATAAAACATTGATGCTATGTCCGAGGATGTAGTTATTGATTACATTACGCACCATACTTAATGCAATTGTCTGTTGATTTCAACTTAATACTGGAAGGGGTTCAGATGATAACCTGAAGGTGGACTTTTTAGGCATAGATGCATGCTGGATAGCGGTCTATGTACTTTGTCATAATGCCCAATTAAATCTCACAATACTCATCATATCATGTATGTGCATGGTCATGCCCTCTCTATTTGTCAATTGCCCAACTGTAATTTGTTCACCCAACATGCTATTTATTTTATGGGAGAGACACCTCTAGTGAACTGTGGACCCCGGTCCTATTCTTTACATCTGAAATACAATCTACCGCAATTGTTCTACTGTTCTCTGCAAACAATCATCATCCACACTATACATCTAATCCTTTGTTACAGCAAGCCGGTGAGATTGACAACCTCACTGTTTCGTTGGGGCAAAGTACTTTGGTTGTGTTGTGCAGGTTCCACGTTGGCGCCGGAATCCCTGGTGTTGCGCCGCACTACATCTCGCCGCCATCAACCTTCAACGTGCTTCTTGGCTCCTACTGGTTCGATAAACCTTGGTTTCATACTGAGGGAAAACTTGCCGCTGTACGCATCACACCTTCCTCTTGGGGTTCCCAACGGACGCGTGCTGTACGCGTATCAAGCTCTTTTTCTGGCGCCGTTGCCGGGGAGATCAAGACACGCTGCAAGGGGAGTCTCCACATCCCAATCTCTTTACTTTGTTTTTGTCTTGCTTTATTTTATTTACTACTTTGTTTGCTGCACTAAATCAAAATACAAAAAAATTAGTTGCTAGTTTTACTTTACTTGCTATCTTGTTTGCTATATCAAAAACACAAAAAAAATTAGTTAGTTACTTGCATTTTACTTTTGTTACCATGTCTAGTTCTGCACTTGTTACTTCTTCACCTGAAGAATTAGTCTTCACTTTTAAACAAGGGGATGAGGAGAGTTTTAAAGATGCTTGGTCCAGAATTTTTACTTCTTATCGTAAAGCTGAACCTCAAATGACTCTAAGTTTGCTCCTTAGTAATTTTTATTTTGGTCTTATGATTCGCTATAGATATGCCTTGGATGCTTTAGTGGGAGGAGATTTCCTTCATTGCAATGGGGATCAAGTTTTTAATGCCATAAAGAAGTTGGTTGCATCACATGATTCAGCTAATAACTTTGATTCAGCCCTTATTAGCATTTATAATAGATTAAACAATCTTGAGACAAGTGCATCTTGCTTGAATGACAACTATCGCTATGTTCGTAACCGTCTTGAACAAATTTTAGTGAACTCTGAACCTTCATTATGGGATCCTACTGTTAAAATTGTTATCGGTGATCAAACTCTTCATGCCAATTGTGATATTATGTCTGAATTTTGCCTTATGCCTAAGAGTATTCATGAATCTTTGAAACTTTGGGGATTCGTTGAAGGAGGAGAAGAAATAACTCTCATTGATAACTCTATTATAATTCCTAAGGGAATAGCCGCAGGTGTGCATACAACCATTCTTGGAAGAACAATATCCATTGATTATCTTGTTATTGAATGTGTAGGAACAGGACAAATCACACTCCAGTCATAGATATGGGAGAAGGCACCCTGAAATTCACCTCTACACCGGGGGGAAGACATGTATTCCCTAAATCAAAGAGTAAGAAAAAGAACAAGAAAGGTAAGGGTAAAGCCCAAGGTAATGTTGATACACCGTCTCTCGATAATACTTGATATACACTTTCTGCGCTTAGCTGAAAGGCGTTAAAGAAAAGCGCTTATGGGAGACAACCCATGTTTTACTACAGTACCTTTATTTTTATATTTGTGTCTTGGAAGTTGTTTACTACTGTAGCAACCTCTCCTTATCTTAGTTTTGTGCATTGTTGTGCCAAGTAAAGTCGTTGATAGTAAGGTTCATACTAGATTTGGATTACTGCGCAGAAACAGATTTCTTTGCTGTCACGAATCTGGGCCAAATTCTCTGTAGATAACTCAGAAAATTATGCCAATTTACGTGAGTGATCCTCAGATATGTACGCAACTTTCATTCAATTTGAGCATTTTCATTTGAGCAAGTCTGGTGCCTCAATAAAATTCGTCTTTACGAACTGTTCTGTTTTGACAGATTCTGTCTTTTATTTCGCATTGCCTGTTTTGCTTTGTTTGATGGATTTTTCGATTTTCATTGACTTTCAGTAGCTTTGTGCAATGTCCAGAAGTGTTAAGAATGATTATGTCACCTCTGAACATGTATATTTTGATTGTGCACTAACTCTCTAATGAGTTGTTTTGAGTTTGGTGTGGAGGAAGTTTTCAAGGATCAAGAGAGGGAGATGATACAACATGATCAAGGAGAGTGAAAGCTCTAAGCTTGGGGATGCCCCGGTGGTTCACCCCTGCATATATCAAGAAGACTCAAGCGTCTAAGCTTGGGGATGCCCAAGGCATCCCCTTCTTCATCGACAACATTATCAGGTTCCTCCCTGATACGTCTCCGACGTATCGATAATTTCTTATGTTCCGTGCCACATTATTGATGTTATCTACATGTTTTATGCACACTTTATGTCATATTCGTGCATTTTCTGGAACTAACCTATTAACAAGATGCCGAAGTGCCAGTTGCTGTTTTCTGCTGTTTTTGGTTTCAGAAATCCTAGTAAGGAAATATTCTCGGAATTGGACGAAATCAACGCCCAGGGGCCTATTTTTCCACGAAGCTTCCAGAAGTCCGAAGACGAAACGAAGTGGGGCCACAGGGTGCCCAAACCCTAGGGCGGCGCAGCCCCCCTGGCCGCGCCGGCCTATGGTGTGGGGCCCCTGTGCCCCCTCCTGACTTGCCCTTCCGCCTACTTAAAGCCTCCGTGACGAAACCCCGCATCGAGAGCCACGATACGGAAAACCTTCCAGAGACGCCGCCAACGCCGATCCAGGAGATCGCCTCCGGCACCCTGCCGGAGAGGGGAATCATCTCCCGGAGGACTCTACGCCGCCATGGTCGCCTCCGGAGTGATGTGTGAGTAGTCTACCCCTGGACTATGGGTCCATAGCAGTAGCTAGATGGTTGTCTTCTCCCCATTGTGCTTAATTGTCGGATCTTGTGAGCTGCCTAACATGATCAAGATCATCTATCTGTAATTCTATATGTTGCGTTTGTTGGGATCCGATGAATAGAGAATACTTGTTATGTTGATTATCAAAGTTATATCTATGTGTTGTTTATGATCTTGCATGCTCTCCGTTACTAGTAGATGCTCTGGCCAAGTAGATGCTTGTAACTCCAAGAGGGAGTATTTATGCTCGATAGTGGGTTCATGCCTGCATTGACACCTGGGACAGTGACAGAAAGTTCTAAGGTTGTGTTGTGCTGTTGCCACTAGGGATAAAACATTGATGCTATGTATAAGGATGTAGTTGTTGATTACATTACGCACCATACTTAATGCAATTGTCTGTTGCTTTGCAACTTAATACTGGAGGGGGTTCGGATGATAACCTGAAGGTGGACTTTTTAGGCATAGATGCAGTTGGATGGCGGTCTATGTACTTTGTCGTAATGCCCAATTAAATCTCACTATACTCATCATGATATGTATGTGCATGGTCATGCCCTCTTTATTTGTCAATTGCCCAACTGTAATTTGTTCACCCAACATGCTGTTTGTCTTATGGGAGAGACACCTCTAGTGAACTGTGGACCCCGGTCCAATTCTCTTTACTGAAATTCAATCTACTGCAATACTTGTTCTACTATTTTCTGCAAACAATCATCTTCCACACAATACGGTTAATCCTTTGTTACAGCAAGCCGGTGAGATTGACAACCTCACTGTTTCGTTGCGGCAAAGTACTTTGGTTGTGTTGTGCAGGTTCCACGTTGGCGCCGGAATCCCTGGTGTTGCGCCGCACTACATCCCGCCGCCATCAACCTTCAACGTGCTTCTTGGCTCCTACTGGTTCGATAAACCTTGGTTTCTTACTGAGGGAAACTTGCTGTTGTACGCATCACACCTTCCACTTAGGGTTCCCAACGAGCGTGTGCTTTACGCGTCATCAAGCTAAATTTCTGGCGCCGTTGCCGGGGAGATCAAGACACGCTGCAAGGGGAGTCTCCACTTCTCAATCTCTTTACTTTGTTTTTGTCTTGCTTAGTTTTATTTACTACTTTGTTTGCTGCACTAAATCAAAATACAAAAAAATTAGTTGCTAGTTTTACTTTATTTGCTATGTTGTTTGCTATATCAAAAACACAAAAAAATTAGTTACTTGCATTTACTTTATCTAGTTTGCTTTATTTACTGTTGCTAAAATGGCCAACCCTAAAAATACTAAGTTGTGTGACTTCACAACCACAAATAATAATGATTTCTTATGCACACCTATTGCTCCACCTGCTACTACAGCAGAATTCTTTGAAATTAAACCTGCTTTACTGAATCTTGTTATGCGAGAGCAATTTTCTGGTGTTAGTTCTGATGATGCTGCTGCCCATCTTAATAATTTTGTTGAACTATGTGAAATGCAAAAATATAAAGATGTAGATGGTGACATTATAAAATTAAAATTGTTCCCTTTCTCATTAAGAGGAAGAGATAAAGATTGGTTGCTATCTCTGCCTAAGAATAGTATTGATTCATGGACTAAATGCAAGGATGCTTTTATTGGTAGATATTATCCCCCTGCTAAAATTATATCTTTGAGGAGTAGCATAATGAATTTTAAACAATTAGATACTGAACATGTTGCTCAAGCTTGGGAAAGAATGAAATCTCTGGTTAAAAATTGCCCAACCCATGGACTGACTACTTGGATGATCATCCAAACCTTCTATGCAGGACTAAATTTTTCTTCACGGAATTTATTGGATTCAGCTGCTGGAGGTACCTTTATGTCCATCACTCTTGGTGAAGCAACAAAGCTTCTTGATAATATGATGATCAACTACTCTGAATGGCACACGGAAAGAGCTCCACAAGGTAAGAAGGTAAATTCTGTCGAAGAAACCTCTTCCTTGAGTGATAAGATTGATGCTATTATGTCTATGCTTGTGAATGATAGGACTAATATTGATCCTAATAATGTTCCATTAGCTTCATTGGTTGCACAAGAAGAACATGTTGATGTAAACTTCATTAAAAATAGTAATTTCAACAACAATGCTTACCTGAACAATTCTAGTAACAACTATAGGCCATATCCTTATAATAATGGCAACGGCTATGGTAATTCTTATGGGAATTCTTACAACAATAATAGGAATTCACCCCCTGGACTTGAAGCCATGCTTAAAGAATTTATTAGTACACAAACTGCTTTTAACAAATCATGTTGAAGAAAAGCTTGGGAAAATTGATATACTTGCTTCTAAAGTCGATAGTCTTGTCATTGATGTTGATCTTTTGAAATCGAAAGTTATGCCTAATGAGAATCATCATAATAAAATTGTTACTACAGCAAATGCCATCCAAGTTAGAATTAATGAGAATATAAGATTAATGGCTGAACTGCGTGCTAGGTGGGATAGAGAAGAAAATGAAAAACTAGCTAAAGAAAAGAATGTAGCTAAAGTTTGGACTATTACCACCACTTGTAATGCTAATGCTACACATGTTGCTGCACCTCCTACTAATACTAATAAAAGAATTGGTGTTAGCAATGTTTCCACTTCTAATGCAAAGCGCGAGAAACTGCTCAAACTGCTAAAATCACTAAACTGCACGTCAGATAAAGCTGCTGAAATTTTTTCCAACATTGGGGATGATGATCCCATTGCTTTAGATTATAATGGTTTGAATTTTGATGATTGCCACATCTCTGAAGTTATAAAGTTCTTGCAAAAACTTGCTAAAAGTCCTAATGCTAGTGCTATAAATTTGGCTTTCACACATCATATTACAAATGCTCTCATAAAAGCTAGAGAAGAGAAACTAGAGCGCGAAGCCTCTATTCCTAAAAAGCTAGAGGATGGTTGGGAGCCCATCATTAAGATGAAGGTTAAAGATTTTGATTGTAATGCTTTATGTGATCTTGGTGCAAGTATTTCTGTTATGCCTAAGAAAATTTATAATATGCTTGACTTGCCACCGCTGAAAAACTGTTATTTGGATGTTAATCTTGCTGATCATTCTACAAAGAAACCTTTGGGGAAAGTTGATAATGTTCACATTACCGTTAACAATAACCTTGTTCCCGTTGATTTTGTTGTCTTGGATATTGAATGCAATGCATCTTGTCCCATTATATTGGGAAGACCTTTTCTTCGAACTGTTGGTGCTATCATTGATATGAAGGAAGGTAATATAAAATATCAATTTCCTCTCAAGAAAGGTATGGAACACTTCCCTAGAAAGAGAATTAAGGTACCTTTTGATTCTATTATGAGAACCAATTATGATGTTGACACTTCGTCTCTCGATAATACTTGATACACACTTTCTGCGCCTAGCTGAAAGGCGTTAAAGAAAAGCGCTTATGGGAGACAACCCATGTTTTTACCTACAGTACTTTGTTTTTATTTTGTGTCTTGGAAGTTGTTTACTACTGTAGCAACCTCTCCTTATCTTAGTTTTGTGTTTTGTGGTGCCAAGTAAAGTCGTTGATAGAAAAGTAAGTACTAGATTTGGATTACTGCACAGTTCCAGATTTCTTTGCTGTCACGAATCTGGGTCTACCTCCCTGTAGGTAGCTCAGAAAATTAAGCCAATTTACGTGCATGATCCTCAGATATGTACGCAACTTTCATTCAATTTGAGCATTTTCATTTGAGCAAGTCTGGTGCCATTTTAAAATTCGTCAATACGAACTGTTCTGTTTTGATAGATTCTGCCTTTTATTTCGCATTGCCTCTTTTGCTATGATGGATGAATTTCTTTGATCCACTAATGTCCAGTAGCATTATGCAATGTCCAGAAGTGTTAAGAATGATTGTGTCACCTCTGAATATGTTAATTTTTATTGTGCACTAACCCTCTAATAAGTTGTTTCGAGTTTGGTGTGGAGGAAGTTTTCAAGGATCAAGAGAGGAGTATGATGCAACATGATCAAGGAGAGTGAAAGCTCTAAGCTTGGGGATGCCCCGGTGGTTCACCCCTGCATATATTAAGAAGACTCAAGCATCTAAGCTTGGGGATGCCCAAGGCATCCCCTTCTTCATCGACAACATTATCAGGTTCCTCCCCTGAAACTATATTTTTATTCCATCACATCTTATGTGCTTTGCTTGGAGCGTCGGTTTGTTTTTGTTTTTGTTTTGTTTGAATAAAATGGATCCTAGCATTCACTTTGTGGGAGAGAGACACGCTCCGCTGTAGCATATGGACAAGTATGTCCTTAGTTTCTACTCATAGTATTCATGGCGAAGTTTCTCCTTCGTTAAATTGTTATATGGTTGGAATTGGAAAATGATACATGTAGTAATTGCTATTAATGTCTTGGGTAATGTGATACTTGGCAATTGTTGTGCTCATGATTAAGCTCTTGCATCATATGCTTTGCACCCATTAATGAAGAAATACATAGAGCATGCTATAATTTGGTTTGCATATTTGGTTTCTCTAAGGTCTAGATAATTTCTAGTATTGAGTTTGAACAACAAGGAAGACGGTGTAGAGTCTTATAATGTTTTCAATATGTCTTTTATGTGAGTTTTGCTGCACCGATTCATCCTTGTGTTTGTTTCAAATAAGCCTTGCTAGCCTAAACCTTGTATCGAGAGGGAATACTTCTCATGCATCCAAAATACTTGAGCCAACCACTATGCCATTTGTGTCCACCATACCTACCTACTACATGGTATTTTCCGCCATTCCAAAGTAAATTGCTTGAGTGCTACCTTTAAAATTCCATCATTCACCTTTGCAATGCATAGCTCATGGGACAAATAGCTTAAAAACTATTGTGGTATTGAATATGTAATTATGCACTTTATCTCTTATTAAGTTGCTTGTTGTGCGATAACCATGTTCACCGGGACGCCATCAACTATTCATTGTTGAATTTCATGTGAGTTGCTATGCATGTCCGTCTTGTCTGAAGTAAGAGAGATCTACCACCTTATGGTTAAGCATGCATATTGTTAGAGAAGAGCATTGGGCCGCTAACTAAAGCCATGATCCATGGTGGAAGTTTCAGTTTTGGACATATATCCTCAATCTCAAATGAGAAAATTATTAATTGTTGTTACATGCTTATGCATCAAAGAGGAGTCCATTATCTGTTGTCTATGTTGTCCCGGTATGGATGTCTAAGTTGAAGAATAATCAATAGCGAGAAATCCAATGCGAGCTTTCTCCTTAGACCTTTGTACAAAGTGCATAGAGGTACCCCTTTGTGACACTTGGTCAAAACATGTGCATTGTGATGATCCGGTAGTCCAAGCTAATTAGGACAAGGTGCGGGCACTATTAGTACACTATGCATGAGGCTTGCAACTTGTAAGATATAATTTACATGATACATATGCTTTATTACTACCGTTGACAAAATTGTTTCATGTTTTCAAAATCAAAGCTCTAGCACAAATATAGCAATCGATGCTTTTCCTCTATGGAGGACCATTCTTTTACTTTCAATGTTGAGTCAGTTCACCTATTTCTCTCCACCTCAAGAAGCAAACACTTGTGTGAACTGTGCATTGATTCCTACATATTTGCTTATTGCACTTATTATATTACTCTATGTTGACAATATCCATGAGATATACATGTTATGAGTTGAAAGCAACCGCTGAAACTTAATCTTCTTTTGTGTTGCTTCAATGCCTTTACTATGAATTATTGCTTTATGAGTTAACTCTTATGCAAGACTTATTGATGCTTGTCTTGAAGTGCTATTCATGAAAAGTCTTTGCTATATGATTCACTTGTTTACTCATGTCATATACATTGTTTTGATCACTGCATTCACTACATATGCTTTACAAATAGTATGATCAAGATTATGATGGCATGTCACTCCAGAAATTATCTGTGTTATCGTTTTACATGCTCGGGACGAGCAGAACTAAGCTTGGGGATGCTGATACGTCTCCGACGTATCGATAATTTCTTATGTTCCATGCCACATTATTGATGTTATCTACATGTTTTATGCACACTTTATGTCATATTCGTGCATTTTCTGGAACTAACCTATTAACAAGATGCCGAAGTGCCAGTTGCTGTTTTCTGCTGTTTTTGGTTTCAGAAATCCTAGTAAGGAAATATTCTCGGAATTGGACGAAATCAACGCCCAGGGGCCTATTTTTCCACGAAGCTTCCGTGAAGTCCGAAGACGAACGGAAGTGGGGCCACAGGTGCCCAAACCCCTAGGGCGGCACGGCCCCCTGGCCGCGCCGGCCCTATGGTGTGGGGCCCCTGTGCCCCCTCCGACTAGCCCTTCCGCCTACTTAAAGCCTCCGTGACGAAACCCCCGGTGCGAGAGCCACGATACGGAAAACCTTCCGAGAGACGCCGCCAACGCCGATCCCATCTCGGGGATCCAGAGATCGCCTCCGGCACCCTGCCGGAGAGGGGAATCATCTCCCGGAGGACTCTACGCCGCCATGGTCGCCTCCGGAGTGATGTGTGAGTAGTCTACCCCTGGACTATGGGTCCATAGCAGTAGCTAGATGGTTGTCTTCTCCCCATTGTGCTTAATTGTCGGATCTTGTGAGCTGCCTAACATGATCAAGATCATCTATCTGTAATTCTATATGTTGCGTTTGTTGGGATCCGATGAATAGAGAATACTTGTTATGTTGATTATCAAAGTTATATCTATGTGTTGTTTATGATCTTGCATGCTCTCCGTTACTAGTAGATGCTCTGGCCAAGTAGATGCTTGTAACTCCAAGAGGGAGTATTTATGCTCGATAGTGGGTTCATGCCTGCATTGACACCGGGGACAATGACGATGAAAGTTCTAAGGTTGTGTTGTGCTGTTGCCACTAGGGATAAAACATTGATGCTATGTCTAAGGATGTAGTTGTTGATTACATTACGCACCATACTTAATGCAATTGTCTGTTGCTTTGCAACTTAATACTGGAGGGGGTTCGGATGATAACCTGAAGGTGGACTTTTTAGGCATAGATGCAGTTGGATGGCGGTCTATGTACTTTGTCGTAATGCCCAATTAAATCTCACTATACTCATCATGATATGTATGTGCATGGTCATGCCCTCTTTATTTGTCAATTGCCCAACTGTAATTTGTTCACCCAACATGCTGTTTGTCTTATGGGAGAGACACCTCTAGTGAACTGTGGACCCCGGTCCAATTCTCTTTCAAATTCAATCTACTGCAATACTTGTTCTCTGTTTTATAAACAATCATCTTCCACACAATACGGTTAATCCTTTGTTACAGCAAGCCGGTGAGATTGACAACCTCACTGTTTCGTTGGGGCAAAGTACTTTGGTTGTGTTGTGCAGGTTCCACGTTGGCGCCGGAATCCCTGGTGTTGCACCGCACTACATCCCGCCGCCATCAACCTTCAACGTGCTTCTTGGCTCCTACTGGTTCGATAAACCTTGGTTCCTTACTGAGGGAAACTTGCTGCTGTACGCATCACACCTTCCACTTGGGGTTCCCAACGAGCGTGTGCTTTACGCGTCATCACTCCCCTGAAACTATATTTTTATTCCATCACATCTTATGTGCTTTGCTTGGAGCGTCGGTTTGTTTTTGTTTTTGTTTTGTTTGAATAAAATGGATCCTAGCATTCATTGTGTGGGAGAGAGACACGCTCCGCTGTTGCATATGGACAAATATGTCCTTAGGCTTTACTCATAGTATTCATGGCGAAGTTTCTTCTTCGTTAAATTATTATATGGTTGGAATTGGAAAATGATACATGTAGTAATTGCTAAAATGTCTTGGATAATGTGATACTTGGCAATTGTTGTGCTCATGTTTAAGCTCTTGCATCATATACTTTGCACCTATTAATGAAGAAATACATAGAGCATGCTAAAATTTGGTTTGCATATTTGGTCTCTCTAAGGTCTAGATAATTTCTAGTATTGAGTTTGAACAACAAGGAAGACGGTGTAGAGTCTTATAATGTTTACAATATGTCTTTTATGTGAGTTTTGCTGCACCAGTTCATCCTTGTGTTTGTTTCAAATAAACCTTGCTAGCCTAAGCCTTGTATCGAGAGGGAATACTTCTCATGCATCCAAAATACTTGAGCCAACCACTATGCCATTTGTGTCCACCATACCTACCTACTACATGGTATTTCTCCGCCATTCCAAAGTAAATTGCTTGAGTGCTACCTTTAAATTTTCTAATTCTCTACCTTTACAATATATAGCTCATGGGACAAATAGCCTAAAAACTATTGTGGTATTGAATATGTACTTATGCACTTTATCTCTTATTAAGTTGCTTGTTGTGCGATAACCATGTTCCTGGGGACGCCATCAACTACTCTTTGTTGAATATCATGTGAGTTGCTATGCATGTTCGTCTTGTCTGAAGTAAGGGAGATTTACCACCAAAATGGTTAGAGCATTGCATAATGTTAGAGAAGAACATTGGGCCGCTAACTAAAGCCATGATCCATGGTGGAAGTTTCAGTTTTGGACATATATCCTCAATCTCATATGAGAAAATTAATTGTTGCTACATGCTTATGCATAAAAGAGGAGTCCATTATCTGTTGTCTATGTTGTCCCGGTATGGATGTCTAAGTTGAGAATAATCAATAGCGAGAAATCTGATGCGAGCTTTCTCCTTAGACCTTTGTACAGGCGGCATAGAGGTACCCCTTTGTGACACTTGGTTAAAACATGTGCATTGCGATGATAATCCAGGTAATCCGAGCTAATTAGGACAAGGTGCGGGTACTATTAGTATACTATGCATGAGGCTTGCAACTTGTAAGATATAATTTACATGACACATATGCTTTATTACTACCGTTGACAAAATTGTTTCTTGTTTTCAAAATCAAAGCTCTAGCACAAATATAGCAATCGATGCTTTCCTCTTTGAAGGACCTTTCTTTTACTTTTATGTTGAGTCAGTTCACCTATTTCTCTCCACCTCAAGAAGCAAACACTTGTGTGAACTGTGCATTGATTCCTACATACTTGCATATTGCACTTGTTATATTACTTTACATTGACAATATCCATGAGATATACATGTTATAAGTTGAAAGCAACCGCTGAAACTTCATCTTCCTTTGTGTTGCTTCAATGCCTTTACTTCGAATTATTGCTTTATGAGCTAACTCTTATGCAAGACTTATTGATGCTTGTCTTGAAGTACTATTCATAAAAAGTCTTTGCTATATGATTCATTTGTTTACTCCTGTCATTTACATTGTTTGGATCGCTGCATTCATTACATATGCTTACAATAGTATGATCAAGGTTATGATGGCATGTCACTCCAGAAATTATCTTTGTTATCGTTTACCTGCTCGGGACGAGTAGAAACTAAGCTTGGGGATGCTGATACGTCTCCGACGTATCGATAATTTCTTATGTTCAATGCCACATTATTGATGATATCTACATGTTTTATGCATACTTTATGTCATATTTATGCATTTTCTGGAACTAACCTATTAACGAGATGCCAAAGAGCCAGTTGCTGTTTTCTGCTATTTTTGGTTTCAGAAATCCTAGTAAGGAAATATTCTCGGAATTGGACGAAATCAACGCCCAGGGGCCTATTTTCACACGAAGCTTCCAGAAGACCGGAGAGCTAACGATGTGGGGCCACGAGGCGGCCAGATGATAGGGCGGCGCGGCCCAAGCCCTGGCCGCGCCGACCTATCATGTGGGCCCCTCGTGACGCCCCTTGACCTGCCCTTCCGCCTACAAATAGCCTTCGTCGCGAAACCCCCAGTACCGAGAGCCACGATACGGAAAACCTTCCAGAGACGCCGCCGCCGCCAATCCCATCTCGGGGGATTCAGGAGATCGCCTCCGGCACCCTGCCGGAGAGGGGATTCATCTCCCGGAGGACTCTACACCGCCATGGTCGCCTCCGGAGTGATGAGTTAGTAGTCTACCCCTGGACTATGGGTCCATAGCAGTAGCTAGATGGTTGTCTTCTCCTCATTATGCTTCATTGTTGGATCTTGTGAGCTGCCGAACATGATCAAGATCATCTATCTGTAATGCTATATGTTGTGTTTGTTGGGATCCGATGAATAGAGAATACTATGTTATGTTGATTATCAATTTACATCTATGTGTTGTTTATGATCTTGCATGCTCTCCGTTATTAGTAGAGGCTCTGGCCAAGTTTTTGCTAGTAACTCCAAGAGGGGGTATTTATGCTCGATAGTGGGTTCATGTCTCTGTGAATCTGGGTGAGTGACAGAAACCTCTAAGGTTATGGATGTACTGTTGCCACTAGGGATACAACATTGATGCTATGTCCGAGGATGTAGTTATTGATTACATTACGCACCATACTTAATGCAATTGTCTGTTGATTTCAACTTAATACTGGAAGGGGTTCGGATGATAACCTGAAGGTGGACTTTTTAGGCATAGATGCATGCTGGATAGCGGTCTATGTACTTTGTCGTAATGCCCAATTAAATCTCACAATACTCATCATATCATGTATGTGCATGGTCATGCCCTCTCTATTTGTCAATTGCCCAACTGTAATTTGTTCACCCAACATGCTATTTATCTTATGGGAGAGACACCTCTAGTGAACTGTGGACCCCGGTCCTATTCTTTACATCTGAAATACAATCTACCGCAATTGTTCTACTGTTCTCTGCAAACAATCATCATCCACACTATACATCTAATCCTTTGTTACAGCAAGCCGGTGAGATTGACAACCTCATTGTTTCGTTGGGGCAAAGTACTTTGGTTGTGTTGTGCAGGTTCCACGTTGGCGCCGGAATCCCTGGTGTTGCGCCGCACTACATCTCGCCGCCATCAACCTTCAACGTGCTTCTTGGCTCCTACTGGTTCGATAAACCTTGGTTTCATACTGAGGGAAAACTTGCCGCTGTACGCATCACACCTTCCTCTTGGGGTTCCCAACGGACGCGTGTTCTACGCGTATCACCCATCTTAATGGCTGTAAAGAAAGAACTTCTTGGGAGATAACCCATGTCTTTATTTTGCTACTGTTTTGTTGTGTCTTGGAAGTTGCTACTACTGTAGCAACCTCTCCTTATCTTTATTTTATTGCAATGTTGTGCCAAGTAAAGTCTCTAATAGAAGGTTGATACTAGATTTGGATTTCTGCGCAGAAACAAATTTCTATCTGTCATGAATTTGGGCAGGGCTCTCTGTAGGTAACTCAGAAAAATCTTCCAATTTGCATGCGTGTTCCTCAGATATGTTTGCAACTTTCATTAGTTTCGAGTTTTCTGATTTGAGCAACGGAAGTACCTCTAAAAAATTCGTCTTTACTGGTTGTTCTGTTTTGACAGATTATGTCTCTGTTTTTTTGCATTGTCTCTTGTGGACTTTAAGTGAGGCTTTCTAGACGTGGAGAGCTGTAGCTAATGTTTTATTGAGTTCTTGCAATGTGTCACTACAGGACTAAAGTGGATTAAAGTTTTTTGAGTACTAACCCCTCTAATGAAGTTTATGAGAAGTTTGGTGTGAAGGAAGTTTTCAAGGATCAAGAGAGG
Organism: Lolium perenne; assembly: GCF_019359855.2. NCBI lineage: Eukaryota > Viridiplantae > Streptophyta > Magnoliopsida > Poales > Poaceae > Lolium > Lolium perenne. The sequence continues at coordinate 43,248,636 of NC_067250.2, forward strand.
AGGATGATATATGATCAAGAAGAGTGAAAAGTCTAAGCTTGGGGATGCCCCCGTGGTTCATCCCTGCATATTTCAAGAAGACTCAAGCGTCTAAGCTTGGGGATGCCCAAGGCATCCCTTCTTCATCAACAACTTATCAGGTCCCTTCTAGTGAAACTATATTTTTAGTCGATCACATCTTATGTTCTTTACTTGGAGCGTCTGTGTGCTTTTATTTTTGTTTATGTTTGAATAAATTTGGATCCTAGCAATCCTTGTGTGGGAGAGAGATACGCTCCACTTTTTCATATGAACACTTGTGTTCTTCGTTTTACTTTTAATGTTCAATGACAAAAGTTGGAAGCTATTGCATTTATTGCTATTTGGTTGGAAACAGAAAATGCTTCATATTGTCTTGAATAATTTGATACTTGGCAATTGTTTTGAGCTCTCAAGTAGATCATGTTTACTCATGCATCATGTAGTTTAAACCTATTAGTGGAGAACTACCGTAGAGCTTGTTGAAATTGGTTTGCATGATTGGTCTCTCTAAGGTCTAGATATTTTCTGGTAGAAGTGTTTGAGCAACAAGGAAGACAGTGTAGAGTATTATAATGCTTGCAATATGTTCTTATGTAAGTTTTGCTGTACCGGTTCATACTTCTGTTTGCTTCAATCAACCTTGCTAGCCAAAGCCTTGTACTGAGAGGAAATGCTTCTCGTGCATCCAAAACCTTGAGTCAAAACCTATGCCATGCGTGTCCACCATACCTACCTACTATGTGGTATTTCTCTGCCATTCCAAGTAAATACTTCATGTGCTACCTTTAAACAATTCAAAAGTTATTATATCTCTTATTTGTGTCAATGTTTTATAGCTCATGAGGAAGTATGTGGTGTTTTATCTTTCAATCTTGTTGGGCAGACTCTCACCCATGGACTAGTGGCTTCATCCGCTTATCCAATAATTTTGCGAAAAGAGCTGGCAACGGGGTTCCCAGCCCCAATTAATTAAATTTCATTAATAATTCTCTTCACATGTTTTGCCCTGATTCATCAGTAAGCAACTTAATTTTGCAATAGAGACTCCTCCATGGTATGTGAAATGTTGGAAGGCACCCGAGGATTCGGTTAGCCATGGCTTGAGAAAGCAAAGGTTGGGAGGAGTGTCATCTCTAAATAAAACTAAAATAAATAGACACTCCTTCATGGTACGTGAATGTTGGAAGGCACCCGAGGATTCGGTTAGCCATGGCTTGTGAAAGCAAAAGGTTGGAAGGAGTGTCATCCATAAATAAATAAAAAACTAAAGTACATGTCTAAACAAAAGAGAAGAGGGATGATATACCTTGCTGGTAGAGATAACGTCCTTCATGGGAGCCGCTCTTTGAAAGATTGTTTGGCAAGGGGGTTAGAGTGCCCACTACCATTCGTTGACAACAACAAACACCTCTCAAAACTTTAATTTTATGCTCTCTATATGATTTCAAAACTTAAAAAGCTCTAGTACATGATTTAATCCCTGCTTCCCTCTGCGAAGGGCCTTTCTTTTACTTTATGTTGAGTCAGTTTACCTACTTCCTTCCATCTTAGAAGCAAACACTTGTGTTAACTGTGCATTGATTCTTACATACTTGCTTATTTGCACTCATCATATTACTTTGTGTTGACAATTATCCATGAGATATGCATGTTGAAAGTTGAAAGCAACTGCTGAAACTTAATTCTTCCTTTGTGTTGCTTGAATGCCTTTACTTTGAATTTATTGCTTTATGAGTTAACTCTTATGCAAGACTTATTGATGCTTGTCTTGAAAGTACTATTCATGAAAAGTTTTGCTATATGTTATCTATTTGTTAGCAAATATAGATCGTTGCCTTGAGTCACTTCATTCATCTCATATGCTTTACAATAGTATTGTTGGGGGGATGACCCCCGGTATGCCAAAGGCATGCGAAACCGGATGGTTTAAGCCATCAAGATACCGGTTTAATATTCTTACCGGAGCACAAAGATAAGAGCTTGGCTAAGTAAGGACAGGCCGGTATCCCCAGAGGGGTATACCGGAACCGGATGAAGAAGATACCGGAAGGAGGGCAGGTCGGCAAGACCGGTCAAAGATTCTCTTCAGAGCTAGAAGACAAGGATGAGCTAAGCAAAGTGACTTTAATCGGAGCCCTGGCGCCAAAGAGAGGGGTGACGCTGAAAGAAGCCGGAAGACGTCAGCGTCCCTGATTAAAGAAGACCCCGGCGTCATTCATGATTAAAGTAGCTTTGTAAAGTAGTTTGTCTAGTCAAAGATGCCATTAGGGTTTCTTGCCCTGTAAGCCACCCTCTCCCCTATATAAGGAGAGGGGGCGCTGCCCTTTGCGGGCACGATGAACCTTGTAGCCAAAAAACCTGAAAACATGTTAAGATCAATGAAGCATGCGATCTAGAGCAGAGTCTTCCTCTTGTCTCTCTTCTTGCATACCGGCCTTTGGTTTTGTTCTTGAGGAAAGCATCCGGAAGTTCATCCCATCTACTCGCAAACCCTCCCCCGAATCCTCTAGCGCCCATTCGGCCCCAACTTAAGCCATCCCATGGCATCTGCTCGTTCGCCACGACGACAGTTGGCGCCCACCGTGGGGAATGAAGTGGTGCTTGCTGGAGTTCACATTCGGGTGGGCATCCTCGACGTCGCCGGCCAGCGTACGGTCTCCGCGCTGGTGCAGCGCATCTACCCCATGGACTCCATCAACGACAACGCGGGCTGCTTCGCCAACGGCGGCATCTTCCCCAAGAACGGCCGCATCATCGAGTTCGGCAGCCACCGCATCTACTTCGGCACCGTCCCTGTGCGCCAGTGCCTCTCGCCGGTACTGGTGGCGCCGGATCCGCCAAGATGGCTACATGCTGACCGCGCTCCTGGCAGCGTGGAGGTGATGATGGTAGGCGCGGTCGACGCCGGCAAAGAAGCTGCGGAAGAAGGTGCTGGGCGTGCGGTTTCGACCCGTGCGGCCAAGCCACCGCTGGAACGCGGCGCAGGCGCTGCGGGAGCATCATCCGCACCGCCGGAAACACCGCTCCAAGCGGCGATGAACGTCCTCGCCACCCCCATCGCGCAGAACATCAACCCAGCAGCGGCTCAGGCGGAGCTGGAGGCGCAGCGCCAGAAGATACTCGAGAGCGGCAAGGACGTCGTCAGGGCGCAGCGCGAGCTGAACCTAACCGTACGTGAGTATAACGCTGCCCATGGCTTTGCTTCTGTTAGCGCTCATGCTGCTAGGATACCGGAAAACCGGCTTAAGGCTCGCAATCTAGATCAGGATCTGCGCAAAGAAATTGCTGCCGGCAAAAGCACTTCTGCATCTGTGAGCATAGTAGAAAAACCTAAATACAGTAGCCCGGATAAAACAATAAAAGCTGCTAAAGCTACCGTAGCGCTGTGTGACTCGCTTTCCGGGGACGCTCTGGCAAAACAACAAGAGCGTGTCTGGGAACTTCTTGAAACTATCGAGCAGCAAAATGCTGAACAGCTTGATAAGCTGAACAAAGCTGTGGCTTCAAAATCTGCGCGTTCGACAAGGAATGCCGGTAGCAAGTCCCATGGGCAGGCTTCGTCCCCCCATCCGGACAGAAGAAGAGAAAAAGAAATGAATGCGTAGCAGATGACTGTGTATGATCCGGTTCTTGCCGGAAAACAACAAGCCGGGCAATATGATGCCGGTAGAAAAAGCCAAGGGGCAAACAGAGGCTACGCCAAAGAAGGCTATGCCGGAAACAATCATGCCGGTAGACAAGAAACCGGGCAAAATTATCGAGCTGCAAGGGCGGCGTACGATGAGGAGGAAATAGATCCCCCAAGGTACCGGTAGGCAAGGGCCGCGGTACCGAAATGTTACGATGAGGCTGATTCCACAAGACCGGCAGCATACCGGAACCCGTTGGGAGAACGCTTGGGAGAAAGATACTTACCAGAACGGGATGCGAGGCACCGTCTCGATAGAGTATACTTGTCGGAAATGATCGAGGAAGAAGGTCCCCCGGGCCCAAAGTGTTTTGGCCCAAGGATCATGAAAGAAAAACCACCAGTTCGCAACTTCATGTTGCCTCGTGACACAAAAACATACGATGGCACCACGAAGCCGGAAGACTGGCTCGCGGATTATGTGACCGCAGTATACGTCGCAGGCAGCGGAGGAACCGTAGCAGGAGGAGGAAACCGGCGGTGGGCCGTGAGAATCATACCATCATTCTTGGTAGGACCGGCGAGAATTTGGCTGAACAACCTACCGGTAGGAAGTATAAATGGTTGGTTGGACTTTGAGGAAGCTTTCGTGAGCAATTTCAGCAGCACCTATCAAAGACCAAATAGGCCGCAGCAGCTTGCTCTATGCATACAGCGCCAGAATGAAACAGACCGGGATTATCTGGCCCGGTGGAACACTACAAGGAACTCCTGTGAAGGGGTGATAGAGGCACAAGCCATTGCTTGGTTTAGCAGTGGGTGCAGAAGAGGTTCACCGTTGTGGCAAAAGCTGCAGCGGAACATGCTGACAACGTTGGCAGAGATGATACGTGTGGCAGATAGCTATGCGTTGGGAGACCCAACGCAGCCGGCGATGCAACTTGAGCCGGAACAACAGCGCCAAGAGCAACACCGGGATAACCGGAACAACAAAAGAAGGGAAGATTTTCCGGATCGAAGGTACGGTCCGCAGCAAGTTGCTGCTGTACAAGAAAATTCTGAGGCCAGCGGCAGTCAGAGACAGAGAACCGGATCGCAACCATGGGCGGGTCCTAAGAAACAGTGGGTAGAAAAGAAGCCCTGGGGTCAGAAAAAGAACTGGCAAGAACCCGCGAAGTACACCATGGAAGCTGCCATGGACCAACCTTGCCGGTGGCACACACCGAATCCGGCACACCCATCAAACCATCTGACAAAGGATTGTACTTGGACCAAGTGCTTGATGCAAAAGGGAATGGTAAAAGATGCACAACCACCGCAAGACATGCCGCGGCAACAACAGCTACCACCACCACCACCGCTTACCGGGGCAAACGCCTTACCGGTACAGCCAAACCGGCAGCAATACCAGCAAGTTAACCAGGTGGGAGAAGGCAATGGCCAACCGCCTCCACCGGCACCTTTGGGCCGGAATGTTTACCATGACCCAGATATGTGCTGCGTTGTGTTCGTAACTGAACCAACCGACAGACAGAGCCTGCATCGCCGTTCTATGGAAGTGAACGCGGTGATGCCGGCAGTACCAAAATACATGCTGTGGTCTGATCAAGAGATCTCGTGGTCATTCAAGGATCACCCTAAGATCATGCCTAACCCGGGTGGCTATGCTCTTGTCTTGGACCCAATCATGCAAGGGCCAAACGCTCGAGTCAAGTTCAGCAAGGTGCTGATAGACAATGGGAGCAGCATAAACATCATGTACCGGCACACCATGAACATGCTGGGCATAACAGAAAACATGCTTCAGCCAACGCGCACGACGTTCCATGGAATCGTTCCGGGCCTGTCCTGCGCACCGGTTGGAAAAGTCCGGGTGGATGTGTCATTTGGAGGACGTGACAATTGCCGGGTTGAAAACCTTGAGTTTGAGGTGGTAGACTTAGATAGTCCTTACCATGCTTTGCTGGGGAGACCGGCGTTGGCTGCTTTCATGGCCTCAACTCACACGGCATATCTCAAGATGAAGATGCCGGCACCTCGTGGACCCTTAACTGTGGTGGGAAACTACAAAGTCTCACTGGAAACAGCTTCCGCCGGATCAAACCTGGCAGAGTCGCTGGTGATCGCTGAAGAAAAGAGGAGGATGCAAACTGCGGTTGCGCTGGCTCAGTCCTCACAGCTGAGTTTAGCGGCAATGAGTGCAAACCTGGGCGCACCGGCATTTAAGCCGACAAAAGAAACAAAGGACATTGTGCTGGACCCGGCTTACCCTGAGCGCACCGTTCGTATCGGTGCCAGCATGAATGAGGCATAGGAAAGCGCGCTCGTCAGCTTCCTCCGTGAGAATCGGAATATCTTTGCCTGGTCAACTGATGACTTGGTAGGTGTTCCGAGGGAGCTGGCTAAGCACTCATTAAATGTCTGGAAAGATGCAAAGCCGGTAAGGCAGCCGCTGCGCCGGTTTGCCGAAGACAGGAGAAAGATCATTGGAGAAGAGGTGACAAAGTTACTGGTAGCCGGTTTCATCGTGGAAGTACTGCACATTGAGTGGCTAGCCAATCCGGTGCTGGTCGAGAAGAAGAAAGAAGAGAACATGGAAGCAAAAGCTCCAAAGGTGTGGCGCATGTGCATCGACTACACCAACTTGAACAAAGCTTGTCCGAAAGACCCTTTCCCTTTACCTCGGATCGATCAAGTGATTGATTCCACTGCAGGATGCGAGTTGTTGTCTTTCCTGGATGCTTATTCCGGTTTCCACCAAATCCCCTTGAAAAAGGAAGATCAAATAAAAACTGCTTTCATTACCCCGCACGGGGCTTACTGCTATGTCACTATGCCTTTTGGTTTGCGCAACGCTGGTGCAACGTACCAGCGCTGTATGCAAAAATGCTTGTTTGACCAAATCGGAAAAAACATGCAAGTCTATGTGGACGATGTCGTGGTAAAAACCAAGGTAAAAGAAACCTTAATCGACGACCTCCGGCAAACATTTGATAACTTGAGAAGATTCCGGATGAAGCTTAATCCGGCAAAATGTACCTTCGGTGTCCCTGCCGGCAAGTTGCTTGGCTTTCTCGTATCAAGCCGGGGCATTGAGGTCAATCCGGTAAAAATCCGGGCAATCGAAAGAATGACCATACCGCGCGATCTCAAAGACGTGCAGAAGTTTACCGGAAGCTTGGCATCGCTAAGCCGGTTCATAATCAGGTTGGGAGAAAAAGCTCTGCCACTCTATGCTCTCATGAAAAAATCTGACACGTTCGTCTGGACCCCTCAGGCAGAAGCATCGTTTAAAGAGCTAAAAACAATGCTAGCTACAGCGCCTATACTGGCTTCGCCTCTAGAAAGGGAGCCTATGCTATTATACATAGCAGCAACAAACCGGGTTGTGAGTGTGGTAGTTGTGGTTGAAAGAGAAGATGAAGGAAAAACCGTCCAGAGGCCGGTATACTACCTGAGCGTGGTGCTCTCCCTCTCAAAACAAAACTACCCTCACTTTCAAAAGATGACTTATGGCGTGTACATGGCCGCCACAAAGCTTAAGCATTACTTTGAGGAACATCCCATGAAAGTGGTAAGTGAGGCACCCATTTCCGATATCATGTGCAACAAGGATGCTAGCGGAAGGATTGCAAAGTGGGCAATTCAGATATCACCATATGTACCGGTGTACGAAAGGAGAGATGCCATAAAATCACAAGCTTTGGCTGATTTCCTTGTTGATTGGGCGGAAATGCAATACAAGCCGCCAGATCAAAGAATAGAGTACTGGAAGATGCAATTCGATGGATCCAAACTAAAAGAGGGTCTAGGTGCTGGTGTGGTGCTTACCTCGCCTAAGGGAGATCATCTCCGGTATGTTCTGCAAGTGCATTTCAGGGCATCAAACAATGTCGCTGAGTACGAGGCTCTGATTCATGGGCTTAAAGTAGCAAAAGAAATCGGTGTGCACCGGATCATTTGCTATGGAGATTCAGATCTCGTGGTACAACAATGTTCCGGAGATTGGGACGCGAAGGATGCAAACATGGCCTCGTACCGGTTTCACGTGCAAAAGATTGCCGGCTTCTTTGAGGGCTGTGAGTTTCACCATGTACCGCGAGCGGAAAATGAAGCCGCGGATGCTTTGTCTAAGCTGGGCTCATCCAGGCAAGAAATTCCTCCCGGAATAGCCTTGGAACACTTAAGGGTGCCATCGATCAAACCAAGCCCGGAGTCGGAATCAATTTTCGTACCAGAGTCACACATAGTACCCATGGACATCGATGAAAAGAACCCGGGGACTGCTCCGGTAAACTCAGGGACTGCACCGGCAAGCTCGGGGACTGCTGCAGTTATACCGGAAGAGACAATGTTGGTGGATAACATGGAGATAGACGCACCGGTGTTTCTGGTTCGAGAGACACCATCATGGGTGAAACCTATTAAGGAATTCCTGATCAACGGCACCTTGCCGGATAACGAAAATGAATCCAGAAGGATCCAGAGGAGGTCTAAAGCATACACCATCATCAATGGCGAGGTGTACACGAGGAGTGTTACCGGTGTCCTTCAAAGATGTGTGTGATACGCGTACAGCACGCGTCCGTTGGGAACCCCAAGAGGAAGGTGTGATGCGTACAGTGGCAAGTTTTCCCTCAGTATGAAACCAAGGTTTATCGAACCAGTAGGAGCCAAGAAGCACGTTGAAGGTTGATGGCGGCGGGATGTAGTGCGGCGCAACACCAGAGATTCCGGCGCCAACGTGGAACCTGCACAACACAACCAAAGTACTTTGCCCCAACGAAACAGCGAGGTTGTCAATCTCATCGGCTTGCTGTAACAAAGGATTAGATGTATAGTGTGGATGATGATTGTTTGCAGAAAAACAGTAGAACAGTATTGCAGTAGATTGTATTTTAGTATAGAGAATTGGACCGGGGTCCACAGTTCACTAGAGGTGTCTCTCCCATAAGATAAACAGCATGTTGGGTGAACAAATTACAGTTGGGCAATTGACAAATAAAGAGGGCATGACCATGCACATACATATTATGATGAGTATAGTGAGATTTAATTGGGCATTACGACAAAGTACATAGACCGCTATCCAGCATGCATCTATGCCTAAAAAGTCCACCTTCAGGTTATCATCCGAACCCCCTCCAGTATTAAGTTGCTAACAACAGACAATTGCATTAAGTATTGCGCGTAATGTAATCAGTAACTACATCCTCGAACATAGCACCAATGTTTTATCCCTAGTGGCAACAACACATCCATAATCTTAGAGATTTCTGTCACTTCCCCAGATTCACGGAGACATGAACCCACTATCGAGCATAAATACTCCCTCTTGGAGTTACAAGCATCTACTTGGCCAGAGCATCTACTAGTAACGGAGAGCATGCAAGATCATAAACAACACATAGACATAACTTTGATAATCAACATAACAAGTATTCTCTATTCATCGGATCCCAACAAACGCAACATATAGAATTACAGATAGATGATCTTGATCATGTTAGGCAGCTCACAAGATCCGACAATTAAGCACAATGGGGAGAAGACAACCATCTAGCTACTGCTATGGACCCATAGTCCAGGGGTAGACTACTCACACATCACTCCGGAGGCGACCATGGCGGCGTAGAGTCCTCCGGGAGATGAATCCCCTCTCCGGCAGGGTGCCGAGGCGATCTCCTGAATCCCCGAGATGGGATTGGCGGCGGCGGCGTCTCGGTAGGTTTTCCGTATCGTGGCTCTCGATGCACCGGGGTTTCGCGACGGAGGCTTTAAGTAGGCGGAAGGGCAGGTCAGAGGCGGCACGAGGGCCCACACCATAGGGCCGCGTGGCCAGGGCGAGGGCCGCGCCGCCCTAGGGTTTGGCTGCCTCGTGGCCCCCGCCCGTCTCCTCTTCGGTCTTCTGGAAGCTTCGTGGCAAAATAGGACCCTGGGCGTTGATTTCGTCCAATTCCGAGAATATTTCTTTACTAGGATTTCTGAAACCAAAAACAGCAGAAAACAAAGAATCGGCACTTCGGCATCTTGTTAATAGGTTAGTTCCAGAAAATGCACGAATATGACATAAAGTGTGCATAAAACATGTAGATATCATCAATAATGTGGCATGGAACATAAGAAATTATCGATACGTCGGAGACGTATCAGCATCCCCAAGCTTAGTTCTGCTCGTCCCGAGCAGGTAAAACGATAACAAAGATAATTTCTGGAGTGACATGCCATCATAACCTTGATCATACTATTTGTAAAGCATATGTAGTGAATGCAGCGATCAAAACAATGTATATGACATGAGTAAACAAGTGAATCATAAAGCAAAGACTTTTCATGAATAGTAGTTCAAGACAAGCATCAATAAGTCTTGCATAAGAGTTAACTCATAAAGCAATAATTCAAAGTAAAAGCATTGAAGCAACACAAAGGAAGATTAAGTTTCAGCGGTTGCTTTCAACTTGTAACATGTATATCTCATGGATATTGTCAACATAGACTAATATAATAAGTGCAATATGCAAGTATGTAGGAATCAATGCACAGTTCACAAGTGTTTGCTTCTTGAGGTGGAGAAAAATAGGTGAACTGACTCAACAATGAAAGTAAAAGAATGGTCCTCCATAGAGGAAAAGCATCGATTGCTATATTTGTGCTAGAGCTTTGATTTTGAAATCATGAAACAATTTTGTCAACGGTAGTAATAAAGCATATGTATCATGTAAATTATATCTTACAAGTTGCAAGCCTCATGCATAGTATACTAATAGTGCCCGCACCTTGTCCTAATTAGCTTGGACTACCGGATCATCGCAATGCACATGTTTTAACCAAGTGTCACAAAGGGGTACCTCTATGCCGCCTGTACAAAGGTCTAAGGAGAAAGCTCGCATTGGATTTCTCGCTATTGATTATTCTCAACTTAGACATCCATACCGGGACAACATAGACAACAGATAATGGACTCCTCTTTTATGCATAAGCATGTAACAACAATTAATAATTTTCTCATATGAGATTGAGGATATTGTCCAAAACTGAAACTTCCACCATGGATCATGGCTTTAGTTAGAGGCCCAATGTTCTTCTCTAACAATATGCATGCTTAACCATAAGGTGGTAGATCTCTCTTACTTCAGACAAGACGAACATGCATAGCAACTCACATGATATTCAACAAAGAATAGTTGATGGCGTCCCCAGAAACATGGTTATCGCACAACGAGCAACTTAATAAGAGATAAAGTGCATAAGTACATATTCAATACCACAATAGTTTTTAAGCTATTTGTCCCATGAGCTATATATTGCAAAGGTGAATGATGGAATTTTAAAGGTAGCACTCAAGCAATTTACTTTGGAATGGCGGAGAAATACCATGTAGTAGGTAGGTGTGGTGGACACAAATGGCATAGTGGTTGGCTCAAGTATTTTGGATGCATGAGAAGTATTCCCTCTCGATACAAGGTTTAGGCTAGCAAGGCTATTTGAAACAAACACAAGGATGAACCGGTGCAGCAAAACTCACATAAAAGACATATTGAAAACATTATAAGACTCTACACCGTCTTCCTTGTTGTTCAAACTCAATACTAGAAATTATCTAGACCTTAGAGAGACCAAATATGCAAACCAAATTTTAGCATGCTCTATGTATTTCTTCATTAATGGGTGCAAAGTATATGATGCAAGAGCTTAAACATGAGCACAACAATTGACAAGTATCACATTATCCAAGACATTTTAGCAAATTACTACATGTATCATTTTCCAATTCCAACCATATAACAATTTAACGAAGAAGAAACTTCGCCATGAATACTATGAGTAGAGCCTAAGGACATACTTGTCCATATGCTACAGCGGAGCGTGTCTCTCTCCCACAAAGTGAATGCTAGGATCCATTTTATTCAAACAAAACAAAAAAAAAACCGACGCTCCAAGAAAAGCACATAAGATGTGATGGAATAAAAATATAGTTTCAGGGGAGGAACCTGATAATGTTGTCGATGAAGAAGGGGATGCCTTGGGCATCCCCAAGCTTAGATGCTTGAGTCTTCTTAGAATATGCAGGGGTGAACCACCGGGGCATCCCCAAGCTTAGAGCTTTCACTCTCCTTGATCATGTTGCATCATACTCCTCTCTTGATCCTTGAAAACTTCCTCCACACCAAACTTAGAACAACTCATTAGAGGGTTAGTGGACAATAAAAATTAACATGTTCAGAGGTGACATAATCATTCTTAACACTTCTGTACATTGCATAAAGCTACTGGACATTCATGGATCAAAGAAATTCATCCAACATAGCAAAAGAGGCAATGCGAAATAAAAGGCAGAATCTGTCAAAACAGAACAGTTCGTATTGACGAATTTTATCGAGGCACCAGACTTGCTCAAATGAAAATGCTCAAATTGAATGAAAGTTGCGTACATATCTCAGGATCACTCACGTAAATTGGCATAATTTTCTGAGTTACCTACAGAGAAAACAGCCCAGATTCGTGACAGCAAAGAAATCTGTTTCTGCGCAGTAATCCAAATCTAGTATGAACTTTACTATCAACGACTTTACTTGGCACAACAAAACACTAAACTAAGATAAGGAGAGGTTGCTACAGTAGTAAACAACTTCCAAGACACAAAAATAAAACAAGGTACTGTAGTAAAAACCATGGGTTGTCTCCCATAAGCGCTTTTCTTTAACGCCTTTCAGCTAGGCGCAGAAAGTGTGTATCAAGTATTATCAAGAGATGAAGTGTCAACATCATAATTTGTTCTAATAATAGAATCAAAAGGTAACTTCATTCTCTTTCTAGGGAAGTGTTCCATACCTTTCTTGAGAGGAAATTGATATTTTATATTACCTTCCTTCATATCAATGATAGCACCAACAGTTCGAAGAAAAGGTCTTCCCAATATAATGGGACAAGATGCATTGCATTCAATATCCAAGACAACAAAATCAACGGGGACAAGGTTATTGTTAACGGTAATGCGAACATTATCAACTTTCCCCAAAGGTTTCTTTGTAGAATGATCAGCAAGATTAACATCCAAATAACAATTTTTCAGCGGTGGCAAGTCAAGCATATTATAAATTTTCTTAGGTATAACTGAAATACTTGCACCAAGATCACATAAGGCATTACAATCAAAATCTTTAACCTTCATCTTAATGATGGGCTCCCAACCATCCTCTAGCTTTCTAGGAATAGAGGCTTCGCGCTCTAGTTTCTCTTCTCTAGCTTTTATGAGAGCATTTGTAATATGTTGCGTGAAAGCCAAATTTATAGCACTAGCATTAGGACTTTTAGCAAGTTTTTGTAAGAACTTTATAACTTCAGAGATGTGGCAATCATCAAAATTCAAACCATTATAATCTAAAGCAATGGGATCATCATCCCCAATGTTGGAAAAAATTTCAGCAGTTTTATCACAGGCAGTTTCAGCAGTTTTAGCAGTTTCGGGCAGTTTCTCGCGCTTTGCATTAGAAGTGGAAACATTGCTAACACCAATTATTTTATTATTAATAGTAGGAGGTGCAGAAACATGTGTAGCATTAGCATTACTTGTGGTGGTAATAGTCCAAACTTTAGCTACATTTTTCTCTTTAGCTAGTTTTTCATTTTCTTCTCTATCCCACCTAGCACGCAATTCGGCCATCAATCTTATATTCTCATTAATTCTAACTTGGATGGCATGTGCTGTAGTAGTAATTTTATTATCTATATCCTCAGGTTTAGCAGCCATTTTATTAATTAAAGAAGATTGTGATGCAGACATATATGAGATTCGGTTTTTAGCATTCGCAAGTTTAGTTTGCAACCCAGAGATTTCCATATTCAGATTTTCAAGTTGATTTCCTATATTCTTCAACAAGGTAGATTGCTCATTCATAGTTTTAGTAAACAATTTATTTTGCTCATATTGTGATTGCATAAAGTTCTTGGTGGATCTTTCAATTTCTAACATCTTTTCCTCATTAGGTGAAGCGTATCTACCATAAGAGTTACCATTAGCAGGATATGGCATAGAGTTATTGTAATTGTTATTCTTAATGAAATTCACATCAACATAATCTTTTTGAGCAGCCAACGAAGCTAACGGAACATTATTAGGATCAACATTAGTCCTACCATTCACAAGCATAGACATAATATCATCAATCTTATCACTCAAGGAAGAGGTTTCTTCGACAGAATTTACCTTCTTACCTTGTGGAGCTCTTTCCGTGTGCCATTCAGAGTAGTTGATCATCATATTATCAAGAAGCTTTGTTGCTTCACCAAGAGTGATGGACATAAAGGTACCTCCAGCAGCTGAATCCAATAGGTTCCGCGAAGAAAAATTCAGTCCTGCATAAAAGGTTTGGATGATCATCCAAGTAGTCAGTCCATGGGTTGGGCAATTTTTAACCAAAGATTTCATTCTTTCCCATGCTTGTGCAACATGTTCAGTATCTAATTGTTTAAAATTCATTATGCTACTCCTCAAAGATATAATTTTAGCAGGGGGATAATATCTACCAATAAAAGCATCCTTGCATTTAGTCCAGGAATCAATACTATTCTTAGGCAGAGATAGCAACCAATCTTTAGCTCTTCCTCTTAATGAGAAAGGGAACAATTTTAATTTAATAATATCACCATCTACATCTTTATACTTTTGCATTTCACATAGTTCAACAAAATTATTAAGATGGGCAGCAGCATCATCAGAACTAACACCAGAAAATTGCTCTCGCATAACAAGATTCAGTAAAGCAGGTTTAATTTCAAAGAATTCTGCTGTAGTAGCAGGTGGAGCAATAGGTGTGCATAAGAAATCATTATTATTTGTGGTTGTGAAGTCACACAACTTAGTATTTTCAGGGGTGGCCATTTTAGCAGTAGTAAATAAAGCAAACTAGATAAAGTAAATGCGAGTAACTAATTTTTTTTTGTGTTTTTGATATAGCAAACAAGATAGCAAACAAAGTAAAACTAGCAACTAATTTTTTTGTATTTTGATTTAGTGCAGCAAGCAAAGTAGTAAATAAAACTAAGCAAGATAAAAACAAAGTAAAGAGATTGGGAAGTGGAGACTCCCCTTGCAGCGTGTCTTGATCTCCCCGGCAATGGCGCCAGAAAAAGAGCTTGCTGGCGTGTAGTTCACGTGGGAGTTAGAGATCTCTGTGGTGTAGCTTTTCTTCAGTTCCCCGGCAACGGCGCCAGAAAAAGAGCTTGATACGCGTACAGCACGCGTCCATTGGGAACCCCAAGAGGAAGGTGTGATGCGTACAGCGACAAGTTTTCCCTCAGTATGAAACCAAGGTTTATCGAACCAGTAGGAGCCAAGAAGCACGTTGAAGGTTGATGGCGGCGGGATGTAGTGCGGCGCAACACCAGAGATTCCGGCGCCAACGTGGAACCTGCACAACACAACCAAAGTACTTTGCCCCAACGAAACAGCGAGGTTGTCAATCTCACCGGCTTGCTGTAACAAAGGATTAGATGTATAGTGTGGATGATGATTGTTTGCAGAAAAACAGTAGAACAGTATTGCAGTAGATTGTATTTTAGTATAGAGAATTGGACCGGAGTCCACAGTTCACTAGAGGTGTCTCTCCCATAAGATAAACAGCATGTTGGGTGAACAAATTACAGTTGGGCAATTGACAAATAAAGAGGGCATGACCATGCACATACATATTATGATGAGTATACTGAGATTTAATTGGGCATTACGACAAAGTACATAGACCGCTATCCAGCATGCATCTATGCCTAAAAAGTCCACCTTCAGGTTATCATCCGAACCCCCTCTAGTATTAAGTTGCTAACAACAGACAATTGCATTAAGTATTGCGCGTAATGTAATCAGTAACTACATCCTCGAACATAGCACCAATGTTTTATCCCTAGTGGCAACAGCACATCCATAATCTTAGAGATTTCTGTCACTTCCCTAGATTCACGGAGACATGAACCCACTATCGAGCATAAATACTCCCTCTTGGAGTTACAAGCATCTACTTGGCCAGAGCATCTACTAGTAACGGAGAGCATGCAAGATCATAAACAACACATAGACATAACTTTGATAATCAACATAACAAGTATTCTCTATTCATCGGATCCCAACAAACGCAACATATAGAATTACAGATAGATGATCTTGATCATGTTAGGCAGCTCACAAGATCCGACAATTAAGCACAATGGGGAGAAGACAACCATCTAGCTACTGCTATGGACCCATAGTCCAGGGGTAGACTACTCACACATCACTCCGGAGGCGACCATGGCGGCGTAGAGTCCTCCGGGAGATGAATCCCCTCTCCGGCAGGGTGCCGGAGGCGATCTCCTAAATCCCCCGAGATGGGATTGGCGGCGGCGGCGTCTCAGTAAGGTTTTCCGTATCGTGGCTCTCGGTACTGGGGGTTTCGCGACGGAGGCTTTAAGTAGGCGGAAGGGCAGGTCAGGAGGCGGCACGAGGGGCCCACACCATAGGGCCGCGCGGCCGTGGCAGGGCCGCGCCGCCCTAGGGTTTGGCTGCCTCGTGGCCCCACTTCGTCTCCTCTTCGGTCTTCTGGAAGCTTCGTGGCAAAATAGGACCCTGGGCGTTGATTTCGTCCAATTCCGAGAATATTTCTTTACTAGGATTTCTGAAACCAAAAACAGCAGAAAACAGCAACTGGCACTTCGGCATCTTGTTAATAGGTTAGTTCCAGAAAATGCACGAATATGACATAAAGTGTGCATAAAACATGTAGATATCATCAATAATGTGGCATGGAACATAAGAAATTATCGATACGTCGGAGACGTATCAGTGTGGAGCCGGAGGAAGGAAAAGAAATGCTTGAAGAAATTCACCAAGGAGAATGTGGGCACCACGCTTCATCAAGAGCGCTGGTAGAAAAAGTATTCCGGCATGGGTTCTACTGGCCTACTGCTTTGGAAAACGCTGAGGATTTGGTAGGAAAATGCAATGGGTGCCAGAGGTACGCCAAGCAAAATCATACCCCAGCGTCCGGTTTAAAAACAATACCGCTAACATGGCCATTTGCTGTTTGGTGCCTCGATATGGTTGGCCCATTCAAAACTGCAAGGAGCAGCATGACTCACATATTGGTTATGGTGGATAAATTCACCAAGTGGCTAGAAGTGAAACCTATCGCAAAGTGTGATGGGCGCACAACGGTGAAATTCTTAAAAGATGTCATTTTGCGGTACGGATACCCGCATAGCATCATCACAGACAATGGAACCAACTTTGCTCAAGGTGAGTTCAAAAGATTTTGTGAGGATAACAACATCCGGTTGGATCTGTGCTCGGTGGCACACCCACAAGGCAATGGCCAAGTGGAAAGAACGAATGCTTTGGTACTTTCCGGTATCAAGCCAAGACTCATCGAAGCAGTAGAAAAGTCACCGGGGTGTTGGCTCGATGAGTTACCATCAGTGCTGTGGAGCATAAGAACAACTCCAAACCGGTCCACCGGATACACTCCATTCTTCATGGTATACGGAGCAGAAGCGGTTATACCGACCGACATCATCCATGACTCACCAAGGGTACAACTCTATACCGAGCAAGAGGTCAAAGAGGCCAGAGAAAATGATGTGGACTTGCTAGAAGAAGCAAGAGAGTTGGCATTGGCAAGAACAGCCATTTACCAGCAAAACCTCAGACGCTATCATAGCCGGAAGGTTAACCCGAGAGTATTCCGGGAAGGAGATCTGGTGCTACGCCTGGTGCAGCGCACTGAAGGCCGGCATAAGCTTTCACCCCCATGGGAGGGCCCCTTAGTGGTGAGCAAGGCTCTCCACAATGATGCTTATTACTTGATCGATGCACAGGAGTGGAAAAAAGGAAAGGCGGACAGGTCCGGAGAGGAGAGCAAGCGTCCATGGAATGTAGCTCTGTTGCGTCCTTTCTACTCTTGAAATTGTGGAGTAAGAAGTTCCTTTTTGTACCTTATATGTTATGAATAAAAAGATGTCGGAACCTCGAATGAATCTCGGGGACTACCCCTAAAGTTGCATGCAATATGTTTATTTTTTCAGTTCACCGGTTGCTTAGTGAACATTTTTTCTTTCCGGTTTAGTAGCGTGCTAAACCTACCGGAGTCTTCGACTCTGCTGCTGTCCGCAAACCGGCTTCATGGCAAGCAAGATAAAATGGTAGCAATTAAGCACGCGAACTGAGAAAAGAGAGAGTGGGAACAAGCAATCCGTAAAAACTTAACTAACCCCGGTTAAACCGGTTTTTTGCAAAATTTCGAAGTTATTTCCAAGTTCAAGAAAGTGCTTGTTTGGTAAAAGAACCTTGTGCTCATACGCTAAAGAACGCCCAGAGAAGGCAGGCAGAGCCAAGGTAAAAGAGCCAAATGTGCATCGAATTGGATGCGGAAACAATTTTTGAAATCTTTGCAGTGCAGGATAAAATCAAAACGATAAGCAAATATGCTAAGGCAAACATAAGATAATTAACCACCGATATAACATACCGGCATAAACTGTTGTGCCACAACCAAAAGAGAACTTAGAGCTTTACATCACAAACCCCGGCATACCGGGGTAGAATTTAACCGACAGTGTTTTAAGTCCAACAGGACCAGCAAGCATTTCACAGGCAAATAGTTAGCAGTAGGTAATCAGGCAACAGGGGCTTCAGGGGGATCATCGCCAGCACCAGGACCCTCTGGAGGCGCATCATCAGCTTCGGCCTCCTCCTCGCCTTCACCTTCCTCCTCGTCGCTGAGATAATCTTTGACATCTGGAGGAGGGGGGATGAAGGTGCGCACGTCGGCGTACTTCGCGATGTGGTACGCACGATCCTGCCGCTTAGCGGTGAGGACCGGGTCCAGATCGGTTTCGGCGTCTTCGCGCACTCCGGTGAGGGCGTCCAAGTCCAGCTCCGGGTACCAGGACTAGGCCACGCGGAGCGCAGAGTCTGCCCCAGCGCGGGCAGCAGAGCACTGCCACTCCCGGATCCTTCTGCCGGCACCCTTGAGGCGGTCGCTGATGAGGGAGAAGGTGTCTGGCACCACTTCTCCAGGCCAGAGAGTCCTGAAGAGCTGGGTAGCTACATCAGGAACGTCAGAAAGATTCCGATCAATGGCGCGCATATGGGAGACCCGCGCATTCAGCGCAACCAGATGGTCATAGAGGGCCCATGGCACGCCAAGATTCTCCTGGGCATGGCCAACGCGATGCTCTTCAACCCTCTTTATGGCAAACGCCTGGGAGTCCGGGAAGAGACCTACACAAAGAAATAAAGAGGCTAAGAAAATGCAGCCGGAAGAAACAAGCTTATAAGCAGAAACCAGAAAAGGAAAAAGGAAGAAACTTACGGAAGGCATGCGCATCAGTTTGTGTGATTAGCCGGTCATACTCCTTCCGCTCCACCTCCAGCCGCGCGGCCTTGTCCTCAGCAGCTTTCCGCGCCTTGGCAAGCTCCTCCAGCTCAGCCTGCAGCACCGCATTGGAGTTGCCGGCATCCTCCAGCGCTTCATGCAGCTTGGTCGCCGCGTCGGCTTCGTCAGCCTTCAGCGCCTTGGCATGGTCAAGGCCAAGCTGGATGAGCTGACCCTTGAGCTCCTGGTAGCTGGTCCTCTGGGCGCTCAGCTCCTCCTGGTGCTGCCGGATAAGCTGGTCCTTTTCCTCTGGAACCCGGAAAGAAGATGTTAGTAAAAGTTTCACCGGTAAAATGAAGAAGGAGCAAGCCAACCGGAAAACAGGAAGCCGTACGTTGGGCGGTGGCGAGCTGCGCCTTGAGGGCCTTGATAGAAGCTTCCGGGATGACTGTTAAACAAAAATCATGAGTGTTAAGAAAAAGAAAGCTTTCCGGTAAGAAGACGCCGGAGGTACAAAAAGTTTACCTTGACACTGGTCATGTGCCTCAGCAAGATCCCGATGCTCCCATAGAAGCTCCTCAAAGAGGACCTTCCGAGCGTCAGCCGTGAGCTATTCAAGAAAAAGAGATTAGTTAAAGTTTTGCGCTAAGAACAAAGATCTTAAGCCGAAACTCGGGGACTGGCTATGCCGGTTTCGCGCGTTTCTAAGCTAAGTTTTGCGCTAAGAACAAGGTTCTTAACCCGAAACTCGGGGACTGGCTATGCCGGTTTCGCGCGTTTCTAAGCTAAGTTTTGCGCTAAGAACAAGGTTCTTAACCCGAAACTCGGGGACTGGCTATGCCGGTTTCGCGCGTTTTTAAGCTAAGTTTTGCGCTAAGAACAAGGTTCTTAACCCGAAACTCGGGGACTGGCTATGCCGGTTTCGCGCGTTTTTTTAAGTTAAGTTTCGTGCTAAGAGCTACGCTCTCAACACAAAACTCGGGGACTGGGAGAATAGACAGGATTCAGGAAAGAAGAGAAACCGGCAAAAGTTTAAAAGATGAGGAAAACATAGACAAGATCCGGAAGGAAACAAACCGGCAAGAATTGAAAAAAGTTGGTGGAACTTACCATCAGGTTGTTCGTGGCGTCATACCACGCGCTGTCCAGCTCTTTGACGGCTCGACGAAGCCGCATAAAGTGCTCCTCGGAGGACCGGTCCCCAACAGGATCAGGCGCCGGCTGCCTGTCCTTGCCCATACCGCGGGTCACCGGGGTCATGTCCGCGGTGTTCCACTTCTGAGCGTAGGGCAGCAGATGCCCCAGCTCCCGGCCTTCGCGCTGGAATTCAGTGATCCGGCCAAGCAGGCCGGTGGCCTTCTCGCTGGCAGTGCTGGCGGCGCGGGAAACATGCAGCACCAAGGGCTGCGGACCGCCAGACGGGGTGCTGGAGGCTGTCGCCTTTCCCTTGATGAGCTTGGAGGTCTTGGGCGGCGGCGGAGTTGGAGTGGCGCCGGCTGGCTCGGTGCGAGGAGCATCCGGCGGTGGCGTTGGAGCAGTTCTTGGAGAAGGGGGAGCGCTAGGCGCACCACCCAAGTTGGAACTTTCCGGCACGGAAGTTTCCAGCGCGGAAGTATTCTTCTTCTTTTCAAGGACGGGAGGAACCAAAGGTTCCGCCCGCCCGGCAGCTTCTTCCTCGGCGCCGGTGTTGCTGGCGCCGGTGTCTTGATTTTCTGGAGGGGAGACAAAATCCTCCTCCGCGCGGTGTTCTGGCGGTGTAGGGGCCGCGCGCCCCGAACTTGAAGTGCCCCCCAGAGGGGAGGCAGAGGTGTTGCCAACACCAAATGGTGCCGGGCTTGAGTGAGGAGGAGGGGTTGAGGTCCTCGCGGTACCCTCAGAGCCCGCAAGCCTTGGGCCAAGCTTGAGCGCAGGGCTATATGAAAGGAAAAGGAAAGAGTTGGAAAAAGCAACCGGCAAAAGAACTTGGTAAAAAGAAACAAGCAAGAAAACAGAAGCTTACCCAGAGGAGGTCGGCATTTGCTTGCGCTTGTAGCGCCTTATACCTACTTCCTTCTACCCCAAAGGCTCCGTCCAGAAGCGCTTTGGGGGAGGGGCCTGGCTGGAACCGGCGTCAGATGCCGGCGCCTTGTTCTTCTGGCCCTGGGCCATGAGCTTGTCCACGAACTCGTGACCGGCCTCGGCTCGCAGGGGCGGCGCGTGCTCGTGGATCTGCAGGTTCGAGGTAGCTAAGAGAACATCTACTAAGGAGCGATAATGGAAAAAGTATAAGAAATCGAAAAAGAAAAGTACCTCGAGCACAGTCAGGTCGTCCGAGGAACCGGTTGGTTCCGGCACGGACGGGCCGAGGCGCGAAGCTTTGGTCTTGCCCATCTTCAGATCCCGCCAACGGATGTAAGGATCCGGGTCAACAGAATCTAGGGCGCGCTTCACGCAGGGGCCGCGTCGCTCTGCGTGGATGGTGGGGAAGCGGTCCTTGGCCTGAAACAAGTAAAAAGAAGGTTAGCAACAGCAAAAAGTTACCGGTAAGCCGACCCGAGTTGCGTAATCTCTTACTTCTTGGGTCGGAGGGTTAGTAGTACTGAGAGGCAGGAGGCCCCATTCCCAATCATCCGGCATGGCAGTCTGGCAGATCTGCTTAGCCTTGCGAACGACGTACTTTTTGCTGAGAGGAAGGCCGGTAATCTTGGTGGGATCACCAGGACCATACATCTCACCCATCCTATGCTGCCGGCGCTTGAGAGGGAGCACCCGGCGCGAGATAAAGGTGCGGATAATATCATCGGAGCAGATGTTAGTCTCCTTCACCAAGTTCGCCATGAAGCGTACCACCCGGTTGGTTTCGATATGATCCGTCTTCGGGTTGTAGCTCCAGTTGGCTCTGCTGGGCGGCGTCGGGTTGAATGGCGGCAAATCGATGAGATTCGCGGCGCCGTTGTTCTTCACGTAGAAGAAGGTCCCGTGCCATAGCCGGCATGACTCGAGACCGGTGAATTTGAAGAAAGGGCTCCCTTGGCGGGAGCCAATGATGCAAGACCCGCATTGAACGGGGGGTTTGGGCTTAGGAATTTCCTTGCCCTCAACGGAATTGATCCGTAGAGCAAAGAAGCGGGCAAACGTCTCGCGAATGGGACGAATGCCGATGTAAGCCTCCATGAAGGTGGCAAAGCAGGAAAGATAGAAAATGGCGTTGCCAGGGAGATGGTGAGGTTGAAGTTCGTAGAAATCTAGGAACTTCCGGAAAAACTCGGAAACAGGAAGGCCGAAGCCGCGCTCAAAGTGAGCAAGAAAAACGACGTGTTCACCGGGCTCAAGCACCGGTTCAATCTCGTCGTCAGGAAGCCGGCAGGTTACTCCCTCCGGAATCATGCGGGACCGGTATAACCAGTCGATCTCGTACTGGGTAACATTGGAGCCCATCCAGGCTCCACGAGTGACACCGGAAGGATTGACACCGGAAGCTTGGCTAGAGCTACCGGATTCTTGGTGGCTACCGGATTCTTGCTGGCTACCGGAATCGGTATCCATCGGAACCGGATCGGCGGTTGATCTATCGGAAGGTTGGCTACGCCGGCTACCAGAAGAAGAAGAAGCAGAGGAGGAGGCAGAGGAAGACTCCTCGCTAGACATAAGGATAGATGCAGAAAAACAAGAATCCCACAATTTGCCCCCGCGCGAAGATCTACGAGTAAGAGAAAAATCGAAAGAAAAGGGGAAATAAATATGCTATCGACCCAAGATCTGGAAAACAAGCAAAAGGGGAGCAAACACAGATTAAACCTAACCTGAGGCGGCGCAGTCGCTGCAGGAGAGGTTCGCCGGTGAAGTAGAGGGCCCGCGGTCGCCGAGGAGTCCCGTCGACGGCGGAGCGGAGAAGAGCTTGAGGGAGCGCGAATGCAGCAGTCGCTAGAGGAACGCTGCGGAGATTCTTCGCACGATGGAGTCCGGCGGAGAAGCGGCGCGAGTTCGCCGGGCGGCGGAGCTTGAGCGAACAACGGCGAACGGAGAACGGCGGAGGCGCAGGGAGCGAGAAGCACTGTGCGTGAAGAGCGGAGAATGCGAGAAGAGGAAGAAGAAGGGGCGGTTCTCCCTTATAAAGGAAGAGAGAAGGTGGGCCGAAAACCGTCGGGCCGCAGCGGTTCGCTCCGCGGGCCGCGACGGTTCGCACCACGGGCTGCCACGTGGCATGGTAATACACGCAAGGAAACAAAAAGCCACACGAAAGTGCACACAGATCTGGAATGGCCACGGGGATCCGCTGTGAGGCATTTAATGCGCGCACAGAAGTCGAAGGGGAAGTGACCCCTGACACTGGCGCGACAGTTAACAGTGCGCATGTCACTGACAGGCGCGGGGCCCGAGAAATTCTCGACTTCGCCGAGGAAAGAGTAAATGCTAGAGATACCGGAGAAAAACATACCGGAAGGAACCTTGCAAAGAGAGAAAAGGTAACACCGGGCAAAGATGCCGGATCCAAGCTCAACGCCGGAAAGATTAAACCGGTATCCTAAAAACAAGAGAACCTGGCATGGTCTGTTGGATAGAATTCACCAGACTATACCAGCTTCGGGGACTAATGTTGGGGGGATGACCCCCGGTATGCCAAAGGCATGCCAACCGGATGGTTTGAGCCATCAAGATACTGGTTTAATATTCTTACCGGAGCACAACGATAAGAGCTTGGCTAAGTAAGGATAGGTCGGTATCCCCAGAGGGGTATACCGGAACCGGATGAAGAAGATACCGGAAGGAGGGCAGGTCGGCAAGACCGGTCAAAGATTCTCTTCAGAGCTAGAAGACAAGGATGAGCTAAGCAAAGTGACTTTAATCGGAGCCCTGGCGCCAAAGAGAGGGGTGACGCTGAAAGAAGCCGGAAGACGTCAGCGTCCCTGATTAAAGAAGACCCCGGCGTCATTCATGATTAAAGTAGCTTTGTAAAGTAGTTTGTCTAGTCAAAGATGCCATTAGGGTTTCTTGCCCTGTAAGCCACCCTCTCCCCTATATAAGGAGAGGGGGCGCTGCCCTTTGCGGGCACGATGAACCTTGTAGCCAAAAAACCTGAAAACATGTTAAGATCAATGAAGCATGCGATCTAGAGCAGAGTTCTTCCTCTTGTCTCTCTTCTTGCATACCGGCCTTTGGTTGTGTTCTTGAGGAAAGCATCCGGAAGTTCATCCCATCTACTCGCAAACCCTCCCCCGAATCCTCTAGCGCCCATTCGGCCCCAACTTAAGCCATCCCATGGCATCTGCTCGTTCGCCACGACGACAAGTATGATCAAGGTTATGTAAGTAGCATGTCACTACAGAAATTATTCTTTTTATCGCTTACCTACTCGAGGGCGAGCAGGAACTAAGCTTGGGGATGCTGATACGTCTCCAACGTATCTATAATTTCTGATGTTCCATGCTTGTTTTATGACAATACCTACATGTTTTGCTCACACTTTATAATGTTTTCATGCATTTTCCGGAACTAACCTATTAACAAGATGCCGAAGTGCTAGTTCTGTTTTCTGTTGTTTTTGGTTCCAGAAAGGCTGTTCGGGCAATATTCTTGGAATTCGACGAAACGAAGACCAAACATCATAATTCACCGAGACGGACCAGGACACCGAAGGGGAGTCAGAGGGGAGGCCTGGGCCCCCAGACCATAGGCCGGCGCGACCTGGAAGGGGCGCGAGCCGCCCTATGGGGTGGGACCCCCAGGCACCCTCCTGCGCCGCTGATACGTCTCAAACGTATCTATAATTTCTTATGTTCCATGCTACTTTTATGATGATACACACATGTTTTATACATACTTTATGTCATATTTATGCATTTTTCGGCACTAACCTATTAACAAGATGCCGAAGAGCCAGTTGCTGTTTTCTGCTGTTTTTGGTTTCAGAAATCCTAGTAAGGAAATATTCTCGGAATTGGACGAAATCAACGCCCAGGGTCTTATTTTTCCATGAAGCTTCCAGAAGTCCGAAAGGGAAACGAAGTGGGGCGATGAGGTGGCGACATGCCAGGGCGGCGCGGCCTAGGCCCTGGCCGCGTGGCCCTGTTTTGTGGCCCCCTCGCGTCGCCCCCTGACCTACCCTTCCGCCTACATATAGCCTTCGTCGAGAAAACCCCAGTACCGAGAGCCACGATACGGAAAACCTTCCAGAGACGCCGCCGCCAATCCCATCTCGGGGGATTCAGGAGATCGCCTCCGGCACCCTGCCAGAGAGGGGAACCATCTCCCGGAGGAGTCTTCATCGTCATGATCGCCTCCGGAGTGATGTGTGAGTAGTTCACCCCTGGACTATGGGTCCATAGCAGTAGCTAGATGGTTGTGTTCTCCTCATTGTGCTATCATTGTTCGATCTTGTGAGCTGCCTAACATGATCAAGATCATCTATTTGTAATGCTACATGTTGCGTTTGTTGGGATCCGATGAATATGGAATACTATGTTATGTTGATTATCAATCTATCATCTATGTGTTGTTTATGATCTTGCATGCTCTCCGTTGCTAGTAGAGGCTCTGGCCAAGTCGTTACTTGTAACTCCAAGAGGGAGTATTTATGCTCGATAGTGGGTTCATGCCTCCATTAAATCTGGGACAGTGAAAAAAAGTTCTAAGGTTGTGGATGTGTTGTTGCCACTAGGGATAAAACATCAATGCTTTGTCTAAGGATATTTGTGTTGATTACATTACGCACCATACTTAATGCAATTGTCTATTGTTTGCAACTTAATACTGGAAGGGGTGCGGATGCTAACCTGAAGGTGGACTTTTTAGGCATAGATGCATGCTGGATAGTGGTATATGTACTTTGTCGTAATGCCCAATTGAATTTCACACTACTCATCATAATATGTATGTGCATTGTCATGCCATCTTTATTTGTCAATTGCCCAACTGTAATTTGTTCACCCAACATGCTATTTCTTATCGGAGAGACACCACTAGTGAACTGTGGACCCCGATCCATTCCTTTACATCGAATACAATCTATTGCAAACATTGTTCTTACTGTTCTCTGCAAACATCATCATCCACACTATACATCTAATCCTTTGTTACAGCAAGCCGGTGAGATTAACAACCTCACTGTCACGTTGGGGCAAAGTATTTTGGTTGTGTTGTGCAGGTTCCACGTTGGCACCGGAATCCCTGGTGTTGCGCCGCACTACACTCCGCCGCCATCAACCTTCAACGTGCTTCTTGGCTCCTACTGGTTCGATAAACCTTGGTTTCTTACTGAGGGAAAACTTGCTGCTGTACGCATCACACCTTCCTCTTGGGGTTCCCAACGGACGCGTGCTGTACGCGTATCAAGCTTATTTTCTGGCGCCGTTGCCGGGGAGGAAAGGTAAAAGGCACTCACACTCCGGTCCTAGGTAACTAAGTTATTTTCTGGTGCCATTGTAAGTGCTCGAAGCTATTTCCTTTAGATCCTGCAATTGCATCTTTTTGTTTCTTGTTTATCACTAGTTAGGCATAATGGAAAACAACATGGAGCTTTTTAATCTATTTCCTGAGTTAAGACATGGATTGTTTGATGCGAAAATTAAAAAACCTATGGAACATATTAGTATGAACGCTTTGAACACCATTGTTGCTAATGATATGGAAAATTCTAAGCTTGGGGAGGCTGGTTTTGATGAGCATGATATTTTTAGTCCCCCAAGCATTGAGGAGAAAATTTTCTTTGATGATACTTTGCCTCCTATTTATGATGATTATAATGATAGTGGTCTTTTGGTGCCACCTACTATGGAGAGTAAATTTTATTATGATTATACTATGCCTCCTACACTTGATGAGAATAATAATGATAGCTACTTTGTTGAATTTGCTCCCACTACAATTAATAAGAATGACTATGCTTATGTTGGGAGTAGTAATTATTTTATGCATGAGACTCATGATAAGAATGTTTCATTTGATAGTTATATTATTGAGTTTGTTCATGATGCTACTGAAAATCTTTGTGAGAGAGGAAAATATGGTTGTAGAAATTTTCATATTACTAAAACACCTCTCTATATGCTGAAATTTTTGAAGTTACACTTGTTTTATCTTCCTATGCTTGTCACTTTGCTCTTCATGAATTTGTTTATTTACAAGATTCCTTTTTATAGGAAGTGGGTTAGGCTTAAATTTGTTTTGAATTTGCTTTTTGATGCTCTCTTTGCTTCAACTCTTATTTCTTGCGAGTGCATCATTAAAATTACTGAGCCCATCTTAATGGCTATAAAGAAAGCACTTCTTGGGAGATAACCCATGTGTTTATTTTACTACCGCAACTTTGTTTTATATTTGAGTCTTGGAAGTTGTTACTACTGTAGCAACCTCTCCTTATCTTTATTTTATTGCATTGTTGTGCCAAGTGAAGTCTCTAATAGAAGGGTGATACTAGATTTGGATTACTACGCAGAAACAGATTTCTTATTGTCACGAATTTGAGTAGTATTCTCTGTAGGTAACTCAGAAAAATCTGCCAATTTACGTGAGTAATCCTCAGATATGTACGCAACTTTCATTCAATTTGAGCATTTTCATCTGAGCAAGTTTAGTGCCCCAGAAAAATTCGTCTTTACGGACTGTTCTGTTTTGACAGATTCTGCCTTTTATTTCCCATTGCCTATTTTGCTATGTTTGATGGATTTCTTTGTTCCATTAACTTTCAGTAGCTTTGTGCAATGTCCAGAAGTGTTAAGAATGATTATGTCGCCTCTGAACATGTGAATTTTTGATTATGCACTAACCCTCTAATGAGTTTGTTTTGAGTTTGGTGTGGAGGAAGTTTTCAATGTGTTGTTTATGATCTTGCATGCTCTCCGTTGCTAGTAGAGGCTCTGGCCAAGTCGTTACTTGTAACTCCAAGAGGGAGTATTTATGCTCGATAGTGGGTTCATGCCTCCATTAAATCTGGGACACTGACAGAAAGTTCTAAGGTTGTGGATGTGCTGTTGCCACTAGGGATAAAACATCAATGCTTTGTCTAAGGATATTTGTGTTGATTACATTACGCACCATACTTAATGCAATTGTCTGTTGTTTGCAACTTAATACTGGAAGGGTACGGATGCTAACCTGAAGGTGGACTTTTTAGGCATAGATGCATGCTGGATAGCGGTCTATGTACTTTGTCATAATGCCCAATTGAATTTCACACTACTCATCATAATATGTATGTGCATTGTCATGCCATCTTTATTTGTCAATGGCCCAACTGTAATTTGTTCACCCAACATGCTATTTCTTATCGGAGAGACACCACTAGTGAACTATGGACCCCGGTCCATTCCTTTACATCGAATACAATCTACTGCAAACATTGTCTTACTGTTCTCTGCAAACATCATCATCCACACTATACATCTAATCCTTTGTTACAGCAAGCCAGTGAGATTGAAAACCTCACTGTCACGTTGGGGCAAAGTATTTTGGTTGTGTTGTGTAGGTTCCACGTTGGCGCCGGAATCCCTAGTGTTGCGCCGCACTACACTCCGCCGCCATCAACCTTCAACGTGCTTCTTGGCTCCTACTGGTTCGATAAACCTTGGTTTCTTACTGAGGGAAAACTTGCTGTTGTACGCATCACACCTTCCTCTTGGGGTTCCCAACGGACGCGTGCTGTACGCGTATCAAGCTCTTTTTCTGGCGCCGTTGCCGGGGAGGAAAGGTAAAAGGCACTCACACTCCGGTCCCAGGTAACTAAGTTATTTTCTGGTGCCGTTGTAAGTGCTCGAATCTATTTCCTTTAGATCATGCAATTGCATCTTTTTGTTTCTTGTTTATCACTAGTTAGGCATAATGGAAAGCAACATGGAGCTTTTTAATCTATTTCCTGAGTTAAGACATGGATTGTTTGATGCGAAAATTAAAAACCTATGGAACATATTAGTATGAACGCTTTGAACACCATTGTTGCTAATGATATAAAAAATTCTAAGCTTGGGGAGGCTGGTTTTGATGAGCATGATATTTTTAGTCCCCCAAGCATTGAGGAGAAAATTTTCTTTGATGATACTTTGCCTCCTATTTATGATGATTATAATGATAGTGGTCTTTTGGTGCCACCTACTATGGAGAGTAAATTTTATTATGATTATACTATGCCTCCTACACTTGAAGAGAATAATAATGATAGCTACTTTGTTGAATTTGCTCCCACTACAATTAATAAGAATGACTATGCTTATGTTGGGAGTAATAATTATTTTATGCATGAGACTCATGATAAGAATGTTTCATTTGATAGTTATATTGTTGAGTTTGTTCATGATGCTACTGAAAATCTTTATGAGAGAGGAAAATATGGTTGTAGAAATTTTCATGTTACTAAAACACCTCTCTATATGCTGAAATTTTTGAAGTTACACTTGTTTTATCTTCCTATGCTTGTCACTTTGCTCTTCATGATTTTTTTTATTTACAAGATTCCTTTTCATAGGAAGTGGGTTAGGCTTAAATTTGTTTTGAATTTGTTTTTTGATGCTCTCTTTTGCTTCAACTCTTATTTCTTGCGAGTGCATCATTAACATTACTGAGCCCATCTTAATGGCTATAAAGAAAGCACTTCTTGGGAGATAACCCATGTGTTTATTTTACTACAGCAACTTTGTTTTATATTTGAGTCTTGGAAGTTGTTACTACTGTAGCAACCTCTTCTTATCTTTATTTTATTGCATTTGTGTGCCAAGTGAAGTCTCTAATAGAAGGGTGATACTAGATTTGGATTACTGCGCAGAAACAGATTTCTTGTTGTCACGAATTTGAGTAGTATTCTCTGTAGGTAACTCAGAAAAATCTGCCAATTTACGTGAGTAATCCTCAGATATGTACGCAACTTTCATTCAATTTGAGAATTTTCATCTGAGCAAGTTTAGTGCCCCAGAAAAATTTGTCTTTACGGACTGCTCTATTTTGACAGATTCTGCCTTTTATTTCGCATTGCCTGTTTTGCTATGTTTGATGGATTTCTTTGTTCCATTAACTTTCAGTAGCTTTGTGCAATGTCCAGAAGTGTTAAGAATAATTATGTCACCTCTGAACATGTGAATTTTTGATTATGCACTAACCCTCTAATGAGTTTGTTTTGAGTTTGGTGTGGAGGAAGTTTTCAAGGATCAAGAGAGGAGGATGATACAATATGATCAAGGAGAGTGAAAGCTCTAAGCTTGGGGATGCCCCCGTGATTCATCCCTGCATATTTCAAGAAGACTCAAGCATTTAAGCTTAGGGATGCCCAAGGCATCCCCTTCTTCGTCGACAAATTATCAGGTCACCTCTAATGAAACTATATTTTTATTCCATCACATCTTATATATGTGCTTTACTTGGAGCGTCTTTATGTTCTTTTTTTTGTTTTTGTTTGAATAAAATTGGATCCTAGCATTCATTATGTGGGAGGGAGACACGCTCCGCTTTTGCATATGAACACATATGTTCTTAGCTTTATCCTTAATGTTCATGGCGAAGGTTGAAACTGCTTCGTTAATTGTTATATGGTTGTAAACAGAAAATGCTACATGTGGTAATTGGTATAATATCTTGAATAATGTGATACTTGGCAATTGTTGTGCTCATATAGATCATGTTTAAGCTCTTGCATCATATACTTTGCACCTATTAGTGAAGAAATACCTAGAGCTTGCTAAAATTTGGTTTGCATGATTGGTCTCTCTAAAGTCTAGATATTTTCTGGCAAGGGTTTGAGCAACAAGGAGGACAGTGTAGAGTCTTATAATGCTTGCAATATGTTCTTATGTGAGTTTTGTTGTACCGGTTCATACTTGTGTTTGCTTCAAATAACCTTGCTAGCCTAAGCCTTGTATTGAGAGGGAATACTTCTCGTGCATCCAAATCCTTGAGCCAATAACTATGCCATTTGTGTCCACCATACCTACCTACTACATGGTATTTTCTGCCATTCCAAAGTAAATTGCTTGAGTGCTATCTTTAAACAATTCAAAATTTATCATCCCTTATTTGTGTCAATGTTTTATAGCTCATGAGGAAGTATGTGGTGTTGTATCTTTCAATCTTGTTGGGCAACTTTCACCAATGGACTAGTGGCTTCATCCGCTTATCCAATAATTTTGCAAAAAGAGCTGGCAATGGGGTTCCCAGCCCCAATTAATTAACCTTCATAATTTTAGAAAAAATAGACACTCCTCCATGGTATGTGATTGTTGGACGGCACCCGAGGATTCGGTTAGCCATGGCTTGAGAAAGCAAAGGTGGGGAGGAGTGTCATCTAAATAAAACTAAAATAAAAAGGCACTCCTTCATGGTATGAGATTGTTGGCAGGCACCCGAGGATTCGGTTAGCCATGGTTTGTGAAAGCAGAGGTTGGAAGGAGTGCCACCCAAAAATAAAAAAAATTCATGGGAGCCGCTCTTTGAAAGTCTGTCTGGCAAGGGGGTTAGAGAGCCCACTACCATTCGTTGACAACAACAAACACCTCTTAAAACTTTACTTTTATGCTCTCTCTTTGTCTTCAAAATAAAAGCTCTAGCACAAATATAGCAATCCATGCTTCCCTCTGCGAAGGGCCATTCTTTTACTTTTATGATGAGTCAGTTTACCCACTTCTTTCTATCTTAGAAGCAAACACTTGTGTTAACTGTTCATTGATTCTTACATACTTGCATATTTGCATTCATCATATTACTTTGCATTGACAATTATCCATGAGATATACATGTTGAAAGTTGAAAGCAACCGCTGAAACTTATATCTTCCTTTGTGTTGCTTCAATGCCTTTACTTTGAATCTATTGCTTTATGAGTTAACTCTTATGCAAGACTTATTGATGCTTGTCTTGAAAGTACTATTCATGAAAAGTCTTTGCTATATGGTTCAGTTGTTTAACCATTGTCTTTACCATTGCTTCGAATCGCTGCATTCATTACATATGCTTACAATAGTATTAATAAAGATGATGATAGCATGTCACTTCAGAAATTATCTTTGTTATCGTTTACCTACTCGAGGACGAGTAGGAACTAAGCTTGGGGATGCTGATACGTCTCAAACGTATCTATAATTTCTTATGTTCCATGCTACTTTTATGATGATACACACATGTTTTATACATACTTTATGTCATATTTATGCATTTTCCGGCACTAACCTATTAACAAGATGCCGAAGAGCCAGTTGCTGTTTTTTGCTGTTTTTGGTTTCAGAAATCCTAGTAAGGAAATATTCTCGGAATTGGACGAAATCAACGCCCAGGGTCTTATTTTTCCACGAAGTTTACAGAAGTCCGAAAGGGAAACGAAGTGGGGCGACGAGGTGGCGACACGCCAGGGCGGCGCGGCCCAGGCCCTGGCCGCGCGGCCCTGTTTTGTGGGCCCCTCGCGTTGCCCCTGACCTACCCTTCTGCCTACACATAGCCTTCGTCGAGAAAACCCCAGTACCGAGAGCCACGATACGGAAAACCTTTCAGAGACGCCGCCGCCGCCAATCCCATCTCGGGGGATTCAGGAGATCGCCTCCGGCACCCTGCCGGAGAGGGGAATCATCTCCCGGAGGACTCTTCATCGCCATGACCGCCTTCGGAGTGATGTGTGAGTAGTTCACCCCTGAACTATGGGTCCATAGCAGTAGCTAGATGGTTGTCTTCTCCTCATTGTGCTATCATTGTTCGATCTTGTGAGCTGCCTAACATGATCAAGATCATCTATTTGTAATGCTACATGTTGCGTTTGTTGGGATCCGATGAATATGGAATACTATGTTATGTTGATTATCAATCTATCATCTATGTGTTGTTTATGATCTTGCATGCTCTCCGTTGCTAGTAGAGGCTCTGGCCAAGTCGTTACTTGTAACTCCAAGAGGGAGTATTTATGCTCGATAGTGGGTTCATGCCTCCATTAAATCTGGGATAGTGACAGAAAGTTCTAAGGTTGTGGATGTGCTGTTGCCACTAGAGATAAAACATCAATGCTTTGTCTAAGGATATTTGTGTTGATTATATTACGCACCATACTTAGTGCAATTGTATGTTGTTTGCAACTTAATACTGGAAGGGGTGCGGATGCTAACCTGAAGGTGGACTTTTTAGGCATAGATGCATGCTGGATAGCGGTCTATGTACTTTGTCGTAATGCCCAATTGAATTTCACACTACTCATCATAATATGTATGTGCATTGTCATGCCATCTTTATTTGTCAATGGCCCAACTGTAATTTGTTCACCCAACATGCTATTTCTTATCGGAGAGACACCACTAGTGAACTGTGGAACCCGGTCCATTCCTTTACATCGAATACAATCTACTGCAAATATTGTTCTTACTGTTCTCTGCAAACATCATCATCCACACTATACATCTAATCCTTTGTTACAGCAAGCCGGTGAGATTGACAACCTCACTGTCACGTTGGGGCAAAGTATTTTGGTTGTGTTGTGCAGGTTTCACATTGGCGCCGGAATCCCTGGTGTTGCGCCGCATTACACTCCGCCGCCATCAACCTTCAACGTGCTTCTTGGCTCCTACTGGTTCGATAAACCTTGGTTTCTTACTGAGGGAAAACTTGCTGCTGTACGCATCACACCTTCCTCTTGGGGTTTCCAACGGACGCGTGCTATACGCGTATCAGCCGCCTCTTTGCCTATGTAAGCCCTTTCGACCTAAAAACGCGATACGAATTGAAGAAACTCCAGAAAGACTCCAGGGGCGCCACCGCCATCGCGAAACTCCAATTCGGGGGATAGAATCTTTGTTCCGGCACGCCGCCGGGACGGGGAAGTGCCCCCGGAAGCCATCTCCATCGACGCCACCGCCTCCATCATGCTCTGTGAGTAGTTCCCCCATGGACTACGGGTTCTAGCTGTAGCTAGTTGGTACTCTCTCTCCCATGTACTTCAATACAATGATCTCATGAGCTGCCTTACATGATTGAGATTCATCTGATGTAATTGGTGTTGTGTTTGTCGGGATCCGATGAATTGTTACATTATGATCAGTCTATCGATATAAGTTTGTGAAGTTATTGTTGCTGCAATCTTGTTGTATTTAATGCTTGTCACTAGTGCACGAGTGGCATGATCTTAGATTTAAGCTCTATATGTATTGCTTAATTGTATCTACAAGTTGTTTGCACATATTGCTGTCCGGAACCCGAGGCCCCAAAGTGACAGAAATTGGGATAACCGGAGGGGAAGGCTGTGATATGAGGATCACATGTTTTCACCAAGTGTTAATGCTTTGCTCCGGTGCTCTATTAAAAGGAGTACCTTAATTGCCAGTAGATTCCCTTGAGGCCCGGCTGCCACCGGCTGGTAGGACAAAAGATGTTATGCAAGTTTCTCATTGCGAGCACGTATGACTATATATGGAAAACATGCCTACATGATTAATAATCTTGATGTTCTGTCTTAATGCTATTTCAATCCTCATCAATTTCCCAACTGTAATTTGTTCACCCAACACTTGTTACTTGTTATTTGAGAGTTACCACTAGTGAAGATAGCTGGGAACCCCGGTCCATCTCCCATCATCATATACTCGTTCTATATGACATTGGAAGTAGTATCAACTATTTTCTGGTGCCATTGCTCTTGTGTTACTGATATTGCTGCTGTGTTACTGTTACTATTGCTCTCATATTACTGCTGCATTCACATCACCCCTGTTACTAGTGCTTTTCCAGGTGCAGCTGAATTGACAACTCAGTTGTTAAGGCTTATAAGTATTCTTTACCTCCCCTTGTGTCGAATCAATAAATTTGGGTTTTACTTCCCTCGAAGACTGTTGCGATCCCCTATACTTGTGGGTTATTGTGGTGACCCTGCATACCACTGCATGTTGTAGTATGCCAGTCGTTGATATAACATTCACGAAGTACCATTCCGCAAATATTACATCCCTCAGAGTAGTACAACAGAACATAGCAGGTCCATAACTCATTCATTTATTATTACAACTATCATACACATGTCATCTTGGAGCTCCTCTTGGATCCTAAGAGGAAAACTCCTGGGTTCGAGGCGAACCCAACATAGCTTACAATATAAGAGTCTCATTAAGTTATACATTTATTTCCTCGAGCAGCTAAATACTAAGAGTTCGGGCTGCTCGGTTACTACTACTACTGGATATCTCTAGGCTTGATCTCCTCCTAAGCCTCCCGGATCCGTAGACGATGAGGTAGTCTACGCCTTCTATACCTCCAGAGAGGTCTGGTTCTTCATAGCCGATGATCTCGGCTCCTTCATTGTTGTCGTAGTCCTCCTCCAGACGATTTATCTGCACAATCTAAGCATGGGATTTAAGAGTGGTATGAGTACGAGCGTACTCAACAAGTTCATTATAGATAAGAGGTGTTTAATGCACTAGCTACGATATTAGACCAGAAAGTCTAATACCAATGCAAGTTTTGATAAACATTTCTTCAAGAGATTGCTTTTATTCCAAAGAGCTATGTCCGTCAGCCTTCACCGGTTTACTAGAACTTCATGGACTCCTTTCCGGCCGCGTTCGCAGTTCCTTATCCCGGAACAGGGAGTGACAGGTCACAGTTCTTTACACTCTGCAGAGGTGTGTTGCTTTACCCATAAGAGATCTTAACCTTGGTGCCAACCGGGCAGCTTTCCCGTTCACACTTCCTTCGATGTGAGGCCCGGAATAAGGTCATAGCCAATCATATTCCTCCGCTACCTCGCACACCCACCCGTTGTTGCAAACCCCGACCCTGGGTCCTCGTCGGTCCACTTACACCATTTAAGGACGGACCCCGACCACGACAACAGTCTGGGATCGAACCAAACTCCTTCGCCGATGTTGCAACCCATCATAGACCACATTACCGTGGGGAATTAGAGTGGGATCCCCACCCTCAAGTTGTTCCGCAAGCCGCAACCGCTACGGTATGCACATCATAACCGTGGGGACTTAGAATGGGTTCCCCACCCACAAGTTGCTCCGCAAGATACAACTGCTACGGTAAGTGCATCCGTTGATGTACAAGAGGTGGAAATACGATTGACTAGTCCGTCCCATTTCAGATCTTATGGTTAACACGGTTATTACGACACAAGAATCACTGGCGACATTTGTTGTTAAATCCTAGATGGATATAAACCCTTGCAATGGAACCTCCACCATATCAACACAATCCATGGTTCCATTGCCCACCACTTAGTCATATTCATAGTTATGAAAATAGTGGTTTTGATTTTTATGCAATAGTGATAACCATAATACTTTGCAAGTAATTTGATAGAAATACTCGAATGACATGAGCAAGTGATGAACTTGCCTGAACACTGCAAAGTTTTGCAGTTGGATGGTGTGGACTGACCCTTGTCCTCTGGTTCTGAAAAATAGCATCATTGTCCGATAAGGGCAATGGTTAAAGAAGCAATTATGCATGATTCCAATTTTTAGGGTTTGTTCCCCCTTCCGATGTCGTTGTAATTTCATGTGGAAGGTTAATACTAAGAACAATTTAGGGATACTCTGTTTAGGGTAAAATACAACCTTGAAATGTTGTCAAGGTGTTTTTATAGTCCAAAGGCATTATTGAACTAATTTTCATTATTGAAAATAATATGAGTGATTTAAATGATTATTTAAATCATCAAATTAAGACTTATTCTTAGTTGTCTTCAAAAATTCCCTTTGATATTTTATTTAAGTAGAGAATTTTATGCTGATCAATTTTCATATTTTTAAATATTTTTTTAGAGCTATTAAATATTTATTGTGCCTTTACAAAGTTTATGCATTTTAATTGAATTGTGAAATGGCAAAAATGCCCCCTGGCCCACACGGTGCAACCCAGTGGGTTAGGTCGAACCGACCGGCCTGGTCCGGCTCGACCAGCCCCACTTCTCTCTCTCCCTCTCACGCGCGACCGAACCCTAACCCTAGCCGCTCCGGCGACTCGCGTCGCCTCCGCCGTCGCCGCTCGATTCCGGCGAGCTCCACCGGAACTGGCCCCCGCCATGATGCGCAATCGACGCGCCTCACGATGGCGGTCATCTTCATCCGCGTCGATCTGATGCGGGCGACCTGCTGCTCTCGACCTCGACCCCTTCTGGTGCTAGGGTTACGGGATCCGCTCGATCCCGCCGTTCCTGGCGCTCCTGGTGCTTGGATTCCGCCCTGGCTTCACCACCGTGGTGCCGTGGCGCCGCCATGGCTTGGCCTGGCCTGGCGCCGCTGTGCCCTCGGCGTGTGCCGCCGTGGCCGCCATGGCCGTGCCCTGCGCTTCACTTCACCGGTGAGTATCCATCGCCTCCTACTCTCCCTGTCTGCTCTGCTCACTTCTCTCCTCATCCTCTTCGTCTTGCTCAGCCACTGGCCTGCATCTCCATGTTGAGATGCTTGCCGTGACTATGCGCTGTTGCTGTGCCTTGCTAGCCTGTTCATGTGCTGCTGAGCTTGTGTTGCTATGCTACTTTGTCTTTCTTGTCAGAATCTGCTGGCTTGCTACTGCCATGGTTACTACTGTTGTGCTATCCTGCCATGCTATACATGATTCTGTGCAAGATTCCTAGGCTCTGTGCTTGCTTATGTTTGCAATTCTTGTTTAATTCTATCTCTGTGATCTTGTCCTTGATGCTATTGCTGCTAGATCATCAAGTGTATTCAACTATTTGCCCTGGCTGTGATTACTGTGTGTATTCCTGGCAAATTTGCAAGTGTCAGTGCCTCTGATATGCCTTTCTGTGTGCTCTAATTCATGGAGATGCTCCACTGAGCATAGCTGTGCCTGTACAGCTCTATCCCATGATGAACTGCTACTGGATACTTTGATATCTAGCTTATTTAATTATCTGTGATGTATTGGTTCATGTCCTGTGGCTGATCTTATTGTCTGGTTCATGTGTTGATGCTATGCTTGGCTGTGGTTACCTGTAGCAAGAGCAAGTGATGCTCTGATGATTAATTTATCATTACTTGCTTGTGAGCAAGTGTGTGCTTTTCTCTGTGATTCACTGGTGCTCAACCAGTGCTGTTTGTGCTTCATA
Organism: Lolium perenne; assembly: GCF_019359855.2. Lineage (NCBI taxonomy): Eukaryota > Viridiplantae > Streptophyta > Magnoliopsida > Poales > Poaceae > Lolium > Lolium perenne. The sequence continues at coordinate 43,286,607 of NC_067250.2, forward strand.
CAGGCTTGGCCTGGTGTGTACTATTGTTGGCTTAAGCAACTGCTGTTGCTTGCAGTGATCCATTGGATCCACTGCAAGGCTCTGGTGTCTTGATTACTTGTATAAATCATTTATCTGTGTAGCTTAGCAAGATTTATTAGATAAATGAGATGAACTGTTTCTGCAGTTATGATTCTTTATCTTGATTTACTTGAACTAGAGGGATGCCAACCACTGGTTGGATACCCTAGCTCATACTGAGCCCTATTGGGTGATGATGTGATTTGCTGGGTTTGGTGGCTTCATTGTTTTTGTGGTTGAGGTGGCCTCAACAGCATTTCTTGCTGTTCTGGAAGCTCCCACCCTAGTTGGCTTGATGTGTATGGACCAATGCTTCTGGTTAAACCATATTTGGTTGCCAGATGCTTTTAATGTTGACAAACATGTATAGACACTTGATTGTCTATCTGTCTGATGGTTTAGCTGGCTATAGGTTGTCAAGTGAACTTGTGTAGTCAAGTTAGGGACTAAATCCATGATGGATTTCTCTGATTGTGTCCCTGTGTGGACACCATCAGTGTTCCCTGGATAATTTCCTACTGGCTCTTTCTATGTTTGCTTGTATCAAATGGCTAGATAGCCATATGATGACACAAACAGGGCTTCCTACCCTTTTGGTGTGCTTGAGATCATGCCTGTGCAATTTATGAACAAAACCATTTGGTCTGTTCATGATTATAGGTATACCTCACTCCAGCTCCTAGAAATAGTGTGTTGGTGTAGAGGTTTTGCTTCTGGTGGTTTGCTTGACTTGCCCTGCTCCTCCTTATGGCTTGTGATTCTTGGTTTGGTTCAGTGGTGAGTTTGGACAGGTTGAACAGCACTGGCTGTTCTTCTTGTTCTAGCTGTTCTTGGTGTTCTTGGTGACTTACCCTGTTGCTTGTCGATGGATGAAACAAATGGCTAGGGTTTTGGCTGTGAAAAGCTTATATATGGCTGGCTCTTGCATGCTTCTCTGGTTGACAGCTTAGCCTGGCACCAATTTGGTGACTCTCCCTGTGTGAGTGTGCTGGTGAGCATGCACACATGCAGTGTGAGCTGCCTGTGTGTGTGTGTGTGTGTGTGTTCCTGATACTTTGCACTTGGCTGTGAGAGGATCAGCTCGGCAGCTTTGGTCATATCCTCTCCAATTTCATTTTATTTCTAACCTGCCAAGTGGCTATGCCACTTGGCATAACTTGTGTTTGTTGTGTTTATGTGCAGGTTCAAAATGATGATCAAATGGACAAGATGATCTTCAAGCTCAAGATTAGATGATATTCACATTGTAGTATTTAGGACAGATTCATTTACTTGTAATTTTCTTTTCTTTTTCTTTTATTTTTCTATTTCTCCAATTCTTGTAATGTGTTGTAAATTTATATTTCAATTCTGGATATTGTAATTGACATTGTATTTTGTGTGAATATCAATAAAGCTCAAAGTTTTCTCTAATGAGCTTTACTTTAATTTTAATTGTTCATATAGTTTATTATTTATAATTTACTTAATGAATTTCCTCACAATTGAATTTATGAGATGTTTATTTGATGTTTGAATTTGAAATTCAAATTCAACTTAGGTTTGAATTCAATCATGCAACTTAATTTAGAATTCAATCATGCAACTTAAGTTGTGATGCAAACTCTCCCCTCTCTTCTCAAAACCCTAGTTTAGTTAGACGAGAAACAAGTTTGTCGCACTCTCGAAACCCTAACCCTGTAAGGTGTCGAGAGAGAAACTTGTCCCCCTCCGATGTAGTTTTGTTTAAAAGCGCGAAATTTCCCCAGAATTTGCAATGCAATGCACATCCCTTTCTAAAAACTACCCCTCGATCGTCACTAAACCTGGGACATTACAGCCTTTCCCCCTTAAAGAAAACTTCATCCCGAAGTTGTGGTTGTAATACCTGAAGAGTTCGGGGTATGTTTTCCTCAGGTCTTCCTCCTTTTACCAGGAAGCTTCCCTCTCGGGGTGATGCTTCCATTGTATCTTGCAGTATTTGATAGCTTTATTTCTGAGTTGTTTCCAGCTCTCCTCGAGTATCTTGGCTGGTTTCTCAATGTAAGTCAAGTCTGGTTGTAACTCGAGCTCTTCATGTGATACTGGTTCATCGGGGGTTTTCAGATACTTTCGGAGTTGTGACACATGGAATACATTGTGAACTTGAGCTAGCCTTCCCGGTAGATCCAATTCAAAGGCTAAACCTCGGTTCTGACTCAGTATCTTGAAAGGTCCTATGTATCTAGGGCTGAGCTTTCCTTTTACTCCAAACCTCTGGAGTCCTTTCATCGGGCTTACCTTAAGATATACCATGTCTCCAACTCGTGGCTCCCATGTTCTCCTCTTCTGATCGGCATAACTCTTTTGTCGACTTTGGGCTATCTTGAGCCTATCTCTGATAATGTCAATGATGTGTTGTTTTTCCTTTACATAATCAGGATTGAACTCTTTGCTTGCTCCGGCTTCATACCAACATATAGGTGATCTACACTTCCTTCCATACAGAGCTTCAAATGGTGCCATCTTGATGCTGCTTTGATAGCTATTATTATATGAAAACTCTGCTAGTGGTAAGTGCTCCTCCCATGATCCTCCGAAGTCTAGGGCACAAGCCCTGAGCATATCCTCTAAGATCTGGTTGGTTCTCTCGGTTTGTCCACCTGTCTGGGGATGGTAAGCGGTACTATAGTCCAACTTGGATCCTAAAGCTTCGTGTAGTTGCTTCCAGAATGCTGATGTGAACATGGATCCTCGATCTGACACTATCTTCTTAGGCACTCCATGCTTACTCACGATCACTTTGATGTAAAGATCGATGAGTTTCTCTCCTTTGTCCTGCTGATTTACCGCTAAGAAGTGTGCGCTCTTCGTCAACCGGTCCACGATTACCCATATCATGTCCTTCTTTTTATTGGTCATGGGTAGTCCGGTGGTGAAATCCATCCCTATTTCCTCCCATTTCCACTCTGGAATAGGTAAAGGTTGTAACTTTCCTGCTGGACTCTGGTGTTCAGCCTTCACTCTCTGGCAGGTATGGCATTCCGCCACATATTGTGCTATCTCTCTCTTCATGTTATTCCACCAGAATAGTTCCTTTAGATCCATGTACATCTTTGTACTTCCCGGGTGTATGGAATATGGTGTTTGATGAGCTTCCCGGAGTATTACTTCCTTAATTTCAGCAATATCCGGAACGCAAATTCTCTTCTGGAACCATAATGATCTAGATTCTCCGCGGTGAAATTCTGATGGTCTTCCTTCATCTATTCTTCTCATCTCCTCAACGATAAATGGATCATCTAGCTGACCCATCATTATCTCATTCTTCAGGTTGACATTTAACTCATCGGCTACTTGCAACGCCGATAATCCTTCATGTGCTTCCTTCTCCCAAAGTTGTATTTGGGCTTGACTTATTTCCTTCCTCAACTCCGGTGAGATTTCTTGTTCCACTCCGCCGGTACTCTTCCTGCTCAAGGCATCTGCTACAACATTGGCCTTCCCTGGAGTGTAATTGATTGTCAGATCATAATCCTTGATTAGTTCAAGCCATCTTTTCTGCCTCATGTTGAGTTCCTTCTGGGTGAAGAAATATTTGAGACTCTTGTGATCTGTATAGAGCTCACACTTGGCTCCATAAAGAAAATGTCTCCAAGTTTTGAGTGCAAATACGACTGCTGCTAGCTCTAAATCATGTGTTGGATAATTCACTTCATGAGGTCTGAGTTGCCTCGATCCATAAGATATCACTTTCCGATCTTGCATGAGTACGCAACCCAATCCATGCTTGGATGCGTCACAGTACACGGTGTAATCCTTGCCAACTTCCGGAACTGCTAACACCGGTGCCGTGGTGAGTTTCTCCTTCAGAGTTTGAAAACTCTTCTCACACTCCTCTGACCACACGAATGGTGTGTTCTTCCTTAACAGCTTGGTCATTGGTCCTGCTATCTTAGAGAATCCTTCAATGAATCTCCGATAATATCCTGCCATTCCTAGGAATCCTCGGATTTCCTTGACAGTCTTGGGTGCTTCCCATTCTAGAACTGCTGCTACCTTACTCGGGTTAACAGCTATTTCATCTTTACTAATAACATGACCAAGGAATTCCACTTGATCTAGCCAAAATTCACACTTGCTAAATTTGGCATAGAGTTGATGTTCCCTTAGTGTTTGCAACACTAACCTCAAATGTTCAGCATGTTCGGCCTTGTTCTTGGAATATATCAAGATATCATCGATGAATACGATGACAAACTTGTCTAGATATGGCATGAAAATCTTATTCATGAGATTCATGAATATTGCTGGGGCATTGGTTAATCCAAAAGGCACTACAAGGTATTCATGATGTCCATACCTTGAGACAAAAGCAGTTTTGGGAACGTCTTCCTTCTTGATCTTTATCTGGTGATAACCGGATCTTAGATCAATCTTGGAAAAGACTCACGTGCCTCTAACTTGATCAAATAGATCTTGTATTCTTGGAAGTGGATACTTGTTCTTGATTGTGACGTTGTTCAGATTCCTGTAATCTCCACACATCCTTCTTCCTCCATCTCTTTTATCCACGAAGATCACAGGTGATCCCCATGGTGAAACACTTTCTTGTATGAATCCTTTCTGTTCCAAGTCATCCAGTTGCTCCTTAAGTTCTTTCAACTCCTTGGGCCCCATCTTATATGGTGCCTTAGCAATCGGAGCTGTTCCTGGAATTAGGTCGATAGTGAATTCTATCTCCCTATCTGGTGGCATCCCAGGTAATTCCGCAGGAAATACATCCTGGAATTCATTTACTACAGGTATATCCTCTAATTTCACCTCCTTCATGCTGTTCAGCTGTAGCTCCACTTCAATCTGTGTATGTTTGTCGCCTTGGTAGATCATTCTACTTCCATCGGGGCTTTTCAAAGACACCGTTTTGTTCACACAGTCGATCAATGCTCCATTAGCTTCTAACCAGTTCATACCAAGAATGACATCAATGTCCTTCATCGGTAAAATGAACAGGTCCGCGTCAAACGCGCACTTATTGATCATGATGACTTGTTTTTGTTTGGTATGGGTTACTACTATCGTTCCCCCCGCGGAAAGTATGGTTATGGGTGTGTCTAACTTAGTGCAGCTAATCCCATGTTTGGTGATGAATTGTTGAGAAATGAATGATGTAGTTGCACCAGTATCAAAAAGTACTTTGCTAGGATGAGTGAGTATCTGGAGCGTACCTATCACCGCCTGATCGGAGTTGACCACCTCCTCCAGACTGGTACAGTTTAGCTTGCCGAAGGGCTTCTTATTCTTCCAGTTCCCTCCGGTGTTTCCTCCTCGGCTTCCACCTCCTCCAGACTGACCTCCTCCATTCTTCTTATTAGGGCAGTCTTTCATCATGTGCCCCTCCTGACGACACCCGAAGCAAATGATTCTGGGTTTACGACAATCCTTTGAAGCATGTCCTTTAAACCCGCAGATGCGACAAACTATTTGGTTAGCAGTTTGAAACGCTTGGTTCTTCCTGCTACCATAGTAGTTGCTGTTGTTGTTGTTGTTGTTGTTGTTGTTGTATCTTGGCTTGAAATTCAAGCTGGTGTTGGGCTTGTTATTAGAAAATCTTTTAGGCTCAAACTTGGCCTTCTTCCTCTTTTCCTCCTGCAGTTGTTTGAAATCATCTTCCAGAGTGATGGCAGCATCCACCAACTCTTGAAACTCCGTTGCTCTCATCATTCGGAGCTATACCTTGAACTGGGGACTTAACCCCCTCAGAAACCTCTTCTTCTTCTTGTCCTCGGTGTTGACTTCTTCAACCGCATACCAGGACAGCTTTGAAAATTCCCTGACATAAGTCAGGATGGCCTTGTCCTTCTGCTCGAGACTTTCAAATTCTCGACGCTTCAGCTCCACAATACTTTCAGGGACATTGGATTCCCTGAACTTCCTCATGAACTCCTCCCAGGTAAATACCTTTCCAGCCGGATAAACGGCTACGATATTGTCCCACCATGATGCGGCAGGTCCACACAGCAGATGGGTAGCATAGCGAACCTTCTCTTGGTCGTTACATCCAACGGTATTGAGCTTTCGCCCAGTATCCATAAGCCAATCTTCCGCGTCCATTGGCTCGGGCGCGTATGCGAAAGATATAGGCTTGGTGTTCTGGAAGTCTGCTAAGGTGACTCCCGGATTCTCAGGTCTCTCCACCCTGTTCTGCTGCAGCAATTCTTGGAAGAATTTGTTCTGCTGCTCCAGGGTTACACGCTGTCTCTCCTCTACCAGCTGCATGTACTGGATGAAATTCTGCTGCGTCATGGGTGGTGGTGGTGGTGGAAACTGATCTCTGGCTGCTCCCTCAGCCTCTTCCTTTTGTTTTGCTTCGCGCTCCATGCGCTGCGCTTCGGTCTCCTCTCCTAACGCTCCCGACATAACCCCCTAGTTCTGCAACACAAGATGATACTCATAATTACTCCATGCGCAAGTTTTCTGAGCTCAACTTTGTGCACAGAACTAGTCACGCAATGGAAATCAAGAAGCAAATCCAAATCATACAAAACATATACCATGTATAAACATGCTTAAGTGGTCTTATTACAATACTCAAGTCGATGTGAGTATGCAAACTCACTTATTAAAGTATAAGTACAAATTTATACAAATATTACATACTATAATACACGTGGTACTTGTGTATTATAGCCTCGCCTCCCTTGGTGGACTCTAGTCGATCTTCACTCCCGGTACATCCCAGGCTTCCATCCGGTCGAACGTGTCGTCCTTCTGATAGACCCTGGAACATAAGGTCTCCCCGTCGGCTGGTAATCCGAATCGGATGATGATCCTAGGGAGAAATCAGTGTTCACAAACTGATCGTTAAGTGCATCATAGTCCACCCATCGGGTGTACTCCCCTGTAGCTCCACCATATGTGTTACCAACACTCATACCCGACTCAACCTGTGTCGGATACCCTCCATCAACTCCTTCATTACTAGGATAACTCTGGTTCTGGGTTGTGGCGTCATCATTCATCTCCCCATCATAATACACAGAAGTACTATGAGTTCCAGTATCAGATCCCCAACGCCAACCCGTGGAATTTTCGATAGGAGTCTCGGAACGCTGATTGTTTCCGGATTCCTCTCCGCCCTCGTATCCCCCATAGGAACTACCCAGATAGTTCCCAGGTGTAACAGGTGTAGGTTCCCGCTCAAGAGGATCAATACTAATGTAGTCACCAGCTGAGTAAACTGGTGTGTGCACCACATTCTCCATAGGTTGTTTTCCCCCTAATCTCCTCCTTGGGTTCAGTAAACTCCTCTAGCATCGTATCAATTGCTCCCGTCAGATGATGGTTCAACTGAAAGAGTAATGATATGAAGTTGCGGATATTATCCATATATTTTGCAGCTGCTATGGGTTTGCGTTTTGCATATTTGTAGTGGTTAAGCATGGGATCTTCTTCCTCCTGATTATGAGGAATATGGGAGAATTCGGAACCCATAAGCTCTTTCGTCTTATATTCCCGAATGTCGGTTATGGCTCTCATAACAGCTATATGGTAGGCTGTGTTGATTGTCCTGGCTTCCCCTGCTGGCATGACTACGCTCATTTCCAGAGATTCGGGAAGTCGCAGTCCTACCCTACACTTAGCCAATACAGTACCATCATAGTACATGTATTTCTTTACTTGGATCTGGGGATCACACCCAAATTCAAGTAACATGGCTCGGAGAATATCTGCAAGTCCTCCTTCGTATTCACTCAGTGTGGAATCCATCACTTTCACATTTCGTCCGGGACGTGAACTTGCCATGTTGGCTGTAGAAATAAAAAGATTATAAGATTAGTAATAATGCATCATAATAGAGATAATAAAGAATTATCGCACTAAAAGATATGATTGTTGTATTCTCAATTGAATATACACCATATTTTTAGAGAATTCTTTACTAGTCCTATTTGACTCCTAACGTTTGGTCCCATTTACTAGGTTCCAACCTAAGGTCAAAGCTTTTGCTCTGATACCAACTGTGGTGACCCTGCATACCACTGCATGTTGTAGTATGCCAGTCGTTGATATAACATTCACGAAGTACCATTCCGCAAATATTACATCCCTCAGAGTAGTACAACAGAACATAGCAGGTCCATAACTCATTCATTTATTATTACAACTATCATACACATGTCATCTTGGAGCTCCTCTTGGGTCCTAAGAGGAATACTCCTGGGTTCGAGGCGAACCCAACATAGCTTACAATATAAGAGTCTCATTAAGTTATACATTTATTTCCTCGAGCAGCTAAATACTAAGAGTTCGGGCTGCTCGGTTACTACTACTACTGGATATCTCTAGGCTTGATCTCCTCCGAAAGCCTCCTCGGATCCGTAGACGATGAGGTAGTCTACGCCTTCTATACCTCCAGAGAGGTCTGGTTCTTCATAGCCGATGATCTCGGCTCCTTCATTGTTGTCGTAGTCCTCCTCCAGACGATTCAGACAATCTAAGCATGGGATTTAAGAGTGGTATGAGTACGAGCGTACTCAACAAGTTCATTATAGATAAGAGGTGTTTAATGCACTAGCTACGATATTAGACCAGAAAGTCTAATACCAATGCAAGTTTTGATAAACATTTCTTCAAGAGATTGCTTTTATTCCAAAGAGCTATGTCCGTCAGCCTTCACCGGTTTACTAGAACTTCATGGAGCTCCTTTCCGGCCGCGTTCGCAGTTCCTTATCCCGGAACAGGGAGTGACAGGTCACAGTTCTTTACACTCTGCAGAGGTGTGTTGCTTTACCCATAAGAGATCTTAACCTTGGTGCCAACCGGGCAGCTTTCCCGTTCACACTTCCTTCAATGTGAGGCCTGGTATAAGGTCATAGCCAATCATATTCCTCCGCTACCTCGCACACCCACCCGTTGTTGCAAACCCCGACCCTGGGTCCTCGTCGGTCCACTTACACCATTTAAGGACGGACCCCGACCACGACAACAGTCTGGGATCGAACCAAACTCCTTCGCCGGTAGCTGCAACCCATCATAGACCACATTACCGTGGGGAATTAGAGTGGGATCCCCACCCTCAAGTTGTTCCGCAAGCCGCAACCGCTACGGTATGCACAACATAACCGTGGGGACTTAGAATGGGTTCCCCACCCACAAGTTGCTCCGCAAGATACAACTGCTACGGTAAGTGCATCCGTTGATGTACAAGAGGTGGAAATACGATTGACTAGTCCGTCCCATTTCAGATCTTATGGTTAACACGGTTATTACGGCACAAGAATCACTGGCGACATTTGTTGTTAAATCCTAGATGGATATAAACCCTTGCAATGGAACCTCCACCATATCAACACAATCCATGGTTCCATTGCCCACCACTTAGTCATATTCATAGTTATGAAAATAGTGGTTTTGATTTTTATGCAATAGTGATAACCATAATACTTTGCAAGTAATTTGATAGAAATACTCGAATGACATGAGCAAGTGATGAACTTGCCTGAACACTGCAAAGTTTTGCAGTTGGATGGTGTGGACTGACCCTTGTCCTCTGGTTCTGAAAAATAGCATCATTGTCCGATAAGGGCAATGGTTAAAGAAGCAATTATGCATGATTCCAATTTTTAGGGTTTGTTCCCCCCTTCCGATGTCGTTGTAATTTCATGTGGAAGGTTAATACTAAGAACAATTTAGGGATACTCTGTTTAGGGTAAAATACAACCTTGAAATGTTGTCAAGGTGTTTTTATAGTCCAAAGGCATTATTGAACTAATTTTCATTATTGAAAATAATATGAGTGATTTAAATGATTATTTAAATCATCAAATTAAGACTTATTCTTAGTTGTCTTCAAAAATTCCCTTTGATATTTTATTTAAGTAGAGAATTTTATGCTGATCAATTTTCATATTTTTAAATATTTTTTTAGAGCTATTAAATATTTATTGTGCCTTTACAAAGTTTATGCATTTTAATTGAATTGTGAAATGGCAAAAATGCCCCTGGGCCCACCTGTCGGTGCAACCCAGTGGGTTAGGTCGAACCGACCGGCCTGGTCCGGCTCGACCAGCCCCACTTCTCTCTCTCCCTCTCACGCGCGACCGAACCCTAACCCTAGCCGCTCTGGCGACTCGCGTCGCCTCCGTCGTCGCCGCTCGATTCCGGCGAGCTCCGCCGGAACTGGCCCCCGCCATGATGCGCAATCGACGCGCCTCACGACGGTCATCTTCATCCGCGTCGATCTGACGCGGGCGACCTGCTGCTCTCGACCTCGACCCCTTCTGGTGCTAGGGTTACGGGATCCGCTCGATCCCGCCGTTCCTGGCGCTCCTGGTGCTTGGATTCCGCCCTGGCTTCGCCGCCGTGGTGCGGTGGCGCCGTGGTGCCGTGGCGCCGCCATGGCTTGGCCTGGCCTGGCGCTGCTGTGCCCTCAGCGTGTGCCACCGTGGCCGCCATGGCCGTGCCCTGCGCTTCACTTCACCGGTGAGTATCCATCGCCTCCTACTCTCCCTGTCTGCTCTGCTCACTTCTCTCCTCATCCTCTTCGTCTTGCTCAGCCACTGGCCTGCATCTCCATGTTGAGATGCTTGCCGTGACTATGCGCTGTTGCTGTGCCTTGCTAGCATGTTCATGTGCTGCTGAGCTTGTGTTGCTATGCTACTGTGCTGCTGCTGTAAATCTGCTGGCTTGCTATTGCCATGGTTACTTCTGTTGTGCTATCCTGCCATGCTATACATGATTCTGTGCAAGATTCCTAGGCTCTGTGCTTGCTTATGTTTGCAATTCTTGTTTAATTCTATCTCTGTGATCTTGTCCTTGATGCTATTGCTGCTAGATCATCAAGTGTATTCAACTATTTGCCCTGGCTGTGATTATTGTGTGTATTCCTGGCAAATTTGCAAGTGTCAGTGCCTCTGATATGCCTTTCTGTGTGCTCTAATTCATGGAGATGCTCCACTGAGCATAGCTGTGCCTGTACAGCTCTATCCCATGATGAACTGCTACTGGATACTTTGATATCTAGCTTATTTAATTATCTGTGATGTATTGGTTCATGTCCTGTGGCTGATCTTATTGTCTGGTTCATGTGTTGATGCTATGCTTGGCTGTGGTTACCTGTAGCAAGAGCAAGTGATGCTCTGATGATTAATTTATCATTACTTGCTTGTGAGCAAGTGTGTGCTTTTCTCTGTGATTCACTGGTGCTCAACCAGTGTTGTTTGTGCTTCATACAGGCTTGGCCTGGTGTGTACTATTGTTGGCTTAAGCAACTGTTGTTGCTTGCAGTGATCCATTGGATCCACTGCAAGGCTCTGGTGTCTTGATTACTTGTATAAATCATTTATCTGTGTAGCTTAGCAAGATTTATTAGATAAATGAGATGAACTGTTTCTGCAGTTATGATTCTTCATCTTGATTTACTTGAACTAGAGGGATGCCAACCACTGGTTGGATACCCTAGCTCATACTGAGCCCTATTGGGTGATGATGTGATTTGCTGGGTTTGGTGGCTTCATTGTTTTTGTGGTTGAGGTGGCCTCAACAGCATTTCTTTAATGTTCTGGAAGCTCCCACCCTAGTTGGCTTGATGTGTATGGACCAATGCTTCTGGTTAAACCATATTTGGTTGCCAGATGCTTTTAATGTTGACAAACATGTATAGACACTTGATTGTCTATCTGTCTGATGGTTTAGCTGGCTATAGGTTGTCAAGTGAACTTGTGTAGCTGGCTAGGGACTAAATCCATGATGGATTTCTCTGATTGTGTCCCTGTGTGGACACCATCAGTGTTCCCTGGATAATTTCCTACTGGCTCTTTCTATGTTTGCTTGTATCAAATGGCTAGATAGCCATATGATGACACAAACAGGGCTTCCTACCCTTTTGGTGTGCTTGAGATCATGCCTGTGCAATTTATGAACAAAACCATTTGGTCTGTTCATGATTATAGGTATACCTCACTCCAGCTCCTAGAAATAGTGTGTTGGTGTAGAGGTTTTGCTTCTGGTGGTTTGCTTGACTTGCCCTGCTCCTCCTTGTGGCTTGTGATTCTTGGTTTGGTTCAGTGGTGAGTTTGGACAGGTTGAACAGCACTGGCTGTTCTTCTTGTTCTAGCTGTTCTTGGTGTTCTTGGTGACTTACCCTGTTGCTTGTCGATGGATGAAACAAATGGCTAGGGTTTTGGCTGTGAAAAGCTTATATATGGCTGGCTCTTGCTTCTCTGGTCGACAGCTTAGCCTGGCACCAATTTGGTGACTCTCCCTGTGTGAGTGTGCTGGTGAGCATACACACATGCAGTGTGAGCTACCTGTGTGTGTGTGTGTGTGTTCCTGATACTTTGCATTTGGCTGTGAGAGGATCAGCTCGGCAGCTTTGGTCATATCCTCTCCAATTTCATTTTATTTCTAACCTGCCAAGTGGCTATGCCACTTGGCATAACTTGTGTTTGTTGTGTTTATGTGTAGGTTCAAAATGATGATCAAATGGACAAGATGATCTTCAAGCTCAATATTAGATGATATTCACATTGTAGTATTTAGGACAGATTCATTTACTTGTAATTTTCTTTTCTTTTTCTTTTATTTTTCTATTTCTCCAATTCTTGTAATGTGTTGTAAATTTATATTTCAATTCTGGATATTGTAATTGACATTGTATTTTGTGTGAATATCAATAAAGCTCAAAGTTTTCTCTAATGAGCTTTACTTTAATTTTAATTGTTCATATAGTTTATTATTTATAATTTACTTAATGAATTTCCTCACAATTGAATTTATGAGATGTTTATTTGATGTTTGAATTTGAAATTCAAATTCAACTTAGGTTTGAATTCAATCATGCAACTTAATTTAGAATTCAATCATGCAACTTAAGTTGTGATGCAAACTCTCCCCTCTCTTCTCAAAACCCTAGTTTAGTTAGATGAGAAACAAGTTTGTCGCACTCTCGAAACCCTAACCCTGTAAGGTGTCGAGAGAGAAACTTGTCCCCCTCCGATGCAGTTTTTGTTTAAAAGCGCGAAATTTCCCCAGAATTTGCAATGCAATGCACATCCCTTTCTAAAAACTACCCCTCGATCGTCACTAAACCTGAGACATTACAGTTATCAACGTCCCAAACGTATCAATAATTTTTGATGCTCCATGCTTGTTTTGTTACAATTCTTATATGTTTTATATGCACTTTTCCACACTTTTTAGCATTTTCTGGGACTAACCTATTAACGCAGTGCCGTAGTGCCAGTTCCTGTTTTCTGCTGTTTTTGTGTCTCAGAAAAGTTGTACATGGAAGTTTCTCGGAATTGGATGAAACAAAAGCCCAGATTCTTATTTTTCCGGGACGAAGACGGAGCCAGAAGGACATGCGCAGGAGAGCTTCCACGTGGCAGTACATAGGGCAGGCGCGACCCCACCCTTGGCCGCGCCTGGCCCATGTACTGGCGCCTCGTCGCCTCGTTTGCTCCGCCCTTCCGCCTATTTATTCCGCGTATCGGGAAAACTCCAGGGACCCGAGCCTCCATCCATGAAAAGTTCCGACGCCGCCGTCAACCCTAGTTCGGGACGGTTCTGCAGTCCATCCCGACACCCTGCCGGAGAGGGAAATCACCGCCGGAGACCTCTACATCGCAATGTCTTCATCCGAGGTGATGCGTGAGTAGTTCTCCACGGGACCATGGGTCCATAGGAGTAGCTAGATGGTTGTCCTATCCTTGTTGTGATTCATGTATAGATCTTGTGAGCTATCTAACATGATCAAGATCATCTATTTGTAATTGCTACATGTTGGTTTGATGTGGATCCGATTTATAGAGAGATTGCTTTGGTTGAGATTATGTATTATGTTATTATGATCTTGCATGCTCTCCGTTTCTAGTAGATGCTCTAGCCAAGTAGATGCTAGCGACTCCAAGAGGGAGTATTTATGCTCGATAGTGGGTTCATGCCTCTATTTAACCATGGGAAGTGACCTTGTTCTCTACGGTTGTAGATGTGATGTTGCTAGTATGGAGAAAACAACGGTGTTCTATTCAAGGGTAGTTTTATCGTTTACTTTACACACATTGCTTAAAGCGATAGTCCGTTGCTTGCAACTTAATACTGGAGGATGTCCCGGATGCAATCCTGAAGGTGGATTATTAGTCATAGATGCAGTTGGATTATGGTCTATATATATTGTTGTAATGCCCGCTTACTTTCATAGCATGTATTATGCACCAACCATTAGCTTAGAATCTTTGTTTGTCAATTGCTCATCTGTAATTTGTGTACCCAACATATTTATTTTATTGGGGAGGCGCTTGTAGTGAACTGTGGACCCCGGTCCTTCTTCTTTTAATTGCAATCTTTTACAACATTTTTCTGTTCTCTTCTCTGCAAATAATTCTTTTTTCACACGGTTCGTTTGATCCTTTGTTTTTAGCAAAACCAGTGAGCTTGACAACCTCACTGAAAGTTGGAGACAAAGTACTTGGTTGTTTGTGTGCAGGTCTCCACGTTGCTGCTGACGCCGGCAGTGTGCCCTGCCACGAGTTAGTTCGCAACACCTCGGGTGATACGGCGTGTTACTGAAATCGGCGCCGTGAGAATTTCTCCGCCGATCTTTCACGGAACAAACAGTAGCAATAATCTTGCAAATTTAAGTAGTAGCAACAAGTAGCGGCAACAGAACGAACCGGCAGATTAGTTTACGGAAGATCAAACCAATCTAAACAACAAGCGCACCCCGCGCGGGAAGCACTTGGACGACCCAAGATTGGATCACGCAGCAATTGGAGAAGATCGTCACCAATTCAGATGCACGGACACAGAATCCTCGATGGGATTTTCAACAAGTACTCATAGAACTTGGTCGCCCCAACATCCTGGCGATTTTCTGGTTTTACTTAATCAAAACGAGTCTAGGGTTACATGAGGCGTAGCCTCTTTATTTAACATGCGTGCAAGCACTACCTGGGCTAGGCCCGACCTGAACAGGGACTAAACCTGTTACAAAACAATTCCTACACAAATTTGGACTAGGAATAGATAAACTAGACACGTACGTAAGAGGAAAACTAAAAGAACTTGACCAGGCCCAAATAGTATTCGTGTATGCTTCCCAGATCGATGGACTTAGCACAAATAAATTCAAACCGCTTCATGCTTCATAGTTCGACTTTAATTGCACCAATCATCATATAGTGGCATGGAGTCCGAAACGTGGGTTTCACTTCTTGAGGCGACACTATCTGAATAGCATGTGCTCCTGTCATTATACTTGTGTCTTTCTGTACCTCATAACCGGCTCTATCTTTCTTCTTAGTGTGTTCAATAAATTGTTGATGCCTCGCCGGAACCACGTATCTTTCAGCCTTCACAGAATTATAAATAGCCGTAGAGAGTACTGCATCATCCTCCCTCCCTTGAAGCAAAACCGTCCTCGGTTTCGACCTACGGTGTGCAGACTTTTTCTTGAACACCTCGATGGTACACTTGATAGCTTTTGCATCTTTAGGAAGAAGAGCATAGAACTCACCCTTATGCATAAATGTATACATATTTGTGCGTCCATGGTGAAGTGCGTTGACATCGTGTTGCCACGGACGTCCCAATAAAAGATGGAAAACCTGCAGCGGTAGAACGTCGCACTCCACTTTATCATCATATCCATCAACAGCAAAAGGAACTTTCACTCTATGGGTGACCTTCAACTTGCCAACACCATTAATCCATTGCATATAATAAGGCTTTGGATGCTTCCATGTAGGCAAAGAAAGAGACTCTACCACATCCTTACTTATCATGTTACTTGCACTTCCACCATCAATAATTAATTTGCATACTTCTCCCTTGATGGTACATGCAGTTTGAAAAATACTACGCCGTTGTCCGGGCTCAACAATGAACTTATCATCACGCTGGACCTTATGCGCCATTAAACTCGGAACATTAAGTGCAGGCCAAGCATTCAAGGAAGTACCATTATCATTGTTAGTATCATCCTCTAGTGGAGGCATCTCAACTTCAGTTTGTTTTTCGATTCGGACACTCACGCATTATGTGCCCTCTTCCTCCACACTTGTGACATATAATATTTCTATGATGAGATATGCTTGATGCAGATTGAGAAACCTCCTTTGATGCAGCAGCTACCTTGCTATGTTCAATGCTCGTCGACTTGGAAGAAACAACCGGTTTAGCACTAAACTTACCATCATCAACATGAGAAGAACTACGCCTCCCACTATTGTAACTTGGATGAATATCCGCAGATTGCTTCTCCAAAACCCAACGTTCAGCGCGCCCCGCTTGATGAAGTAACTCATGTATATCATTATACTGCATCAAATCAACACGGTCGCGGATCTTTTCTTCCAGCCCCTCAAAGAACCGAACCATAGTCGCCTCCAGGGACTCGCGTACAGCTGTACGGATCATCAATATTTGCATCTCTTTGTAGTACTCATCAACTGATTTTGTCCTTGCACAAGACGATGTAGCTTGCTATGAAGTTGTCGAGTGTAGTAGGCAGGCACAAATACCTCTCTCATGACACGCTTCATGTCAACCCATGTCGCTGGTCTCTCTCCTGTACGGTTTTTATTTTCCCACCATACAAGAGCATATTCAGTAAACTCCATGGATGCAACACGGACCTTCTTTTCTTCAGAGTAATTATGGCCATCAAAAATTTGATTCACCCGCATCTCCCACTCCAAGTACTTCTCCGGATCAGAACGTCCCGAAAACTCCGGTATGGTCACCTTTATGCGACCAAGACCGCTTTCCTCCTGAGCAGCTTCACCACGATGGTTGTGCCGCTGGCCAGCAGCATGGCGAACCTCAACGCCTTGTCGTGGTTGGCGTCGATGGCCTCCACGAGCATCAGAAAGATCAGAAAAATCATCACCCGACTGGCCTTGCCTGCGTTGCGGTGACCGGGATTGCCGAGGTGTTGCATCCCTTGCCTCTAGACGCTGAACAATTGCAGTCAACCGATTAAGACTCTCTGTCACCACTCGCAAACTGTCATCCCGCTCGCGATCACTAGTCATCAAACGCACATTAAGTCTGTCCTCGACACCTGCAATATGTGTAGACAAATCCATAACCTTTTTGCGAAGGTTTTTATTGGTGTCTTTGATCGACATCAAGTGAACACGCAAATCTTCAGTTACTTCCGGACCCCAAGGAATATCGTCTCCATCCTGATCAGAATCCTCATGCAGCGATATCTCGAAAACGGAATAAGATCAAACAAAAACAGCCGCCTAGAAAAAAATCTGCACTGTGAACAACCTTGCTCTGAGTACCAAGATGATATGGCGTGTTACTGAAATCGGCGCCGTGAGAATTTCTCCGATCTTTCACGGAACAAGCAGTAGCAATAATCTTGCAAATTTAAGTAGTAGCAACAAGTAGCGGCAACAGAACGAACCAGCAGATTAGTTTACGGAAGATCAAACCAATCTAAACAACAAGCGCACCCCGCGCGGGAAGCACTTGGACGACCCAAGATCGGATCACGCAGCAATTGGAGAAGATCGTCACCAATTCAGACGCACGGACACAGAATCCTCGATGGGATTTTCAACAAGTACTCATAGAACTTGGCCGCCCAACATCCTGGCGATTTTCTGGTTTTACTTAATCAAAACGAGTCTAGGGTTACATGAGGCGTAGCCTCTTTATTTAACATGCGTGCAAGCACTACCTGGGCTAGGCCCGACCAGAACATGGACTAAACCTGTTACAAAACAATTCCTACACAAATTTGCACTAGGGATAGATAAACTAGACACGTACGTAAGAGGAAAACTAAAAGAACTTGACCAGGCCCAAATAGTATTCGTGTATGCCTCCCAGATCGATGGACTTAGCACAAATAAATTCAAACCGCTTCATGCTTCATAGTTTGACTTTAATTGCACCAATCATCATATAGTGGCATGGAGTCCGAAACGTGGGTTTCACTTCTTGAGGCGACACTATCTGAATAGCATGTGCTCCTGCCACTATACTTGTGTCTTTCTGTACCTCATAACCGGTTCTATCTTTCTTCTTAGTGTGTTCAATAAATTGTTGACGCCTCGCCGGAACCACGTATCTTTCAGTCTTCACAGAATTATAAATAGCAGTAGAGAGTACTGCATCATCGGGAGAGAACGTTTTTCTCCTACTGGTCGATAAACCTTGGTTTCTTACTGAGTGAAAACTTCCTGATGTGCTCATCATACCTTGCTCTTGGGGTTCCACTCAACGTTGCGCATAAATTCTCCTTCATGAACTCCGCGCTCAGCAAAACTTTTTCTGGCGTCGTTGCCGGGGAGAAAAGCATCTCTTCTGCGAGGGGAGTATCTCACTCTCAACTCTTTTACTTTGTTATTGTTTTGCTTGCATATTTTATTTTTATCTTGTTTGCATTTTATATCAAAAATTAAAAATAAAATTAGTATAGTTTTTATTTGTGTTGTTTACTTTTACTTTGCAAAATGAATGGCCCTGATGTTGAGGTTCGTACTTTTAAGCAACAAGGGCGTGAAAGTTTGAAAGATGCTTGGTATAGAATATGTGATGCTCATCATAGATGTACTAAGAAATATTCTACTATGATTCTTCTTAGGAATTTCTATATTGGTATTTCTACTTGGAATAGATATGATCTAGATGTTACAAATGGTGTGTTGGAAGAAGTAATTGATCTTGATGCTTTACCTCTTGATAATACTTGATTTGCATCCTTTCTGCGCTTAGCTCAAAGGCGTTAAAGAAAATCGCTTATGGGAGACAACCCATGTTTTATTTCTGTTATTTTTGCTTTGTTGAGTCTTGGAAGTTATTGCTACTGTAATAACCTCTCCTTATCATTTTTATTTCTTTTTTTTGTGCCAATGGTAGCCTCTAATAGAAAGAAAGCATTTTTTGGGGTATTTGCAATTCTGAAACAGATTCTGTGCTTGTCACGAAAAAATTCTTAAAAATCGCCAGAACGTTATTTTGAGCTGCAATTTTTTTTGCTTATGCCCCAGTATGTTAGATAACTTTCTTTAGTTAGCATTTTTTGATTTGAGCAACAGAACTATTTCTTTCATTTCGATCTCTGTCCGTTGGTCTGTTTTGACATATTTCTGCCATGTTTTCTATTTGCCTTTTATGCTTCGTATTTTTGAGTTCTTTTGTGAAAAAGAGCTTTGGGAAGAAGTATCTACAGTAGCATATGTTAACATGAGTGTTTGATATGTGTCATTACTGAAGCCTTGCTGGTTTGATATATTTTTATTTGCACTAATGTTGCTAATCAATTGTGCTGAGTTTTGAGTGAAGGAAGTTTTCAAGTATAGGGAGAGAAGAATGATGCAATAAGATGAAGCATGGACAAGAGCTCAAGCTTGGGGATGTCCCCTGTACCTCCCCAAGAAATATTCAAGAAGTACAAGCGTCAAAGCTTGGGGATGCCCAAGGCATCCCCTCTTCATCAACAAAAAGCACCAGGTCATTTTTCAACACGCTATATTTTTATTCCTTCATGTGATATGTGTTATCCTTGGAGTGTATTTACTTTTTGCTGTGTGTTTACTTTCAATAAAGTTGGATCCCATCATTCATGTTTACATTGGAGTGAGACACGCTCCACCGCTTTGCATATTTACTTTGGAGTGAGACACGCTCCACTGTTTTGCATGTTTATTTTTGTGTGAGACACGCTCCACTGTTATGCATTTTGTGTTGGAGAGAGACACACTGCACTTTTATATTTATTTGTGTATCAATAGCTCTCTGGATATTTAATTGTTTTTCATATATGAGAGTTGTTTGGTTTCATTTGGTTGGCGTCGGAAGCATGAAAAAACTTTTATGTGTATGTGATGCAAATGGAAGCATTTTTAGACTGTGGCATAGTTATTTTTGCATATCTTGCTAGATGTTATTCTCATGATGAGCTTGTTAATTATGTTTTCATTATGATTAGTCTCAAATACTGAGAGTGTTTAGTGTGCCATTGAAGGTTTCATGCATTATTTTTAGCATACAATAGAAAAGCATAATATTGTGGTATATATTCTCCTGCGAATGTTTTTATTTGGGTCGACTTGGCACATGTTTTGCAACATGTTATGACTACATTCCAGTCAATTCTTGCCTCTATGATCATTTAGTTTGCAACTTTTGAATCACTTTATGCTTTGATTAATATATTTTGTCGATGTGCATGATTATGGCCATTATGCACTCTTAGTTGGTCGCACCCGGTCTTTTTCTAGCCTCCATTTGTATGAGTATTTTATTCATGCATTCAACCACCAAAAACCAAATATGCCAAAATGTCCACCATATCTACCTATATGTGGTATTTCATTGTCATTCCTTAGTAGTTTGCTCATGTGCTACCTTTAAATTTCAAAGTATTATATTTCTGTTGCTCATGGGAAAGTAGTCAAAAATGACTATTGTGCCTAGCGTGTGTTCCTTGTGTAACTGCAGCTCTTTTAAGTTGCTTGTTGTGTGATAACCATTGAAATACTGGGGACACCTTAGCATGCTTTGCCGCTGAATATCATGTGGATGCATGTTCATCTTGTATGAAATGAAGGAGATTATCCGTGCAAAATAGTTTGAGTATAAATTTTTGTTAGAGAAGAACATTGAGCCGCTAACCGAAGCCATGTATCATGGTGGAAGTTTCAGTTGGACAAATCCTCAATCTCTTATGAGAAAGCTTCTAGCAATAAAAAAATAAGAGGAGTCCATTTATCTGTTGCTTGTGTCGTCTCGGTGTGGATGTCCCAAGTTGAAGATGCTTTAAAATGAGAAATCAAAAGCAATGCATCTCCTAGGACCTTTGTACAGGAGGCACGGGTACCTCTTTGTGATACTCGGTTAAAACAACCTGTATGTGATAAGAGCTAATGGTGATCCGAGGTGAGTAGGACGAGGTGTGAGCACTAGTAGCAATTATGCATGAGGCTTGCGACTTAGGAGTAGCACTTTTGCACAACCCATATGCTTTGCACTTACCGTTGACATCATCCACCTCTCAAAAGTGCATTTTATACTCTTGTTGTTTCAATAAAAAGCTCTAGCACATGAGTGATCGTACTTGCCTCTCAAAGAGAGACCTTCTTTTACTTTTATGTTGAGTCTCCACCTTCTAGTTTATGCACCACTTATGAGAGCATAGTTGTCATTCTTAGTTTTACGTGCATGGTCCCAAGATTTTATTGATTGATTCATAATTATGGTATTGCTTGTTCAAATTTTTTGTTTCTAGTCATTCTTATAATCTTTTAAAGGTGTCCAAGCATTTATGTTTTGCTTCCACTTATGGGACAAGCTGAGTACCACTTTATTATGTATCTATGCTATGCTCTTGACAATCACTTTGCTTTCCATGCACGTTATACATTTTCTTTTGTTTGATTACTATTCATATTTTAGCATGCACTACAAGAAAAGTTCTGATAGGCAACGTCTCAAAATCGTCCGCTAAGGGGTGTTTTTCGTCGCCTATGGGCCTAACCCGACGATATGGGTTCTGTTGTCGAAACTGCGTCAGGCAAAGTCCTACCACGTATTTTTCGGTCCGTCGCGCTTGGGTGCCCTTCCGCCAAGGAAAATCGGACCGTTGTAGAAGTGTTTCCGGGAGCCCGTTGACTGCTGATGTCATGCAAACTGCCACGTGGCAGACGCCGTTAACTGACAGTTAACGGCGTTAATCGCTGAAACCCCGTGGTAGATGGTAGGCCCACACGAGGCCTGCCACGTCTTAAGCGGGCCGGCCCATTAAGTTTGCGGGCCGGGCCAGCTGACTTAGTTTGACCGGTCAACTATATAGCTGGGCTGGTCCATTAGTTACGTGGGCCGGGCCTAACCTCTAAGGTTGACTGGTCAAAACATTAATGGGCCGGCCCACTAAGCATGTGGGCCGGGCCGAATGCACTCGTTTGACCGGTCAACAGGCAAAAAGGCCGGCCCACAAAACATGTGGGACCCACTTTCATGTTATCGGGCCGGCCCATTTACAAAGTGGGGTCCACCTTAAAGCAAATGGGCCGGCCCAAGAAGTTATTGGGCCGGCCCAATTAGCAGGTGGGTCCCACTTTCCTGCTAATCGGGCCGGCCCATTTAGTGCGTGGTCCACATTAGATCAAATGGGCCGGCCCACCAAGCCAGTGGGCCGGGCCAAAAGCACAGGTGGATCCCACTTTCCTGTTAATGGCCCAGCACATTTAGTATGTGTGGACCCCCAAAAAGCAAGTGGGACGGCCCAACCATATACTGGGCCGGGCCGAAATCACAGTTGGGTCCCACTTCCCAGATAAAGGGCCGGCCCATTTAGTATGTGGGGTCCACCATATAGCAAGTGGGCCGGCCCAACAAGATAGTGGGCCGGGCCAAAAGCACAGGTGGGTCCCACTTTCCTGATAAAGGGTCAGCCCATTTAATATGTGGGGTCCACCATATAGCAAGTGGGCCGGCCCAACACGCTAGTGGGCCGGGCCAAAAACGCAGGTGGTCCCACTTTCCTCTTAAAGGGCCGGCCCATTTAGTATGTGGGGTCCATCATGTAGCAAGTGGGCCGGCCCAACAAGACAAAGGTCGGGCCAAAAGCACAGTGGGTCCCACTCCCGTTAACGGGCCGGTAAGAAGTAAGTGAGCCGCCCAAAATGAAAGTGGGTCCCACACTACTGTTAATGGGCCGGCCCAATCTGTTATAGGGCCCTGGTTGTTTGACTAGTCAACTTGCATTAAATTTCATGAGCCTAAAATCTGATATCAATGATACACACAATTACATACACAAATAAAATAACTAGGAAAATTACAAGGCAATTAATGTGCCCAAATAAAAAAATTACATAGAATCATTGAGGACTTCTATTAGCATCATCAATAACATGTTGACATTTGGCAATCGCCTTGATTGAATCTTGTGTACTCTTGGTCAACATATCAGCTACAGACCTTAAAGCAGCAATACCATGTCTTTTATAAAGTACAGCCTTGAGATGTTCACTGTTTGATGAAAAGAATGGTCTAGGTTGACGGCTATGAGAGGATGCATCAGAACAAAGATCAGAACTTTTTGTGGGCCTCTCTTCTAATGAAGATTGCTTCATCAGAACTGCATTCTGATAATAATGCAAAAAAGATTAAACGATGAACTATGCAAACATGTATTAAGCATTGTCGATATGAGATAGTCACAAGTACTAAGCGCAGACTTACATTATATCGTTGCATAGGCTCACGCCGGAACCTTTTTTGCGCTCTATCTTCTACTAAGGACTTCTTCATTACAACTGCATTCTAGTAATATTGCAAACATAGTTACAACAGTGAACTATTCAAACATTTATTATGCAATGTAGATATAAGATAATAACAAGTTGCATAAATAAGACAATGTATGGAACTTGTACTAAGCAGACTTACATCATAATGTTGCACAGGGTCGCTTTGGCGACTATCTTCTAATGATGACTGCTTCACTAAAACTGCATTCTGGTAATATTGCAAAAATAGTTACAACAATTAACTATTCAAACATGTATTACGCAATGTAGAGATCAGATAACATGTAGCGTAACATACCGCTCATTGCAGGTCCTTCTCTTGCGTGCACTAGTCGTGGTCGACATGCCTGTCATTTTAGGTTCAGCCATCAAGTGAAATGCTAATCCTCCTGCTCCATTGTCCTTAATCTGTGTTTAGATATCACATTTAAGACCAAGTCAGCTGGTTTCAAATAACAAAAAACTTGAGCTGCCAAATGAATAAGCCAATATTTACCAGATATCAGATTAAAACCAACTAGATGTTGCTTTGCATGAGATACGAATTTCAGACATTCAGATTTAGAGTAGGGTAATGCCAAGGTTTTCCACATAAAGTAAACTGGCATTAAGAATGACCAAATGTCAGGTTCAAATCACCTTCGCCGTTGCTCCAAGACAAGCATATCAAATAGGCAGAAACATAGTAAAGCATGGATGGCATTGCTATGGCAGGGTTCCAAGTGTTTATCTCTTGCATAAGGAACAATGCATATATGTTATAGATAATAACGGAAGTAAACTGCCAAAGTTACCAACCAAGAACTCAGATTCCAACCTTCCCTAGCGTCCCCGCTGTTAATGTTGGATATTCTAATAAGTGGTTTGCATGATCAATCCCTAGGAAAAAATAACATTGACAAGTTAGTCTACGATAATACAAAGACCAGACATGCACGCAGCAATAACTATACAAGCTGTGCGACAGGAGCATTCATGGAAAAAAATAGCTATAAGCTAAAGACGAGGTATAAGAGCAAGCAGATTGGAAATGCACATAACATGATTATAAAAGCAGTAAAAGAATAGCAGACACGAGAAAACAGCTAGCGGCTAGCGGTGAGCTAATGACGTGGTATAAGAACAACCAGATTGGAAATGCCCATAGCATGACTATAAAAGGAATAGCATGCAGTACAAAAACAGTTGGCAGCAAATGAATGGGTCCCCTATAAATATGTGGATGCACACAGGTGTCAGTAGAATGAACAGGATGGTAGCGACCGGATAATGCTTTGGTACTGTACAATATTTAAACGAACTTCATGCGAAGTAACACATCAAGAAATTTAATGGCATATGAAATCTGCAAATAACTACACAAAACATGGCTAAAGAAACACCGCGATCTAACGGGCCAGCATACTAACCAAGCTGCGGCGGGGTGGACGGGGGCGGCAACTTGCATTCCAGCGGCGGCGAACGCGGGAGACGATGAGTCGACCCTGCTTTGATAGAAGCGGGCGTTAGTGAAGCAGATCTGGTTGGTCTGGCAAGGGATTCGGTGAAGTTGATACAGCCGCTGCGCGAGGTAGTCGGTGGAATAGATCGAAGCTTCGTGGAGGGGGCCGCGGTGAAGTAGACACGGTTCCGTTGGAGAGGATCCGGTGCGTCGACAGAAAGGCGTTGATTGCTACGCTCGTGGATGAGGTCGGCGGTGAAGCAGATCCGTCGGTGGCGAGGTCGGCGGTGAAGCAGATCCGTCGGTGGCGAGGTCGGCGGTGAAAGCATCCGTCGGTGGCGAGGGCGGCGGGGGAGCGGATCAGGTGGGTGGACAGCCAACACGATCAAGGCTAGGGCTGTGGAGGAGTATGCCGCGGCGGCAGATCTAGTATCAGAGAGAGTCGAGCTTTGGCGTGTGAGAGTATTTTTGAGCTAATGGGGCGAATGGTTGGTGGGTGGGTGTGGGCCTGTGGGGAGGGTTCGGGATCTAGGCAAGATATTTCATTGTTACCGAATGAGCCCTCCATGGTCGGTGGGTTGTAGCTTCCGGACCAGGGTTAAAAGGGTAAAACTGGTCACGGGATTTTCGAGTGGATGCGGCGGGATGATTTGGCGCGCGGCCGAAATTTTCAGTTTCAAGCTACGAGCAGAACGACAAAAATAATGTTCTTCCCCAGGGAGCTCTCATTTCTTCCTCTTCTCTTTCTCTCTCGAGTCTCTCCCACTCCCCTGGCTCCTCTCCCCCTTCTCTCCGGCAGCCTCACCGGCCGGAGACGAGGCCGACTTCTCTCTGTATATCGTACACCCTCCGAACTAAATTAATTGATTCAACTTTCCTTAGACGTGTATGTATCTCGAGTAAAAACATGTGTGGATACATCCATATTTAGATAAGCAAAGTTGAGTCAGTTAATTTGGATCCGAGGGAGTTCATGTTGTTGTAAGCTTAGATCCAGTGTTTCCCATGAGCAGAATGGCGCAATGGAGTCGGGGATCTCGTCATCGGCTTCAGATCTGGCCTACGGTGAATCTGGCGGATCTTGCCGGCCAAACCCCGATCTGGTGCCATCAAGGTGATGGCGCTAACGGTGAGGCTTGCTTTGGTCAGTGCTTCAGATCTGGTCAATGGGGAAGTCAAGCTCCTAACGTTCACAAGCTCGGGGCATACGACGGTGTCATACGTCTTGCCCGTGAACATCTTGGCCTTTCAGCGGCCCTTCTCAGAGCCAATGTGCCGTTGCTGAGGCCCTTCTTCTCCTTCGTCCTGGCGACTACCGGCGACACCGTCCCAAGTGGTGCGTCCCCGGCGACGGAGTTGCTGGAAAGGATGCGGAGCAGAGATCTGATGTGCGGTCCAGAAGGACTCGATTGATTTTCTGCTATATGTTTTGGGGTCCTTTTTGTAAAGTTGCAGGTCCTATTAGTTATTGTCTAGTTCTCTTGGACCTCTTTGTAATTTTTTGGACTAGTTTCCATTTGCACCGATAAACTTGAATTTTGACAAGTTCACGGGAAAAAAATTCCTTTGCACATATGGCCTATCATGTATGAACATTCTTGAGTTTTAAACTATATGTAATGGCCAGCACTTGCGCAAGGGCCTGCCTAGTGCGCACTAGTTTCCATTAGCACCGATAAATTTGAATCTTGACAAGTTCTTGGAAGAAAAAATTGATTCACATATAGCCTATCATGTATGAACATTATTTGGATTCAAACTATACATAGATGGCTGATGACCCACAAGTATAGGGGATCGCAACAGTCTTCGAGGGAAGTAAAACCCAATTTATTGATTCGACACAAGGGGAGACAAAGAACACTTGGAAGCCTTAACAGCGGAGTTGTCAATTCAGCTGCACCTGGAAACAGACTTGCTCGCAAGAGTTTATCAGTAGTAACAGTTTTATAGCAGTAACAGTAGTGAAATAACAGCAGCAGAGTAACACAGACAGCAGTAGTGATTATAGTAAACAGCAGGATTAAAATACTGTAGGCACGGGGACGGATGACGGGCGTTGCATGGATGAGAGAAACTCATGTAACAATCATAGCAGGGCATTTGCAGATAATAATAAAACGGTGTCCAAGTACAAAGCAATCAATAGTCATGTGTTCCATATATAGTCGTGCGTGCTCGCAATGAGAAACTTGCACAACATCTTTTGTCCTACCAGCCGGTGGCAGCCGGGCCTCAAGGGAAACTACTGGATATTAAGGTACTCCTTTTAATAGAGTACCGGAGCAAAGCCTTAACACTCCGTGAACACATGTGATCCTCACATCGCTACCATTCCCTCCGGTTGTCCCGATTTCTGTCACTTCGGGGCCATCGGTTCCGGACAGCGACATGTGTATACAACTTATAGGTAAGACCATAAACAATGAATATCTTGATGAAATAATAACATGTTTAGATCTGAGATCATGGCACTCGGGCCCTAGTGACAAGCATTAAGCATAACAAGTTGCAACAATATCATCAAAGTACCAATTACGGACACTATGCACTATGCCCTAACAATCTTATGCTATTACATGACCAATCTCATCCAATCCCTACCATCCCCTTCGGCCTACAGCGGGGGAATTACTCACACATGGATGGGGGAAACATGGCTGGTTGATGTAGAGGCGTTGGCGGTGATGATGGCGATGATCTCCTCCAATTCCCCGTCCCACGGAGTGCCAGAACGGAGACTTCTGGCTCCCGCGACGGAGTTTCGCGATGTGGCGGCGTTCTGGAGGGTTTCTGGCGACTTCGACTTCTCCCCGTGCGTTTTTAGGTCGAGGCCGATAAATAGTCCGAAGGAGGGCATCGGAGGCCGGCCGAGGGGGCCACACCACATGGCCGCGCGGGCCCCCCCTGGGCCACGCCGCCCTATGGTGTGGGGCCCTCGGGCCTCCACCTGACTTGTCCTTCTGGCTCCGTCAGTTTTCTGGGAAAATAGGGCCTTCTGCATAAATTCCGAGGATTTTCCCGAAAGTTGGATTTCTGCACAAAAACGAGACACTGTATCAGTTCTGCTGAAAACAGCGTTAGTCCGTGTTAGTTGTATCCAAAATACACAAATTAGAGGCAAAACAATAGCAAAAGTGTTTGGGAAAGTAGATACGTTTTGGACGTATCAACTCCCCCCAAGCTTAGCTTATTGCTTGTCCTCAAGCAATTCAGTTAACAACTGAGCGATAAAAGAACTTTCACGAACACATTTGCTGATATGATGTATATATTCTCATGCTATGGCTAATACTTAAGCAGTTCATAATGAGATACATGCAAATAAGATCATCTAACAGCTATATCAATCATGGAGAGGTACCAACAATTAATAATAAGCATCATGAATCATGTATATAAGCAGGATTGCAATGTTCATAAGAGAGCATGATAAAGTGGTATCTCGCTTGCCTGTATTCGATTGGCAAAACATAAATGCCCGGGCACCTCTGGAGTTCATAGAAAGACTAGAAGTAGTGATTGTCAAAGATAAAAGCATCAAAGTTATACCACAATCAATCATATTTTGAGACAAGCATATTATACTAAGAATGACAGTTGTGCTCTCAAGATAGTGCTCAAAGAAATAATGGAGACACAACATAAAAGTAAAAGATTGACCCTTCGCAGAGGGAAGCAGGGATTAACATGCGCTAGAGCTTTTCATTTTTGAAATCAGGAGTAGAATCATTTTGAGAGGTGTTTGTTGTTGTCAACGAATGGTAATGGGTACACCAACTACCTCGCCAACCGGACTCCCAAGAGCGGCTCCCATGAATTATTGCATATTTATGTGGCACTCCTTCCAACCTTTCTTACACAAACCATGGCTAACCGAATCCTCGAGTGCCTGCCAACAATCTCATACCATGAAGGAGTGCCTTTTTTTATTTTAGTTTTATTATGATGATGACACTCCCCCCAACCTTTGCTTACACAAGCCATGGCTAACCGAATCCTTTGGGTGCCGTCCAACAATCACAAACCATGGAGGAGTGTCTATTTAAGTTAATTAATTCGGGACTGGGAATCCCATTGCCAGCTCTTTTTGCAAAATTATTGGATAAGCGGATGTGCCACTAGTCCATGTGAGAGTCCGTCAAAAGTAAATGACAAGGTTGAAAGCTAAACACCACATACTTCCTCATGAGCTATGAAACATAAACACAAATTGAGAAGCATTTTGAAGGTTTTAAAGGTAGCGCATGAGAATTTACTTGGAATGGTTTGAAATGCCATGCATAGGTATTTATGGTGGACACTCTGGAATAACTTGGTTTTCATGTGTTTGGAAGCACGAGCAGCGTTCCCGCTCAGTACAAGTGAGGGCTAGCGAAAGACTAGGGAGCGACAAATCAAGAGAGCAGTAACTGTCATAATCATGCTTGCGGCAAAATAAATTAACAGAGGCATAAAAGTGATACAAGAACTCTGAAGCAATATAGATCATCGAGGCTTAATTGACTTTTTGTTCAGTCATATGCATGCGTGAGCATGTGCCAAGTCGATATAAATGAATTATTCAGAGGAGGATACCACAATGCCATACTTACTTATGAATAAAACAATGCAAGCAAACATCCATGACATGCTACTCATATTAATAAATTGGAGCTAAACATGAGAGATCATAAACTACTAGACTTTCTCAAATAACATATACCTCACATGAACCAACTAAGCATGCTCACATGGATGAGTATATGTACAAAAATGAAAACAAATAGAGTTCATACCAGCCTCTCACCACAATCCAATTGTCGTAGATCGTCATTATTGCCTTTTCACTTGTGCAGCTTGGATAATATGAAATGAAAACCACGCTCCAGCCACCGAAGACCATTGAACTCATAAAGAACTTTACAAAATCAAATAAGAACAGCAAATATTTTTGGTGTTTTCGAATTTAAGAACAAGAACAAGAGGAAACAAACAAACAAAGCAAAATCTTTTTGGGTTTTCTTATAGCAAACTAACAATAGCAAATAAAGCGAAACAAATGCAAGAAACCAAGGCAAACAAATGGTGAAGAGAAACAACAGAAATATTTTTGGTCTTTTTATGTTTTGGGAAAGAAACAAAGCAAGAACAAGAAATAGCAAACTAAAAGAAACACAGAAAAGCGAGATGGCAGAAATCTGCCAAAACCTGACAGCAGTGCAGAAATCGATTTTTACAAAAATCTTACGTTGCTCAGCTCGAAAAGTGTTCAACTAATGAAAGTTAGATAACAATCTGGGGAACCAGCACAAAAATTGGCAGCTCAAAATAACGTTCTGGCTGTGCGCACGAATTTTTCTAGTAACAGTCCAGAATCTGTTTTCAGGCAGCACTTCCCCAAATATCATCTTCCTCTCATTAGAAAACCACTCAAACGAACAAAACAAATATGTACAAGTATCCAGCAATCAGAATATGCAAAGAATGAGTGATGCCGGTATACCTCCCCCCAAGCTTAGGCTTTTGGCCTAAGTGGAGTTCAATCCCATCGAGACCATGAGGTAGAATCTCCGTAGTACGACGAAGATGGATCATATTCCGGGTATGTGCTAGAAGAAGCACCCGGATACGTGATGGTGTAGTCGTGGGAGGCCTCGGCATCCTCGGAGTCATGCTGCTGGTGGAAGTCTTGTATCTTCATATGTTCATCCACCTCCTCCTTAGTGCACGACCATGATTGCCTGTCAATACTGAACAAACCTGGTTGGGGAAGAGGGATTTCCTTCTCATCCCCGTCAGCAAACAACATTCTATAGACCATATTATCTAAAGTAGAATCAGTGGTAACAAAATGATGACTCTTCATAGCAGCAATATCGAGTCTCCTAGGGGCCAATGGCACATCATTATGATCAAGAGGAAGACTTAGATATGTTAAAACGCGCAGTGCAATAGTTCCTCCAAAAATAGGCCCTCTATTAGATAGGCGGCGAGCAATAAGAGAACCAAGGTGATAAGATGTCCGACCAGTAAGTGCAATATTCAAGAAAGCAAGATGGTAACTAGAAATATTGCTAGTGTTCTCCCTACCAAGAATGCTAGTAGCAATGTAATATGCAAAATACTTAATGGCGGGGAGTTGAATGTTCCTTATCTTGCCACGCTGAATGGTGCGACAATCATCATCGGTAATCCCTCGATAGAGCTCCAACAAGTCCCGGGGGTTGTCATCAATCCTACTTGCTGTACCTACAGGGGCAATATCCAATGCACAACAAAAATCTTCCAATCCCATAGTAACAGGATTACCATAGATCTTGAATGCAACTGTCGGCTCATATTGCTTGTTGTGGAACTTGAAGCTCTCGACGAAGATTTTGGTGAGCATGTAGTATTGCTCTCTTTCATCTCCCATATAGGTAGCTAAGTCCGCCCTGTTGACAAGGGTGAAGAAATCCTCCAATATCCCTGCATTCCTCAGAAAATCATAGCATGGAAAAGACGAAGCATTAGGAGCCCCGTTGTCCTCTTCGGGCGCGAAGCTAGGCGCGATGATATCCTCGTTGTACGATCGCCTAAGCCGGGTGGCGGCCCTAGAAGGCCTCCCGGTGCTGGTTGTTCCTTTCTTGAACAACTCTCCAAAGTTAAACTTCTTCATCTCTTCTCTGAAATTTTCAACAAGTGATATAAAATTTGATTTGGTGACATATAATTGAGGGAAACTACCATAGGAACTTGCTAGAGTACTAATCATGCATCAAAACTAGTTTATACAACTTAGAACAAGCATGCAAGCTCACTAAACATGTTACCTATAGCAGCAAAATATTCAAGATATACTCAACCAAACAAAATTCTACTTGGATAGGCGGAGGAGTCACATACCAAGGAGCAAATGTGCCAAATTTCAGCAAGAAATCTGGGCTGAGCAAAGAGATCGAGAAATCTGGAGTTCTTGAGCAAAAACGCGAGTGAGAGGAACCTGGTGCGAGTTTTTTCGGGAGAGAGAAGATGCTGGGAGAAAGAGATGAAGTAGTGGGGCAAGGAGGGGCCCACACCACAGGGTGGCGCGCCCACCTCCTTGGCCGCGCCGGCCTGTGGTGTGGCACCCTGTGGTGCCCCACAGGTCATCCTCTGGTGCTCCCAGGTGCCTCGTCGAAAAATAGGACCAACGGTATAATTTTTGTGAATTTTTGAAAACTTTGAAAAATACACATTTCTGGGTATTAAGTTTATTATTACTGGCCAGGAAAAATTTTGAAATCTCCAATTAACTAAGGAACTTTGCAAATTAAAAGTGCTACAGCAACTAGAGCAAGTGGAGGAAGAAAGAGATGTTGTTTACTTCCTCTATGCATATAAAAAGTATTTGTTAACAAGGTTGATCAAGTCTTGCCACCAAATAAATTTTACATAGCATAAGAAGAAATAAACCTCAAATCAATCATGTTACCTTGAATTGTATTGATATGGATCCAATCACGAGAGTTTGATATTCTTCCTTAGGCTCATATATAGGACAATCAATAGTTCCCACTTTGATAGTTCTCACATTAGAAATAGTATTAACTCCACACGCTTTCTCAATCCTCTTGGGAAAATAGACGGTATGCTCCCTATCATCAACATTGAAAGTAACCTTTCCTTTATTGCAATCAATAACAGCCCCTGCGGTGTTAAGAAAAGGTCTCCCAAGAATAATAGACATATTATCATCTTCAGGCATTTCCAACACAACAAAATCGGTTAATATCAAGCAATTAGTAGTAACTTGAACAGGAACATCCTCACATATACCAACAGGAATAGCAGTAGATTTATCAGCCATTTGCAAAGATATATCAGTAGGTATCAACTTATCTAAGTAAAGTCTCTTATAAAGAGAAAAAGGCATAACACTAACACCGGCTCCCAAGTCACATAGAGCAGTTTTAACATAATTATTCTTAATAGAACAAGGAATAGTAGGTATACCTGGGTCGCCCAACTTCTTTGGAACTTTGCCATTGAAAGAGTAATTAGCAAGCATAGTGGAAATTTCCTCATTGGGGATTTTCCTTTTGTTAGTAACAATATCTTTCATATACTTTGAATAAGGAGGCAATTTAATAGCATCAGTCAAAGGGATTTGCAAGAATAAAGGTTTCATCCAATCGCAAAATTTATTATAGTGTTCTTCTTCCTTTGATTTTAGTTTCTTAGCAGGAAAAGGCATTTGCTTTTGAACCCAAGGTTCTCTTTCATTACCATGTTTCTCAGCAATAAAATCTTCTTTAGTGTACTTTTTATTTTTAGCATGCTTTTCAGGTTCTTCTTCAACCTCTTCTTTATCAGGAGTATCATTCTTATCATTATCTTTATCATGTTCATTACCACTTTCAGTTTCAGCATCAGAAATAGAAATACTATTAGGATCATTAGCAGGTTCAGAGGATTCTACAACATTTTTATGCTTCTTCTTCTTTTTCTTCTTAGAATGAGCACTAGGTTCAATGCGTTGAGAATCTTGTTCAATTCTTTTGGGATGCCCTTCAGGATATAGAGGATCCTGGGTAGAGACACCACCTCTAGTTGTTACTTCATAAGCATGTTTCTCTTTAGAATTATTCCCCAACAAGTCATTTTGCACTTTAGTGAGTTGATCAATTTGAGTTTGAATCATATGAAAATGTTTAACAAGCATCTTAACATCATTGGAGGTTCTCTCTACAATATCATGCAATTCACTAATAGCTCGAGAATTTTTCATTAAATGATTCTCTACTCTCATATTAAAATTTTCTTGTTTAACAATATAATTATCGAACTCATCTAAGCATTGTGCAGGAGGTTTCGAATATGGAATATCTTCCCTAGTAAAGCGTTGAAGGGAGTTTACCTCAATCATGGATGAAGGGGGAATTATCTCACATATATCTTCTATGGGAGGAAGATTCTTCACATCTTCAGATTTAATACCTTTCTCCTTGAGAGACTTCTTGGCTTCCCTCATATCTTCATCATTCAATTTAATTAAACCCCTCTTCTTTAATATTGGCGTTGGAGTTGATTAAGTCGTAGTCCAATCATCATGATTCTGGCCTATTTTAGCCAATAATTCTTCAGCGTCGTCTGGAGTTCTTTTCCTGAAAACACAACCAGCACAACTATCCAGGTATGCCCTAGACTCAATGGTTAGTCCACTATAAAATATATCAAGTAAATCATGCTTTTCCAAATCATGATCAGGCCGAGCTCTAATAAGAGAGCAAAATCTCGCCCAAGCCTCAGGCAATTTCTCTCCATCTTCCTGGTCAAAATTATAAATTCTCTACAAAGCTATATGTTGAGCACTAGCAGGAAAGTATTTACGGAAGAAAACATCAAGCAATTCTTTTGGACTTTTAATAGAATTAGGTGGCAAACTATTATACCAAGTTTTAGCGTCATCCTTTAATGAGAATGGAAAGATTTTAGCAACAAAGTAAGTACGCATCTTGACATCATCAGAAAACAAGCTACTTAGAGTAGATAACTCAATCATGTGTTCAACAGCACTTTCTTTTTCAGTACCACAAAAGGGTGTTTTCTCAACAATAGATATATGAGATAGATCAAGAGAAAAATCATAATCTTTATCCTTAATGTTTATAGGAGATGTGGCAAACTTAGGATCAGGAGACAGTTTATATCTAACAAAGATGTTCGCAAGCAACTTTTTAATTTTTCTTGCATCAGTAGTAGCATTGCATTTTTCAATAAAATCATCATTAAGCTCCACATAATCTTCATCAGGATCATCACTAAAATAATCAAGTTCAGGTGAATTAACAGGTGTAGTAGCATTAGGAGTTTCAGTATTTTCAATTTGTCTAGACCTAGCAATTGTAGCATCTAGAAAAGATCCCAATGAACCACTATCATCAAGCACAGCAGAAATATTATGAGAGTTTTTAGATTCAGCAGAAGTACCCACATGTGAAGCATGCGGCGGTGAAACAAGTTTATCAATCACAGATGGTGAATCAAGTGTAGCGGAGGTACTCAGAATTGTACCTTTTCTTGTAGTGGATGGTAATATGGCGATCTTAGTATCGCGAGGTTTACCCATGATGAAGAATTTGCAGCGAACAATATTAATCCAAGTGAACTTCCAAATAAAGCTATGCTCCCCGGCAACGGCGCCAGAAAATAGTCTTGATGACCCACAAGTATAGGGGATCGCAACAGTCTTCGAGGGAAGTAAAACCCAATTTATTGATTCGACACAAGGGGAGACAAAGAACACTTGGAAGCCTTAACAAATGAGTTGTCAATTCAGCCGCACTGAAACAGACTTGCTCGCAAGAGTTTATCGATAGTAACAGCTTTATAGCAAGAATGATAGTGAAATAACAGCAGAGTAACACGACACAGCGATAGTGATTATAGTAAACAGCAGGATTAAAATATCAGAGGCACGGGGACGGATGACGGGCGTTGCATGGATGAGAGAAACTCATGTAACAATCATAGCAGGGCATTTGCAGATAATAATAAAACGGTGTCCAAGTACAAAGCAATCAATAGGCATGTGTTCCATATATAGTCGTGCGTGCTCGCAATGAGAAACTTGCACAACATCTTTTGTCCTACCAGCCGGTGGCAGCCGGGCCTCAAGGGAAACTACTGGATATTAAGGTACTCCTTTTAATAGAGTACCGGAGCAAAGCCTTAACACTCCGTGAACACATGTGATCCTCACATCGCTACCATTCCCTCCGGTTGTCCCGATTTACTACTTGAGCCATCGGTTCCGGACAGCGACATGTGTATACAACTTATAGGTAAGACCATAAACAATGAATATCTTGATGAAACAATAACATGTTCAGATCTGAGATCATGGCACTCGGGCCCTAGTGACAAGCATTAAGCATAACAAGTTGCAACAATATCATCAAAGTACCAATTACGGACACTAGGCACTATGCCCTAACAATCTTATGCTATTACATGACCAATCTCATCCAATCCCTACCATCCCCTTCGGCCTACAGCGGGGGAATTACTCACACATGGATGGGGGAAACATGGCTGGTTGATGTAGAGGCGTTGGCGGTGATGATGGCGATGATCTCCTCCAATTCCCCGTCCCGGCGGAGTGCCAGAACGGAGACTTCTGGCTCCCGCGACGGAGTTTCGCGATGTGGCGGCGTTCTGGAGGGTTTCTAGCGACTTCGACTTCTCCCCGTGCGTTTTTAGGTCGAGGCCGATAAATAGTCCGAAGGAGGGCGTCGGAGGCCGGCCGAGGGGGCCACACCACATGGCCGCGCGGGCCCCCCCTGGGCCGCGCCGCCCTATGGTGTGGGGCCCTCGGGCCTCCACCTGACTTGTCCTTCTGGCTCCGTCGCTTTTACGGGAAAATAGGGCCTTCGCATAAATTCCGAGGATTTTCCCGAAAGTTGGATTTCTGCACAAAAACGAGACACTGTAACGCTTCTGCAAAAACAGCGTTAGTCCGTGTTAGTTGTATCCAAAATACACAAATTAGAGGCAAAACAATAGCAAAAGTGTTCGGGAAAGTAGATACGTTTTGGACGTATCAATGGCCAACACGTGTAAGAGGGGGTCCTCTAATGTGCACTAGTTTCCATTAGCACTGATAAATTTGAATCTTTACAAGTTCTCAAAAAAAAATTGCTTCACACCATATGCCCTATCATGTATGAACATTATTGGGATTCATATTATATATAGATGGCCAACACTTGTGCAAGGGGTCCTCTAATTCTTGGGGATTTCAATCTATCTATCTCTCTCGATCTATCGTTGGTGGCCAGAACAACACACATATGCATGCACTTTATGCGCAAAGGCGCGGGTGCCTCTAATAATTCATGTGTGTGCGTATATTTGAACATATTCTTGGGGATTTCAATCTCTATCTCTCGATCTATATATCGTTGGTGGAAAGAAACACACTTATATATATACGCATGCACTTTATGCGCAAAGGCGCGGGTGCCTCTAATAATGTGTGTGTGCACTCGATCGATGATCCCTAAACCTTAAACCCTAAAACCCTAATCCCTAATTATACCCTAAACATACACCCTAAACACCCTAAACACTAAACCCTAGACCCTAAAACCTAAACCCTAATTAAACACTACATATATATAGGCCAACGACAGTTAATTGCGCATCAAGCAGGCGACCAAATAATTAGCGCTGATAAATTAATTAACTTGAATCTTGACAAGTTCTCTCGAATGAAAACACATTTGATTAAGTTGCCTCATAATATATATACAATTAGTGTGCATGCGCGCATGGCATACCATGGACATATCATTCATGCATATATATATCTCAATATATATTTGAACATATTCTTGGGGATATATATATATATATTTCAATCTCTCTCTCTCGATCTATATATATCGTTGGTGGCCAAGAAACAAACTTATTATATATATACGCATGCACTTTATGCGCAAAGGCGCGGGTGCCTCTAATAATGTGTCTGTGCACTAGCTCGATCGATGATCCCTAAACCTTAAACCCTAAAACCCTAATCCATGATCCCTAATTATACCTTAAACGTACACCCTAAACACCCTAAACACTAAACCCTAAACCCTAAACCCCAAACCCCAAACCCTAAACCCTAAACCCTAAACCCTAATTAATTAACCTTAACCCTAACCCTACCCCTAAAACCCTAGCTAGCTAATCCTAAATCCTAAACCCTAATTAAACCCTACATATATATAGGCCAACGACACTAAATTGCGCATCAAGCAGGCGACCAACTAATTAGCGCTGCTAAATTAATTAACTTGAATCTTGACAAGTTCTCTCGAATGAAAACACATTTGATTAAGTTGCCTCATAATATATATACAATTAGTGTGCATGCGCGCATGGCATACCTTGCACATATCATTTGTGCATATATTTCAATATATATCTGAACATATTCTTGGGGATAAATATATATATTTCAATCTTTCTCTCTCGATCTATATATATCGTTGGTGGCCAAAAAACACACTTATATATACGCATGCACTTTATGCGCAAAGGCGCGGGTGCCTCTAATAATGTGTGTGTGCACTCGATCGATGATCCCTAAACCTTAAACCCTAAAACCCTAATCCCTAATTATACCCTAAACATACACCCTAAACACCCTAAACACTAAACCCTAGACCCTAAAACCTAAACCCTAATTAAACACTACATATATATAGGCCAACGACACTTAATTGCGCATCAAGCAGGCGACCAAATAATTAGCGCTGATAAATTAATTAACTTGAATCTTGACAAGTTCTCTCGAATGAAAACACATTTGATTAAGTTGCCTCATAATATATATACAATTAGTGTGCATGCGCGCATGGCATACCATGGACATATCATTCGTGCATATATATATCTCAATATATATCTGAACATATTCTTGGGGATATATATATATTTCAATCTCTCTCTCTCGATCTATATATATCGTTGGTGGCCAAGAAATAAACTTATTATATATATACGCATGCACTTTATGCGCAAAGGCGCGGGTGCCTCTAATAATGTGTCTGTGCACTAGCTCGATCGATGATCCCTAAACCTTAAACCCTAAAACCCTAATCCATGATCCCTAATTATACCTTAAACGTACACCCTAAACACCCTAAACACTAAACCCTAAACCCTAGACCCTAAACCCTAAACCCCAAACCCCAAACCCTAAACCCTAAACCCTAATTAATTAACGTTAACCCTAACCCTACCCCTAAAACCCTAGCTAGCTAATCCTAAATCCTAAACCCTAATTAAACCCTACATATATATAGGCCAACGACACTAAATTGCGCATCAAGCAGGCGACCAACTAATTAGCGCTGCTAAATTAATTAACTTGAATCTTGACAAATTCTCTCGAATGAAAACACATTTGATTAAGTTGCCTCATAATATATATACAATTAGTGTGCATGCGCGCATGGCATACCTTGCACATATCATTTGTGCATATATTTCAATATATATCTGAACATATTCTTGGGGATAAATATATATATTTCAATCTTTCTCTCTCGATCTATATATATATCGTTGGTGGCCAAAAAACACACTTATATATACGCATGCACTTTATGCGCAAAGGCGCGGGTGTCTCTAATAATGTGTGTGTGCACTCGATCGATGATCCCTAAACCTTAAACCCTAAAACCCTAATCCCTAATTATACCCTAAACATACACCCTAAACACCCTAAACACTAAACCCTAGACCCTAAAACCTAAACCCTAATTAAACACTACATATATAAAGGCCAACGACACTTAATTGCGTATCAAGCAGGCGACCAAATAATTAGCGCTGATAAATTAATTAACTTGAATCTTGACAAGTTCTCTCGAATGAAAACACATTTGATTAAGTTGCCTCATAATATATATACAATTAGTGTGCATGCGCGCATGGCATACCATGGACATATCATTCGTGCATATATATATCTCAATATATATCTGAACATATTCTTCAGGATATATATATATAGGAAAATAGTGGGCTACCATGGGTGGTAGCTATGCATATACATCCAACCATTAGACCTTCTATAGGGAGCACATAAGGAGCACACGGTGTTAGACCATTTGGTTTGCATCCGTTTTTGAACAGGCACCTCCGTTAGTTAACCATACCGTAACTCTTCAAAATACCCAAACAACAACCAGCCACGGGCACGGTTAGTACCATACGAAAAGAACCCGTTGGACGGTTAAATTCTAAAACATCAACCATACCACCGTGCGGATCGTACCTAAAGACCGTAGCAAATTTTTTTCTAAAACAACAACCAAGTGACGGCCACGGTTGGTAGTTTCTCAGTTGACTACGTGTGAATAGCATCCGATGGCCTCAACCTTTTCTTTCAATCCTGTGTACCACACCGCAGCCGTAGCAATGCGTCGTTTTGGTTATTTTCTTCCCACGGACTGGAAGTAACCGCAGCCGTAGCAATGCGTCATTTTGGTTCGTTTCTTCTCACGGACCGGAATTGACCGCAGCCATAGCAAATGTGTCGTTTTGGTTGTTTGCTTTTCACGGATCAGAGGTGATCGCATACGGGCATACGGCAACCATTACAGTAGTCATTTAGTCTCGCTCATCTAACGATTTCCACTGCATTATCTATTTAGGACAGCCCGTGTTGCAATTACCTACTCCAATAATGAACCATTTAAGAGATGCATTCCTTGGCTCATCGGCGCCGCTTGTCTCTGAGAAGCTAGAGCAACCGCCCCAGCGATAGCATGGCCGAGGATGTCGCAGAAATGAGCATCGACGAAGATTTCTTGAGCAAAATGACCCCACCAAGCATTTCTTGAGCTGATGCTGTTGTACACGCTCGGCTAGTGCATGGCTGCTGCCACACCCTTCGACTACCTCCCCTGCTTCTCCTCCCGGCTCGACTGGCGTGGCGGCAGTGGCGATGACGGCGATGACCCCGCCCGCGTCGCTCTCAAGTCTATCGGGTTCATCTTTGCCACAGCCAAAGGTTCGTCTTCGTCTACTTTCACACACACATCAATCTAATATTTTCTTGCATTTTGTCTCTTGTGCCGTGTCCATGCAGCCGGTAGTGTGCTGGATTACAAACCATCCACCGTGGCTGCAGCTGCAGCAGCGCCACGGCCAGCTCGACATCCTATACAGCAACGCCGGCACCTCCGGGTCCTCGGCTCATGCACCCCTGGCCGCGCTCGACCTTGCCGACTTCGACCGTGTCATGGCGGCCAACACGCGCTCCAAGGTGGCCGGCGTCAAGCACGCCATGTGCCTCATGGTGCCGCGCCGCAGCGGGTGCATCCTCTGCACGGGGAGCACCACGAGCATGCTTGGCGGGGTCACCGTGCTCCCTTACAGCCTCTCCAAGGCCACGGTGGTGCGACTGGTCGCGAAGGACCTGGCGCACGCCGACGTGCGCATGAACGCCATTTCACCTCACGACATCGTCACGCCACACCTAGTCCGGTCGCTGGCGAGGGCGAACCCGGGTGTCGGCGACGAGACCCTGAAGCGGATGGTGGAGAGGGGCATGAGCAAGCTCCAAGGGGGCGTTCTGGAGCCGGAGGACGTGGCCAGACTCCAGAGCCGCCGGCTACCTCGCGTCCGACGAGGCCAAGTACGTCACCGGCCATAACCTCGTGGTGGACGGCGGCTTCACCGTCGGGAAGCCGATCAATGTGCGCCCGGCGCGCTGAGGGGAGCCGCAACATCAAAAGTTATTTCATTGTTAACCCGACAATAATGAATCATCAGTAAATGTTGCCCTCAACCGTTGGCACAATGAAAAAACGAAAAGCTCTTGGACCTATTTGTTGCCGCTACTTCGAAAGTTATTTCATTGTTAACCCGCATAATAGTATCTCTACCAAAGAATTACCATTATAGTATTATATGTAAATGTAACTTGCAAGGCTGATAGTACAATTTCTCTTGAACTACTGTCCGTGGTACCTTACTGATTAGGAGCTTTATCATCCATGAAACTTAAGATCAAGCATGCCACAGCTGCAGGAAAACACATCACGATGGTGTGGTTTGACGTGAAACGGAGAGCTCAGGAAGCGAAACAACAGTCATTACACGGTGCCGCACAACGAGCCGTAGCAGATTTGAGCTTTCCACTATGATTCGACAACCAAACTACAGCTGCAGTTCTACTAAAACTAACCAGTAGACTGAATGAATAGGTGGCCTGCAAGCATGCCATCCTACCCGTTACCGTGAACAATTTGTTGTTTCAGAAGCAAAACAACAATATGCCTTCGGCTATGCCTGGCACTACGGCTCTCAACAGCTTACACAGCCGATAGTTGGCTGGCAATGCCAGATCACCGTAGCCATTGCAATGTGTGATTTCAGAATAAAAACGACAACATGACAACGGCGGCTAATTGAACCACATAAAATATAAGAGCTAACCTATAACAGGTCAATTGGAAAAAAAAACCGCGGCTAATTGAACGACCACTTATCAACGACAATGGTTGTCCTTAATTACGACGTAGTTTTTACTTAAATCGGACCGTTCCATCTCAAATGTGTGGAAAAGAGTAAAAAAGACAAATTCCATACGGTATGGCACTAGGTACCGTCACCGTTGCAATGTGTCAAAACGTGTAAAAAAAAGCTAAATTGCACACGGTCGGTTGCCTTGACCGTTGCCGAAACAATGTGTGAAATGATGTTAAAAACATGTATGTAAAAGTTGTGGCAACGTTTTTCCAACCTTTTAGACCGCATGCAATCACGGAGCACAAACGCCCGTTTCATGAAAGTGCTCCCGGGTTTTTTATCTTGTCAGTAGTACAATCAATAACTCCTTCTATCCAATGGCTGGTACCCTATGCATAGCTACCACCCTTGGTAGAAAATCCGCGTCGTATATATATATATTTCAATCTCTCTCTCTCGATCTATATATATCGTTGGTGGCCAAGAAACAAACTTATTATATATATACGCATGCACTTTATGCGCAAAGGCGCGGGTGCATGCCTCTAATAATGTGTCTGTGCACTAGCTCGATCGATGATCCCTAAACCTTAAACCCTAAAACCCTAATCCAAATTATACCTTAAACGTACACCCTAAACACCCTAAACACTAAACCCTAAACCCTAGACCCTAAACCCTAAACCCCAAACCCAAACCCTAAACCCTAAATCCTAAACCCTAAACCCTAAACCCTAAACCCTAAT
Organism: Lolium perenne; assembly: GCF_019359855.2. Classification (NCBI taxonomy): domain Eukaryota; kingdom Viridiplantae; phylum Streptophyta; class Magnoliopsida; order Poales; family Poaceae; genus Lolium; species Lolium perenne. The sequence goes on from NC_067250.2 coordinate 43,329,068, forward strand.
TAATTAACCTTAACCCTAACCCTACCCCTAAAACCCTAGCTAGCTAATCCTAAATCCTAAACCCTAATTAAACCCTACATATATATAGGCCAACGACACTAAATTGCGCATCAAGCAGGCGACCAACTAATTAGCGCTGCTAAATTAATTAACTTGAATCTTGACAAGTTCTCTCGAATGGAAACACATTTGATTAAGTTGCCTCATAATATATATACAATTAGTGTGCATGCGCGCATGGCATACCTTGCACATATCATTTGTGCATATATTTCAATATATATCTGAACATATTCTTGGGGATAAATATATATATTTCAATCTTTCTCTCTCGATCTATATATATATCGTTGGTGGCCAAAAAATACACTTATATATACGCATGCACTTTATGCGCAAAGGCGCGGGTGCCTCTAATAATGTGTGTGTGCACTCGATCGATGATCCCTAAACCTTAAACCCTAAAACCCTAATCCCTAATTATACCCTAAAAGTACACCCTAAACACCCTAAACACTAAACCCTAAACCCTAAACCCTAAACACTACACCCTAAACCCTAAACCCTAACCCTAGACCCTAAACCCTAATTAAACACTAAACCCCAAACCCTAAACCCTAAACCCTAGACCCTAAACCCTAATTAATTAACCTTAACCCTAACCCTAACCCTAAAACCCTAGCTAGCTAATCCTAAACCCTAAACCATAATTAAACCCTACATATATATATAGGCCAACGACACTAAATTGCGCATCAAGCAGGCGACCAACTAATTAGCGCTAATAAATTAATTAACTTTGTTGAATCTTGACAAGTTCTCTCGAATGAAAACACATTTGATTATGTTGTCTCGTAATATATATACAATTAGTGTGCATGCGCGCATGGCATACCTTGCACATATCATTCGTGCATATATTTCAATATATATCTGAACATATTCTTGGGGATAAATATATATATTTCAATCTTTCTCTCTCGGTCTATATATATATCGTTGGTGGCCAAAAAACACACTTATATATACGCATGCACTTTATGCGCAAAGGCGCGGGTGCCTCTAATAATGTGTGTGTGCACTCGATCGATGATCCCTAAACCTTAAACCCTAAAACCCTAAAACCCTAATCCATAATTATACCCTAAACATACACCCTAAACACCCTAAACACTAAACCCTAGACCCTAAAACCTAAACCCTAATTAAACACTACATATATATAGGCCAACGACACTTAATTGCGTATCAAGCAGGCGACCAAATAATTAGCGCTGATAAATTAATTAACTTGAATCTTGACAAGTTCTCTCGAATGAAAACACATTTGATTAAGTTGCCTCATAATATATATACAATTAGTGTGCATGCACGCATGGCATACCATGGACATATCATTAATGCATATATATATATCTCAATATATATCTGAACATATTCTTGGGGATATATATATATATATATATTTCAATCTCTCTCTCGATCTATATATATCGTTGGTGGCCAAGAAATACACTTATTATATATATACGCATGTACTTTATGCGCAAAGGCGCGGGTGCCTCTAATAATGTGTCTGTGCACTAGCTCGATCGATGATCCCTAAACCTTAAACCCTAAAACCCTAATCCATGATCCCTAATTATACCTTAAACATACACCCTAAACACCCTAAACACTAAACCCTAAACCCTAGACCCTAAACCCTAAACCCCAAACCCCAAACCCCAAACCCTAAACCCTAAACCCCAAACCCCAAACCCTAAACCCTAAACCCCAAACCCCAAACCCTAATTAATTAACCTTAACCCTAACCCTACCCCTAAAACCCTAGCTAGCTAATCCTAAATCCTAAAACCTAATTAAACCCTACATATATATATATATATAGGCCAACGACACTAAATTGCGCATCAAGCAGGCGACCAACTAAGTAGCGCTGCTAAATTAATTAACTTGAATCTTGACAAGTTCTCTCGAATGAAAACATATTTGATTAAGTTGCCTCATAATATATATACAATTAGTGTGCATGCGCGCATGGCATACCTTGCACATATCATTTGTGCATATATTTCAATATATATCTGAACATATTCTTGTGGATAAATATATATATTTCAATCTTTCTCTCTCGATCTATATATATATCGTTGGTGGCCAAAAAACACACTTATATATACGCATGCATGATGTCTACGCCCCCTCCTTTTCCTGTAGACAGTGTTGGGCCTCCAAGAGCAGAGGTTTGTAGAGCAGCAGCAAGTTTTCCCTTAAGTGGATCACCCAAGGTTTATCGAACTCAGGGAGGAAGAGGTCAAAGATATCCCTCTCATGCAACCCTGCAACCACAAAGCAAGAAGTCTCTTGTGTCCCCAACACACCTAATAGGTGCACTAGTTCGGCGAAGAGATAGTGAAATACAGGTGGTATGAATATATATGAGCAGTGGCAATGGCACCAGAAAAGTGCTTTGCCCAGGACAGTAAACAAGCAGTAGTAACGCAGCAATAGTAACACAGTAAAATAGTAAACAAGCAGCGATAGCAGTATTTAGGAACAAGGCCTAGGGATTACACTTTCACTAGTGGACACTCTCAACATTGATCGCATAATAAATAACTCTTTCTCATATGTGCTACATACACTCTTTTGTTGGATGATGAACACATTGCGTAGGATTACACGAACCCTCAATGCCGGAGTTAACAAGCTCCACAATTCAATGTTCATATTTAAATAATTTTAGAGCATAATATATCATTGCAAAATAAACCAAGAACTAACATAGTGCACACACTGTCCACATTACACTATGAAGGAGGAATAAATCACATCAATACTATCATAATGATAATTAACTCCACAATCTACAAGAGATCATGATCATAGCCTACGACAAGAACCACATGGTGCACACACTAGTCACCTTTACACCATGCAGGAGGAATAGACTACTTTAATAACATCACATGAGTAGCACACAACTAGTAGCGATACAAAGCTCATCATATGGATCTCAATCATGTAAAGCAGCTCATGAGATCATTGTATTGAAGTACATAGGAGAGAGATTGTGACGCCCCGAAACCGGTATCCTGAGGATTCCAGCGATCCCGCCGAAATCCGCACGATATCGATTCAGAGACGCCCTCCGACACGACGTGCGCGACGAATCACACACGTGATGCCAGAGGAATTAACACGAGCGGTAACATTACAACAGGATTACAATAGAGCCCACAAGATACATATATTACAACAACGACTCCAACGAGTCAAGATACAAATATACAATGCAAAGATCCAAATCATACAGAAGATCGAATACGTCCGAGTACGGACAAGATACAAATTGGACTAAGAGTCCTGAAGATAACCAGTGGCGTCCATAACCCTGCCCAGGCCAAGCCGGAAGGGTAACCTTGCTAACGTCGTCTTCATCGAACATATCTTCATACATGCCCGGTTATATCCCGTAGAAGCAGCAATAAGTACGGGTTCGTACTTAACAAGACTTCAAGACGTGAAAGCATTCGTCAACCAGTCGTCCTTTGTACTTGAGGCACGCATGGGACTTAGAGGACGCAAGAGGAACGTCATAGGCAATATGGTGGAGTTAAGCGGCAGCGCAAGCACAAAAAAAAACCTATAGAGACACTCTATAACATTCGTCTAATCAGAGAAGGTGAGAGAGCGCATAAGGTAACAGATAAAATACTACACAAACATAACCCAGCCGATTACACATATCCCCTCCAACAATTGCGAAGAAGCAATGTAAAAGGCACTCAACGGTGGACAAGTTTTATTGGGTAACGGTTGTAGTAAGGCTATATTACTACGCAAGTTATTATCAGATTATTAGCAACAAGATAACGGTGTAAGTTGTCTATGATCAAGCTATACAATTCCAAGTCGTCCATAACCGCGGACACGGCTTATCGATAAGATGTACACCCTGCAGGGGTTGCCCAAATGTAACCATACGCATGCTCGACCCGCTTCTTACAGGCGATGTCTCACAACAAGACCGTTCCCAGTTCAACAAGAAAGTCTAGGGGGGCCACCCAACTAAGCTACCCGTGACGAAGTTCGGCCGTACTCCGAGACGGACCCAGAGGTTGTGTAGGCGTCTAGGCGGGCACTAACGGCCAAGCACTAGATAAGTCGTCTAGCAATTATGCAAAGTGCGATGTAAATAAACCACCCGAAGGCAACAAGAAGTAAACACCCGAAGGCAACAGTAATAAATATGCATGCACCAAATAAAACCAAGGTTGTGGCCCCCTTTTCAACTAACTCGAGAAAAGGTAATGGGTGAGGGGGGTCCCAGTGAATCCCCACGCATGGGTAGAGCGCTTAATCTCGGAACAGATAACAAGAACTCGGGTCCTAGGGGACATTAGCAAGTCAAAGTTCCGATGCTATCGCAAAGGGGCTCACAGATGCCTCTGCTTACAATTTTAGTTGTTAACAAATAAGTAAAGCATGTGTATCTCCAACAACTGATATAGCATGTGATAACCTCCCAACAACCCAACATATCCCGATAACAGATCGAGATAAACAACAGAGCCTAAACACGCCTACGACTCGCAAGGCTCAAACATCAAGCAACGGCTATGGTTAAGGAATGATACATATAGGATTATTATGGTAAACAAGTGGAATAGGACACGTGACTCGATAAAGAAGCGCAACATAAGGATAGCAATGCGAGGGAGAGTGTATAATAGGAGAAGAGAGAGGGCTCGTCTGTGAAAAGCTGCAGAAGAACTTGTCGGAGAACTCATCGTATCTCACATCAGCACTTCGTGATCCTATCCAGGAAGAAGCAAATGCTGGAACACACAACGTATGTAATCTTACTACTACGGATAAAGAGTCGGCATGCTCAAGATGATATGCATGACATGGCAAGGATGATGCGATGCACTTATCCAATTTAATCGAAGTCGGAACCCCGGACAAACAAATTAGGTTGGAGTTGCATATTTACCGGCAAAGTTAAGTGGTTGTTAGCATGGCATAACATGGCAGGGGTGAGCTACTTCAAAGTTAAATGGAACCGGGACAACATATATATATAATATCCCACATATTCCATATGTTCCATATTAGGTGATAATGCAAACTATCACGAATTTATATGATGCATGAGGCAACAGCAAGCATGAATGGCATATTCATGTTCAGTACATTTTTATAATCAAAATTGATATAGAACACTTTTTATTTCGAGTTACGGTTTAGTAGATATGATTTTTGCAAGATAAAAGCATTTGCAGCAATTTTCAGAAAAACAGGGAAAAGGAAAAACTGTTTTATACCGAAGAGAGGCTAGCCACAGAGGATGACGCGTGGGTCCGCGCGACACGTCAGCGCCAGCACTGCGAAGGCCAAACAAAAGGGGTTTTATCTCGCGCGCTAGGGAAATCGAACCCAGTCATGCGCGGGAGAGGATCAAGATGGTAGCCAGTGTGCTGCTGTATAGAGTTTGATAGAACACAGGACATGAGCAAGATATGGTGAGGCACGCGGTTAACTGAAGATTGTGACACTTGGAACTGAAGATTGACACCTGCAGACGTTTTCGAGCACAGATTTTAAAGCAGCGAGAAAGAAGAATCTGGACAGCCAATTGAGGAAATATCTACGAGTTGAGCTTGCTGGTGGTGCCAAGATTCGATGGGTGGTGGTGTGGTTCACTTTGGTGCGTCGTGTCGCCGGCGGTGAGCTTTGGAAAACGAGACCCTGTCACAGACGAGGAACAGTAAAAACAGAAACTCGTTTTCTGGACCGAAGTTTGCTTGATGATGGCGTCGTGTACAGGCATCGAAACTAGGTGACTACAAAACAAAAGTTGTAGATCTACGTCGGGGCTTTGCAACGGTGCCAAGATCTCGCGCAGAGGTGGAGTGGTTCGCCGGCGGGAAGCTTCGGAGGATAGGCACCGTGACAGATGTAAAACATCTACTTTTTCTCTCGAACTAACTCAACCTCGCTCGATCTCTGCAGATCTGTTCGATCCAAGCATGTAGTAGCATGCAGGGGCGAGGCAAGGAGGTGTGCTCACCCTGGGGTAGTCGACGACGAGGTTGAGGCGTCGGAGATGATCGCCGGCGACGAAGAGGAAGAAGTGGCCGGGGTGTAGACGGGCAGAGGTGGTCGGGAGCGTGCCGAGCTTGGCGCTCCAGCCTCCGTGAAGACGACGTGGACGTAGAGGAGGGAGAGGAGATCCCGTTCCCGCGCTCAGGCGAGGTCGACGGCGACCATGGCGTCGACGGCGAGGTGTATACAGCGGCGCTGTCTTCGGTGGGGTTTTGGTGGAAGAAGAAGAGAGGGTGGCGGCGCCGTTTGGAGGAGGGAAAAGATGGCTAGGGTTCTGCAGGTGGAAGATTTTATAGGAAGCAGCAGAGCTCCCAGGAACCGTCCCATCGCTAGACAGCGACCTGTAGGTAGCCAGATGCGCTGCCGTACATGGGAAAGAAGAAAAGAAGATGAGGGAAGAAGGAAAATGATTTGATTCCTCCGGAGGCTGCGGGCGCGAGCAACCTCCGGATCAGCCACCGTTGGATCCATCTAATTAATCCTCCTAGGCCCGCCCTATGGGGCCCACCCGCGTTCTTATCCTGTGACCCAGAGCAATCGTCTTCCTCCTGGGGCGCGTCTCCAGTTCCCCGTGCAGCACCGCCCGCCTTCGCCATGGATCGCCGCCTCTCCGAGCCACACGCCGTTTGGGGCGCCGCCGCGGACCCGCAGAGCGCCGCCGTGTGCCTCGGTGCCGCCACCGCCGACCTCCAACCCGTCGCGCTGTACCCGGGGGCATTGATGCCGACCTCCACCGCGTCGCTCTTTGCCCCGAGGGGGTCGCCGTCGATCTCCACCGCGCCTCCTTGTGCCCCGAGGGGGCCGCCGCCATCCAGCACCCCATCGACGAGCCCCTCACACCAAATCGCCATGGGAGAGCCAGGGGACCTCGCCGGCCGGGCTCGACGGAGCGCGCCTCCACCTCCATCTCCGCGACGGCCACGCGTCTCCATCTCGCGCACCGCCATCTCCGCCCCCTGTGACGGCCGCACGCCTCCATCCCGCACACTGCCGCCTCCGTGCCGCAAGACGGCCGCCCGCCTCCATCCCGCGCACCGCCGCCTCCGCCCGCCACGACGGCTGCCCGCCTCCATCCCTGGGCGCTGCTCTTCAAGGTCGGGGGAGGTGCTGCAAATGTTCAACGGCGGTGCTGTAAATATTCCGTGGCTCTGCTTCTTTACTACATTATTTGTGCTTCAATGTCTCCGGCGAGGTCTCCGGTGAGGTCGGGGAGGTGCTGCAAATGTTCAACAGTGGTGTTGTAAATGTTTTGTGGCTCTGCTTCTTTACTGCATTATTTGTGCTTCAATGTCTCCGGCAAGGGCTCCGGCGAGTCTCCGGTGAGGTTGGGGAGGTGCTTTCGTGGCTCTGCTTCTTTACTTCATTATTTGTGCTTCAATGTCTTCGGCGAGGTCTCCGGCGAAGTCTCCAGCGAGTTCCTCGTGTCTTTTTCTTTTTTTAGGCGAATCGTTTTGTGCTTCAATGAAGCAAAAGCGGGATATTTTTTGCTGCGACGAAGCATCGTCAGTATTTTGGCTGAAAGTGGACAGGAGGCTGGAATTTTTTAGGCGAATCGTTTTTGTGCTTCAATGAAGCAAAAGCGGGATATTTTTTGCTGCGACGAAGCATCGTCAGGATTTTGGCTGAAAGTGGACACGTGTCGATCAGGGAAGCAGGAGGCTGGAAGGAGTTTATCCTCCGGAGGATTCTCAGCAGTGTCCGGGAAGAAGGTGGGCTGCATGCCACGATGTGGTTTGGCTCAAAAAGGAGCAAGCCAGGAAGAAAGAAAGGAGCTTCGGTTGAGACTTGGGCCAAAAAGGTTGGGCTGCGGCTTCACTCTCACATTCTCTAAACATTTTGAATTGAGGAGAGAAATAGAGAAATAGGATTGGAAAGGAAATTATAAACATGTTTCAAACAAATTTTGAGACTTCAAAAATATTTAAACTAGATTTGAAATTGGTTTCCAAGATATCCAAAATAATAATATTTTGATTTTATTATTATTTGAAATAAGACAAGGAGAAGGGGTTTATTAAAATAATTTTATTTTTGTCAAAGCATGTATATGATGTATGCATGATGATGATGACGCACAAAATAAAAGAACAAGCAAAATCTATTAGAGGTACTACCCGGGGCCGTTACAGAGATTAACCACATAGCTACCGGTACAGCCCCGAGCCTCGATGGAGAACTACTCCCTCCTCATGGGAGCAACAGCGGTGATGAAGATGGCGGTGGAGATGGCAGCAGTGTCGATGGAGAAGCCTTCCGGGGGCACTTCCCCGTTCCGGCGGCGTGCCGGAACAGAGACTTCTGTCCCCCAGATCTTGGCTTCGCGATGGCGGCGGCTCTGGAAGGTTTCTCGTACCATGGCTTTTTCGTATCGAGGTTTTAGGTCCAGGGGCTTTATATAGGCGAAGAGGCGGCGTCAGAAGGTCGAAGGGGCGACGACACTATAGGGCGGCGCGGCCAGGGCCTGGGCCGCGCCGGCCTATGGTCTGGGGGCCCAGTGCCCCCCCCCCCCTCTGGTCCTTCTCGTGTGTTCTGGATGCTTCCGGGCAAAATAGGAACCTGGGCGTTGATTTCGTCCAATTCCGAGAATATTTCGTTACTAGGATTTCTGAAACCAAAAATAGCAGAAAACAGGAACTGGCACTTCGGCATCTTGTTAATAGGTTAGTTCCAGAAAATGCACGAATATGACATAAAGTGTGCATAAAACATGTAGATAACATCAATAATGTGGCATGGAACATAAGAAATTATCGATACGTCGGAGACGTATCAGCATCCCCAAGCTTAGTTCTGCTCGTCCCGAGCAGGTAAAACGATAACAAAGATAATTTCTGGAGTGACATGCCATCATAACTTTGATCATACTATTTGTAAAGCATATGTAGTGAATGCAGCGATCAAAACAATGTATATGACATGAGTAAACAACTGAATCATAAAGCAAAGACTTTTCATGAATAGTACTTCAAGACAAGCATCAATAAGTCTTGCATAAGAGTTAACTCATAAAGCAATAATTCATAGTAAAAACATTGAAGCAACACAAAGGAAGATTAAGTTTCAGCGGTTGCTTTCAACTTGTAACATGTATATCTCATGGATATTGTCATCATAGAGTAATATAACAAGTGCAATATGCAAGTATGTAGGAATCAATGCACAGTTCACACAAGTGTTTGCTTCTTGAGGTGGAGAGAAATAGGTGAACTGACTCAACATAAAAGTAAAAGAATGGTCCTTCAAAGAGGAAAGCATTGATTGCTATATTTGTGCTAGAGCTTTTATTTTGAAAACATGAAACAATTTTGTCAACGGTAGTAATAAAGCATATGTATCATGTAAATTATATCTTACAAGTTGCAAGCCTCATGCATAGTATACTAATAGTGCCCGCACCTTGTCCTAATTAGCTTGGACTACCGGAATTATCGCAATGCACATGTTTTAACCAAGTGTCACAAAGGGGTACCTCTATGCCGCCTGTACAAAGGTCTAAGGAGAAAGCTCGCATTGGATTTCTTGCTATTGATTATTCTCAACTTAGACATCCATACCGGGACAACATAGACAACAGATAATGGACTCCTCTTTTATGCATAAGCATGTAACAACAATTAATAATTTTCTCATATGAGATTGAGGATATATGTCCAAAACTGAAACTTCCACCATGAATCATGGCTTTAGTTAGCGGCCCAATGTTTTTCTCTAACAATATGCATGCTTAACCATAAGGTGGTAGATCTCTCTTACTTCAGACAAGACGAACATGCATAGCAACTCACATGATATTCAACAAAGAATAGTTGATGGCGTCCCCAGAAACATGGTTATCGCACAACAAGCAACTTAATAAGAGATAAAGTGCATAAGTACATATTCAATACCACAATAGTTTTTAAGCTATTTGTCCCATGACCTATATATTGCAAAGGTGAATGATGGAATTTTAAAGGTAGCACTCAAGCAATTTACTTTGGAATGGCGGAGAAATACCATGTAGTAGGTAGGTATGGTGGAGACAAATGGCATAGTGGTTGGCTCAAGTATTTTGGATGCATGAGAGGTATTCCCTCTCGATACAAGGTTTAGGCTAGCAAGGCTTATTTGAAACAAACACAAGGATGAACCGGTGCAGCAAAACTCACATAAAAGACATATTGTAAACATTATAAGACTCTACACCGTCTTCCTTGTTGTTGAAACTCAATACTAGAAATTATCTAGACCTTAGAGAAACCAAATATGCAAACCAAATTTTAGCATGCTCTATGTATTTCTTCATTAATGGGTGCAAAGTATATGATGCAAGAGCTTAAACATGAGCACAACAATTGCCAAGTATCACATTATCCAAGACATTTTAGCAAATTACTACATGTAGCATTCTCCAATTCCAACCATATAACAATTTAACGAAGAAGAAACTTCGCCATGAATACTAAAAGCTAAGAACACATGTGTTCATATGAACCAGCGGAGCGTGTCTCTCTCCCACACAAGCATTTATTCAAACAAAAACAAAAACAAAAGCACACAGACGCTCCAAGTAAAGCACATAAGATGTGACCGAATAAAAATATAGTTTCAAGAGAAGGAACCTGATAATTTGTCGATGAAGAAGGGGATGCCTTGGGCATCCCCAAGTTTAGATGCTTGAGTCTTCTTGAAATATGCAGGGGTGAACCACCGGGGCATCCCCAAGCTTAGAGCTTTCACTCTTCTTGATCATAGTATATCATCCTCCTCTCTTGACCCTTGAAAACTTCCTTCACACCAAACTTCTCATAAACTTCATTAGAGGGGTTAGTACATAATCAAAAACTCCCATGTTCAGAGGTGACACAATCATTCTTAACACTTCTGGACATTGCTCAAAGCTACTGGAAGGTAATGGAACAAAGAAATCCACCCAACACAGCGAAAGAAGCAATGCGAAATAAAAGGCAGAATCTGTCAAAACAGAACAGTCCGTAAAGACGAATTTTTAATAAATAACTCCGTTGCTCAGATCAGAAAACTCAAAACTAATGAAAGTTGCGTACATATCTGCGGAACACGCACGTAAATTGGCATATTTTTATGATTTTTCTACAGAGAAAACAGCCCAGATTCGTGACAGATAGAAATCTGTTTCTGCGCAGAAATCCAAATCTAGTATCAACCTTCGATTAGAGGCTTCACTTGGCACAACAAAACACAAAACTAAGATAAGGAGAGGTTGCTACAGTAGTAAACAACTTCCAAGACACAAATATAAAACAAAGTACTGTAGCAAAATAACACATGGGTTATCTCCCAAGAAGTTCTTTCTTTATAGCCATTAAGATGGGCTCAGCAGTTTTAATGATGCACTCATAAGAAATAGTAGTTGAAGCGAAAGAGAGCATCAAGAAGCAAGTTCAAAACAAATTTAAGCCTAACATGCTTCCTATGCATAGGAATCTTGTAAATAAACAAATTCATGAAGCATAATGCAACAAGCATAGAAAGATAAAACAAGTGTAGCTTGAAAAATTTCAGCACATAGAGAGGTGTTTTAGTAACATGAAAATTTCTACAACCATATTTTCCTCTCTCATAATAACTTTCAGTAGCAACATGAGCAAACTCAACAATATAACTATCACATAAAGCATTCTTATCATGAGTCTCATGCATAAAATTATTACTCTCCACATAAGCATAATCAATTTTATTAGTTGCAGTGGGAGCAAATTCAACAAAGTAGCTATCATTATTATTTTCATCAAGTGTTGGAGGCATAGTATAATCACAACAAAATTTACTCTCCATAGTAGGTGGCACCAAAAGACCACTATCATTATAATCATCATATATGGGAGGCAAAGTATCATCAAAGAAAATTTTCTCCTCAATGCTTGGGGGACTAAAAAGATCATGAAAACCAGCTTCCCCAAGCTTAGAATTTTCCATATCGTTAGCAACAATGGTGTTCAAAGTGTTCATATTAATATGTTCCATGGGTTTTTTAATTTTCGGATCAAACCATCCATGTCTTAAATCAGGAAATAGAGTAAAAAGCTCATTGTTGTCCATTATGCCTTACTAGTGTAAACAAGAAACAAAAAGATGCAATTGCAGGATCTAAAGGAAATAGCTTTGAGTACTTACGGCGCTGAAAATAGCTTAGTAGCCGAGATCCGAGTGTGAGTACCTTTACCTTTCCTCCCCGGCAACGGCGCCTTAAAATAGCTTGATGTCTACGCCCTCCTTTTCCTGTAGACAGTGTTGGGCCTCCAAGAGCAGAGGTTTGTAGAACAGCAGCAAGTTTTCCCTTAAGTGGATCACCCAAGGTTTATCGAACTCGTGGAGGAAGAGGTCAAAGATATCCCTCTCATGCAACCCCGCAACCACAAAGCAAGAAGTCTCTTGTGTCCCCAACACACCTAATAGGTGCACTAGTTCGGCGAAGAGATAGTGAAATACAGTGGTATGAATATATATGAGCAAAGTGGCAACGGCAGAAAAGTGCTTTGCCCAGGACAAGAAACAAGCGAGTAACGCAGCAATAGTAACACAAGAAAACAAGAAACAAGCAGCGATAGCGATATTTAGGAACAAGGCCTAGGGATTACACTTTCACTAGTGGACACTCTCAACATTGATCGCATAATAAATAACTCTTTCTCATATGTGCTACATACACTCTTTTGTTGGATGATGAACACATTGCGTAGGATTACACGAACCCTCAATGCCGGAGTTAACAAGCTCCACAATTCAATGTTCATATTTAAATAACCTTAGAGCATAATAGATCATTGCAAAATAAACCAAGAACTAACATAGTGCACACACTGTCCACATTACACTATGAAGGAGGAATAGATCACATCAATACTATCATAATGATAATTAACTCCACAATCTACAAGAGATCATGATCATAGCCTACGACAAGAACCACATGGTGCACACACTAGTCACCTTTACACCATGCAGGAGGAATAGACTACTTTAATAACATCACATGAGTAGCACACAACTAGTAGCGATACAAAGCTCATCATATGGATCTCAATCATGTAAAGCAGCTCATGAGATCATTGTATTGAAGTACATAGGAGAGAGATTAACCACATAGCTACCGGTACAGCCCCGAGCCTCGATGGAGAACTACTTCCTCCTCATGGGAGCAGCAGCGGTGATGAAGATGGCGGTGGAGATGGCAGCGGTGTCGATGGAGAAGCCTTCCGGGGGCACTTCCCCGTTCCGGCGGCGTGCCGGAACAGAGACTCCTGTCCCCCAGATCTTGGCTTCGCGATGGCGGCGGCTCTGGAAGATTTCTCGTACCGTGGCTTTTTCGTATCGAGGTTTTAGGTCCAGGGGCTTTATATAGGTGAAGAGGCGGCGTCAGAAGGTCGAAGGGGCGACGACACTATAGGGCGGCGCGGCCAGGGCCTGGGCCGCGCCGGCCTATGGTCTGGGGGCCCAGTGCCCCCCCTCTGGTCCTTCTCGTGTGTTCTGGATGCTTCCGGGCAAAATAGGAACCTGGGCGTTGATTTCGTCCAATTCCGAGAATATTTCGTTACTAGGATTTCTGAAACCAAAAACAGCAGAAAACAGGAACTGGCACTTCGGCATCTTGTTAATAGGTTAGTTCCAGAAAATGCACGAATATGACATAAAGTGTGCATAAAACATGTAGATAACATCAATAATGTGGCATGGAACATAAGAAATTATCGATACGTCGGAGACGTATCAATGCACTTTATGCGCAAAGGCGCGGGTGCCTCTAATAATGTGTGTGTGCACTCGATCGATGATCCCTAAACCTTAAACCCTAAAACCCTAATCCCTAATTATACCCTAAACGTACACCCTAAACACTAAACCCTAAACCCTAAACCCTAAACACTACACCCTAAACCCTAAACCCTAATGAAACACTAAACCCCAAACCCCAAACCCTAAACCCTAAACCCTAGACCCTAAACCCTAATTGATTAATTAACCTTAACCCTAACCCTAACCCTAAAACCCTAGCTAGCTAATCCTAAACCCTAAACCCTAATTAAACCCTACATATATATAGGCTAACGACACTTAATTGCGCATCAAGCAAGCGACCAACTAATTAGCGCTGATAAATTAATTAACTTGAATCTTGATAAGTTCTCTCGAATGAAAACACATTTGATTAAGTTGCCTCATAATATATATATAATTAGTGTGCATGAGCGCATGGCATACCTTGCACATATCATTAGTGCATATATTTCAATATATATCTGAACATATTCTTGGGGATAAATATATATAGTTCAATCTCTTTCTCTCTCGATCTATATATATATCATTGGTGGCCAAAAAACACACTTATATATACGCATGCACTTTATGCGCAAAGGCGCGGGTGCCTCTCTAATAATGTGTGTGTGCACTCGATCGATGATCCCTAAATCTTAAACCCTAAAACCCTAATCCCTAATCCCTAATTATACCCTAAACATACACCCCCTAAACACCCTAAACACTAAACCCTAAACCCTAAAGCCTTAAACCCTAATCCCTAAACACTAAACCCTAAACCCTAAACCCTAACCCTAACCCTAACCCCTAGCTAACCCTAAACCCTAAACCCTACATATATAGGCCAACGACACTTAATTGCGCATCAAGCAGGCGACCAACTAATTAGCGCTGATAAATTAATTAACTTGATTCATGCATATATTTCAATTTATTTTTGAACATATTCTTGGGGATATATATATATATATTTAAATCTCTCTGTTATCTCGATCTATATATCGTTGGTGGCCAAGAAACACACTTATATATATACGTATGCACTTTATGCGCAAAGGCGCGGGTGCCTCTAATAATGTGTGTGTGCACTCGATCGTTGATCCCTAAACCTTAAACCCTAAAACCCTAATCCCTAATTATACCCTAAACGTACACCCTAAACACCCTAAACACTAGACCCTAAACCCTAGACCATAAACCCTAAATGTACACCCTAAACACCCTAAACACTAAACCCTAAACCCTAGACCCTAAACCCTAGACCGTAAACCCTAACCCTAAAACCCTAGCTAGCTAACCCTAAACCCTAAACCCTAATTAAACCCTACATATATATATATATAGGCCAACGGCACTTAATTGCTCATCAAGTAGGTGACCAATTAACTAATTAGCGCTGATAAATTAATTAACTTGATTTTTGACAAGTTCTCGATCTCCAATGAAAACACATTTGATTAAGTTGTCTCATAATATATATAATTAGTGTGCATGTGCGCATGGCATACCTTGCATATCATTCGTGCATATATTTCAATACATGTTTGAAGATATTCTTGGGGATATATATATTTCAATGAAGAAAGTCCATTTTTCATCCTTAAACTTTCACTACAGTTTACTTTTAATCCTAAATGTTTCATTTGGTACAAAACAGACCTTAAACTTTACTAACACCCACAAAAACACCTGATTTTCCTGGAAAAAAAGGAAACAAACGGAACCAGATTATCCCGCTCGTTGGTGGCGGCCGATATGGCTGGCTCGTCTGCTGATCTGACCATCTGCTATGCCATCCCACTTGCCTATCTCCTTGTGCCGCTACTGTGGCACCAGCTCTTAGGTGACCATGCTAGCCGGCGGCGTTCCGTGCTACTCGCTCTGCACCTTCATGATCCTCTGACAGATTGTGCTGCTCCTCTGGCAACAGAGCTTGTGTAACCAGGCTCGTCGGCAACTTGGCGGCAATGACCAGTGCGTCCGCTTTTGCTGATTTTGCTCTATTTTTATTAAAACCTTTCTTGTATGTGTCCATTTTTCAGTTCGGTTGATGCTTTATACCCAGGGTTGTGATGATTTCAGTCTTGTTTGGGTTTCTTTCCACCACGGTTTTCATATGGCAAGAAAACCAGCAGAACTGTCATTTAAACTGGTCTGCAAAGTTTAGGGGTCAATTTGTACGAAATAAAACATTTAGGACGAAATGTGAACTTTGGGGAAAGTTTAAGGATGAAAAATGGACTTTTTTCTATTTCAATCTCTCTCTCTCGATCTATATATCGTTGGTGGCCAAGAAACACACTTATATATATACACATGTACTTTAATTTATTTGCCTCACAATATATATAATAAATATGCATGCATGGCCTAACCATGTATGCTTATATATGTGTTTAATTTGGAGATTTCAATCGCTCTCTCACCGCTCTCTCGTTGGTGGCCAACAACACACACATGCACTTTGTGCGCAAAGGCATGTGCCTCTAATAATGTGTGCGCAGTCGATCGGTCTAGTTTTGATTAATCATAGCACACAAATATAGAAGTTGTATTTGAATCCACACAACCCTAATCTAAAACACATAGCCCCTAACATGGCCTAATTAACTGACCCCTTCTCTCTAGCTAATTAGTGGAAATTGCACAAAATCAAAAGGGGTCCCTCACTAATTATACATATATATCTAGATTGTGATAAACTTTTGCCCCATATTTGGTGGATGGGTGCATCTTGGCATGTAAAACAATTAATGTTTGCAAATGGCGTTGTCAAAATTTATGTACAAATGATTTCTTTCCATCCAAAGTGCATAAAATGGGAGTTTTAATGAAGAAGGTACAAATAAAACAGCTCAACATGCCTCCACACCCCGATTTTCACACGAAGTAGAGCATATTTAAAGGATAATTCCAGAGTTTTACTATTTTTCAAGCAACTTTGCTAATTTCCACCCACTCACATGACTTTATGTCGATTTAACGAAAATAGGGCGAATTTAAACTACATGGGCGGGATAGTTTGAATTGTGCGTGCGGCAAAGGGAACCGCCTATTCCTCAACCTTGTGCACGGCAAATTACACACGCAACTCCATTAAACACCACCTACCGGGCGGCCCGGCCGCATGACCCCCCACCCACCGCTACACAACTTATCCCCGTCCGTGCGAAGAGCTTCCCCTCCCCGTCCCGTCCGTGCGAAGAAGAAGCTTCCCCTCCCCGTCGTTCTTCTCGAGACGCACCGGCGGTCAAGTTGATCCACGGTAGGGTTGCTATCTCTAGCTCAATCATGCATCGGGCAAGACGGCCTAACGATTTATATTTTCTTGATGCTGCTAAAAAAATCGTCAGTATGCTCGAACTAATTGGCACTTTATAGTTTTCCGCTCGATTTGTCCTCGATCAATTTGTTCATTTGCGTGGGCATATAGAGTCAGTTCTGCACTCGATCCGTTAATTTGCTGAAATGCCATGGCAGAGATTTGTACACGATCTGTTTGCTAAAATGTCGATGGGCATTTTTTGTTTTGTACTCGACATGATTGCTGAAATGCATAATCATGTACTAGTATAGTTTTGTACTCGATGGATATACATTTCCTACTTTGCCTTAAATTAATCACCAACCATTGTATCTCATAATTCAACAGATGGACAGAACTTGGATACTGCATGGACACTTATGTTCCCCTTCATATATAAATGGTGTTCAACCCTTTATGGGGTTTATTAGAGCTCATGAAGGTCACGACCTGGATGTGTATTGCCCGTGCTGCACATGTATGAATGGTGAGAAGAGGCCTCACCATGTAGTGGAAGATCATTTACACATTTTTGGGATGGACCGCACATATGTTAGGTGGATTTATCATGGTGAACCACATAATGATCCTTCAGCGGGAGAAGCAGATCTTGCTCACACTATATGTGTGCTGGCATATGTAGTTAATTATTTATATTGATGCTGCCGCTGTTTCGATCAATAGTTTGCATTGCTGTGCAAGTTCTGTACTCAAATTTAACTTGTTGCAGATGGATGGACGGGAAGGAGAGAAAAAGGGCTTGCTTCAGGAACCGGGTTTCAGTTCTGGGACATGTGCTGTGCCAGATGAGAAGGTAAATATGTAAAACGGCATTTGTTCAGGTTGCATCCCTTAGATGTTTGTCTAATCTGTTGATGTACTAATTGCAGAAGCATAGATTTGAAGAGGTCTCTCAGTTTGATGGGAGATTTGAAGATGAATCTCAGTTTGATGCACCTGTGGATGGTACTGATGACGGGCCTTTCATAGACGAAGGTCCTGCACCTGAGATTATCCAGCCTACAGAAGGAGGCCTTGGACCGAGTACACAGCTTTGCGTTGAAGTGGATGCACGCCCAGAGATCATCAGTTGCGTCCGGGTAGTCTCAAGACCACCCAGCCCTGATGCACAGTGGATGGTACCGATGACGAGCCTTTCATAGACGAAGGTCCTGCACCTGAGATTATCCAGCCTACAGAAGGAGGCCGTGGACCGAGTACACAGCTTTGCGTTGAAGCGGATGCACGCCCGGAGATCATCAGGGGCGTCCCGGTAGTCTCAGGACCACCTAGCCCTGATGCAAAATGTTGAGCTACTTTATGATTCGTACTTTTATGTTCTGGTGCTGTAGTATGTACTATCTTTGTTATGATTTGTACGCCTTTGGCGCTAGAACTATAATTAAGTACTCAGTGGATGATCGCGTTGCAAAATTTGACACCCACACAATCAGTTCATCGTATGAGTAGTAGCACAATTACTTCTACACCGATCCTGCCGCATTAATTGGTAGCATGAAACACTTTCAGCACTCCCCTCTGATTCATATTAATTGACTCAATTTTGTCTAGATATGGATGTATCTAGATGCATTTGTTAACTAGACTAACAAACTTGAGTCAGTTAATATGAATCGGTGTAAACCGCCCAAGTCCTCCAGCAGCTAGTTTATTGACTCTGGACTCCAAGCCTCTCGTGGCAAGCCATCGACGAAGCTTTGACCAGATCTTGGCCCACTTTTTTTTGGCGAATAGCAAAGCTTTGACCAGTTCCTCTCGGGATACAGCACGCCGGTGAGCTTGCACGGTTGCCATGAGCACTTTCCGGCGGAACTTCCTCTGCAGCGCCCTCAAGCCGCCGCTGCGAGACAGCACGCAGTGCCTCGAGGTGGACGGAACGGACGAACTCGGGATCTCGAGGCGGGGGTCCGCCTCGTCCGGGAACGATCTCCAGCGGGTTAACGAGGACATGCATGGCGGCCAGGGGATTTGGTTTTTTTTTTGTTGTTGTTTGAGCTTGGGATTTGGGGTTTTTTCGGATAGGGGAGGAGGAACCGAGGAAGAGGAAGGAACAACCCGCGTGCTTGGCGCGTGGCAGTGTGCTTGAATTTCGATTTTTTGTGAAATGTTTCATTTCCCCGCTACAATTCGGGGGTTTTCTTGACGCGCCAATGCGTCCCGCCGTGCAGGTTCAAGTGAATTTGGGGTGCCACACTATGGGCCCCAGTTTCAGTGAGACATGTAATGACAAGTCACAGCAGTAAGTTCACTGTGTAATAAAATATGTTACCCCTCCCCTTTATGTAGCCCCCTTTGTCTCTCCCGATCGAGTGCCGACAGCCGACGGATGCAAGCCGCTAGCTCGATCCCCTCCTTTCGCCTCCACCGTCTGCATCCAGCTTGGAGGGGCAAGCTGCATCTAGACCGAGCGGATTAGGTAGTACTAGTACTGCTCTTTCCGTTCACGACCTCGATTCTTTTTTCCTCACCTCGATATCTTGCGCATCTACTATTTCCTATTCTGGGCGAAGGGGTGTCTTTCTGGTCACCCTCGCGCTGGGAGTGATTGATGGGGGTGGGGGGCGGGGGCTACCTTTGCTTGGATTGGGGTGTTCTTCCTTTATTTGTCGACATTTGCAACCTTTGTAGTTTCTGCAGATCCTCAATGTATCTTTTGTCAGCTTGTATAGGAAAGGAAATACCTCGGTGGTGGTGGTGGGGGCAATGGAGCGTAAGGCCACCACGCATGTGGGCAGTTGGCTGAGCCTGAGCTGCGTCCCCAGCCCCGCAAAGCAGGTACTCCGTTTGCTTATCCACTCTGTTTGTCTGCATCCTCAATCTGTTCCTGTTCTGGAAGATGCTTAAAGTAGCACAGGTCTTCAGCTGTTTGTGCATAAAGCCTCTGTGACACCATGCTCTATATTCTCTGTATCAGGTTGGTACCTCCAGGTTCCGTGCTGAGGCTATGGGGAACGAGAATAGCGCCCCACCTGCTGCAGGAGCATGGCCCGATCTGCAGCACAAGAAGCGAAATGCCACTGCCGAGCTGGGCAGGGACCGCCGAGGGGTAATTTTTTTTAACCAACTTACCATGATGTAGTCTGAATCTGATACTCCCTCAGATCCAAATTAATTGACTCAACTATCTGTAGATACGGATGTATCTAGATATGTTTTTAGCTCTAGATACTACTACCTCCATCCCAAAGCTTAGGGATTATATTATTTTTAGAAAGTCAAACTATATCATGTTTGACTAAGCTTTTACCAAAAAATCATTAACATGCAAAATACAAAATTAATATCATTAAATAGGTTGTGAAATATATTTTCCTACGGTATCTACACAATATTATATTTGTTGATAGAATGTTCTAAAATTTTGGTCAAACTTTACTTGTTTTGATTTCTCAAAAATAAATAAGCCTTAAGCTTTGGGATGGAGGTATCTAGACAAAGCTGAGTCAACTGGAGTAGTTTTTTTTGTCTGTCCATAGCTAGTGTTCATGGTGCAAAAGGCTAAGAGCATCCACTATATGCATCAGTCTATCTCATACAGTAATTCAATATCACTGCTGAGGTCTGCCTTTTGTTTTGCTATTCATATGCAGACTGAAACTTTAGGGCCTTTACTCAAAAGGAAGATCAAAATTGCGGCTGATCAGGCTGCCAGTATGTTGATGCCGCCCCCATCTTCTAAATGCCTCTACAAGCACAAGGCCACGCGCCCGCTGGGTGGTGATCTTTTAATGAATATGGTATATTTTCTTAATCCACAAAACATGCCTTGATATTTGTCTGTTTATTGTCGGTTTTTTCTAATGCTTGCCAAAAGTTTACAACAACAACAACAACAACCAAGCCTTTCAGTCCCAAACAAGTTGGGGTAGGCTATAGTTGAAGCCCATAAGATCTCGAAGCCAAAAGTTTAGAAACACCAAATTCGTTTGCTTACAATCATCATACAGTAATGTTCATCTACTCTCCAGTTCCCCTAACCCAACAAAAAATGATGTTAATTACGATTTTTAGATTAAAAGAGCACCATTATGCGCTGTTAATTACGATTTTGAGATTAAATGTCATTTGCAATTGCTAATTACAATTTTGAGGCAAATGATTAGTTTAACCTTGATCTGTTCCGCTCTCCATTTTTCCCAACCGAAAAAATGTAACCATTCCATTCCTCTGAAATGGAACCATTCCATTCCATCCCACGCTGTTTCAGAACCGAACACACCCTTGCATTATTGTGAACTGTTGTCCATACACAGCCATACCCTTCCACTTACATCCATCACTATATGCATCAGTCTGTCTCAGAGTTATTCAATATCACTGCTGAGATCTGTTCCCATTCTTATGCAGGCTGAAACTGCTGCGCCTTTACTCAAGTGGATGCAAAATGAGGCTGATGAGGCTGCTGTGAGGACGATGGTGCCGGCACCATCATCCGAAAACCTCTACAAGCACCAGGCCATGGGCCAGCTGGGTGGTGACCTTTTAATGAATCTGGTATATTTTCTTAATCCACATACATGATTTTATTATTATCTGTTTAATTACTGTTGGCTTTGCCTAATGCTTACCAAAAGTTCAAAAACACTGCGTTTGCTTACAATCATCATACACTAATTTTTCACTTTTCAGTCTGTCTCATCCAGTATATAAACTGTTGAGTTCCGTTGGCTTCTTTTGTAATCATTTGCATTGTTGTCAACTGTTGTCTATGCACAACCCTATTCTTCCACTTACATCCCGCACTTTTTGCATCAGTCCATCTCATAGATTTATTAAATATCAATGATGAGTTCTGTTGCTATTCATATACAGGATGAAGCTTCTGTGCCTCTACTCAAATGGATAAAAAATGATCCCGATGAGGCTGCGTGAAGATGATGGTGCCGCCACCATCTTCTGTAAACCTCCTCAAGCACAAGGCCACGGGCCACTGGGTGGTATCCTTTTTAAGCGGTATATTTTCTTAATCCTCATACATGATTTGATTTGTCTGTTTATTGCCGGCTTTGTCTAATTATGCTTACCAATAGTTCGTAAACACACACAACCCTATTCTTCCACTTACATCCAGCACTATATGCATCAGTGTCTCATAGATTCATTTTATATATCACTGCTGATGTCTGTTGCTCATCAATTTTCATATGTAGATTGAAACTGCTAAGCCTTCATTGGTCAAAAGGATTGCAACTGCTGCTGATGAGGCATCTGTAGAGGCTGCCACCAAGTTACTGCCAGCCCCACCTTCTGGATGCTTATATAAGCTCAAGTCTAAGGACCAGCCGGGCCGTAACCATCCAAGGGTTCGGGTATATTTTCTTAAGCCACATATACATGCCATGATTTATTTCTGATATTATCACCGGCTCATCTCTTGCTTCTTGGAATTGAAACGCCAAATTAGCATGCTTATATTCATCATACACTAAATTTTGACTGTTCAGTTTGTAACATAGTGTTATGCACTCGCTTGTCAACATTTGCATTGCTCTGAACTATGCACTTTACACAACCTAATTCTTCCACTTACATTCAGCGCTACACACCAGTAGTACCTCCCATGTTTCCTTCACCATCCCGATGCCGAGCTTGCGGGAATATGGCGGGCCCATGTACATACCCCGCATATAACACCTCCTATGGCTCTATCTACCTTTCTAATAACTCCTTCATAGAGTTACAGGTATGTATTCTCAGTGGTTTAGCATGAATTGGCATATAGTAAAGTCTTGTTTTTAGTCTTCCTGCTTCTTACATTAGTATCAATTTTCACTGCAGATCGTACCTTGTGAACTTCGTCCAATGATTAACCAGATGTGTCCGCATGAAGGGTCTTTCACTATGCATGGCAATGGCAAATTGATGAACACCTACACGGTCTATGAGGTGTATGTCTACAAGACGCAGGCCATCACATATTTGTATGGACATGATTGGAGAAAGTTTGCTTTTGACTACGGTCTGAAGAAGGGCGACGAGCTGAGGATCAGAAACTCAAACGGGCAGATATACATAACTGCTTACAGAGTTGGAGACACTTCCAAATATATAATATGTAACTTTTTTGTACTCATATCCTTTGATTACCGCATTACGAGCGGTTGTTCTAAACCATTCCCTCTGTTCTAGCTTGCTGGGTTTAACATGATCAAAGCTGCAGATCCCGATGGAACAGAGCGGATGTCACAAAGGGCACCCACACCAGCACCGACACCGGCTTCCCACTCTCCTGCATCAGCACCGGTTCTGTACTCAAAGACCGTTTATTGCATCTACCCAAGCAGGCCCCTACATCAGCATTGGTTCTGTAGAGGCCCCATATACTACACCTGCCCAAAGGCTCCCGCATCGATCGGTTCCTCTAGCTGTACCGTTTCACACCTGCCCAACAGTCTCCTGCATCAGCACCGGTTCCTCTAGAGGCACCGTTTATTGCACCTCGCCCGAGTCTCCTGCATCAGCACCAGCTCGTGTACCAGCCCGTGCTCCCGCACTGTCCCAGCCAGATCACCGAGGTCTCAGCTCATTGCTGTGGCCACCCGTGTGGTGACCAGGACGCATCTGAAGGCTATGTTCGTGAGTATATGATAGCATAACTGCTCTTATCTTGATGTCTTCTCTGCTCAAAGTCTCACATGGTTCAGTCTTCAGTGCATTGGTGCCATTGACTAATTTTTGTTGGTATCTCTTGCTTTGAATCAGAAATTGC
The DNA here is from genome assembly GCF_019359855.2 of Lolium perenne. Taxonomy (NCBI): domain Eukaryota; kingdom Viridiplantae; phylum Streptophyta; class Magnoliopsida; order Poales; family Poaceae; genus Lolium; species Lolium perenne. Next base: position 43,352,995 of record NC_067250.2, read on the forward strand.
CTAAAAGTATCGCCAAGGATCTCAATGCTGGCCGAAGGGGCAAGATTTCCCTCGTCATGGAGAGTGAAGGTCTCACCGTGGAGGGACGGTACTCCGTCAGTCCCACAGATGGCCGCTTGGCTGTTACTTCCAGGTGGAAAAAGTTCATTGATGGTGCCAAACTTCGCATTGGATCAAAGTTGAAGGTCAAGATCTTTCGATGCCACTGTGACATGCTGGTCATCAAGTTTGCGGTTGTCTAGTTCTATTGTCCCATGAGCCCTTAGCAAATGCATTTGTAGTTATACTTATATAAGGTTATCTTATCTGAACTGCTAATTAATTGTATGGGTGGTAAAACTCTGGCAAGCTTTTGCTCTTAGCAAGTATGTATGTATGATCTGCTATTATGATAACTAATGTTTGTGTTCATCTTAATTTGCATTTCCATTTAGAAAAAAACTTAATTTCTATTTTGGCTGACCTGTTAGAGAACTATCAGATTGAATCCACAACATGATTCAAATAGATTCATTACACCAAGCCACATGTCTTGACCTTGCTATACACTAGTTCCATTAATCAGTGCAAGAAGGCTTACCTCGAGCTGCACTGAACCACGGCAGATTCGAATCCACCTTAGCTATCTAGCTAGAAATACAACCTTTGCGTAAAGAGTATTTGCGATGCAGGGAGGCTGACATTGGGGACCCATGAGCCAGCAGCGTCGTCAACGTTTTAAAGGCGGCAGGAGATCGAAACAAAAAAAAGCCAAAAATCAGTTGGTAAACAAAATCCAAGAAATGAAACGTTTACCTTTCTGAGAGGATGACATGCGGGACCCATGAGGCAGCAGCATCCTCAACTATTCCAAGGCGGCAGGGGATCAAAATAAAAATAGGAAATAGCCAGAAATTAATTAGGGTAAAAAATAAATCTATCAAAGGAAACCTTTATTGTTCATAGAGGATGACATGTGGGACCGACCTGCCAACTGCGTCGTCATGGTTTCAAAGGGGCGAGGATCAAAAGAAAAAGGCAAATAACCAGAAATTAGGGGTAAAAAATAAATCCAACAAAGGAAACTTTTATTGTTCATAGAGGATGACATGCGGGACCCATGAGCCAGTAGCTTCCTCAACGTTTCAAAGTCGGCATGAGATTGAAAGAAAAAGGCAAGTGACCAAATATCAGGAGCCAAAAATAATCCAAGAAAAGAAATTTTATTGTACATAGAGGATGACATGCGGGTCCCATTTTGCAGCAGCGGTCTCAACATTTCCAAGGCGGCACAGACCAAAAGAAAAATGAAGTAGCCGAGAAATCGGGGGTGAAAAAAATCCAAGAAAAGAAAGATTTCAATTGGGCTGCATCTGGACATCTGGGCCTTCGAACTATCCTGCTGGGCCTTTTGACTCGTACAATTTCAGCCCACTCCAAAACAGGAAAGTTCGGATTTTTCTAAAAAAAACAGGAAAGTCCTATGCTTCGCAAAAACACAAAACAAGGAGATTCAACATATAAGTTTGTTTATGTAAAAATAAAGATTTAATTTATCCTTTTGCAATAGCTCAGAGCGAAATACAATGTTTATTGTCTGCAAAATAATCAAGATATCACATGTTTCTTGTACGGGGAGGCTGACATCGGGGACCCATGAGCCAGCAGCGTCGTCAACGTTTTAAAGGCCGCAGGGGATGGAAAGAAAAAATAAACCAAAAATCTGTTGGTAAAAAATACAAGAAAAGAAACATTTTCGTTCTGAGAGGATGACATGCGGGACCCATGAGGCAGCAGCATCCTCAGCGTTTATTGTTCATAGAGGTTGACATGTGGGACCCGTGAGCCAGCAGCGCCCTGAACGTTTTAAAGGCTGCAGGAGATCGAAAGAAAAAATAAGCCAAAAATCGTTCGGTCAACAAAATCCAAGAAAAGAAACATTTACCGTTCTGAGAGGATGACATGCGGGACCCATGAGGCAGCAGCATCCTCAACGATTCCAAGGCGGCAGGGGATCAAAGGAAAAAAGGAAATATCCCGAAATTAATTAGGAGTTCAAAATAAATCCATCAAAGGAAACTTTTATTGTTCACAGAGGATGACATGTGGGACCGACCTGCCAGCTGCGTTGTCATCGTTTCGAAGGGGGCAGGAGATCAAAAGAAAAAGGCAAATAGCCAGAAATTAGGGGTCAAAAATAACTCCAAGAAAGGAAACTTTTATTATTCGTAGAGGATGACATGCGGGACCCATGAGCCAGCAGCTTACTCAACGTTTCAAAGGCGGCATGAGATCGAAAGAAAAAGGCAAGTGACAAAATATCAGGAGCCAAAGATAATCCAAGAAAAAAACTTTATTGTACATAGAGGATGACATGCGGGTCCCAATTAGCAGCGGTCTCAACGTTTCAAATGCGGCTTGAGATCAAAAGAAAAAGAAACTTGATTGTACATAGAGGATGACATGCGGGTCCCATGAGTCAGCAGCTTACTCAACGTTTCCAAGGCGGCAGGGGATCAAAAGAAAAAGGAAATAGCCAAAAAATCAGAGGGTGAAAAAAACCCCAAGAAAATAAAATTTTATAGCACATAGAGGATGACATGCGGGTCCCATGAGCCAGCAGGTTCCTCAACGTTTCAAACGTGGCATGAGATCGAAAGAAAAAGGCAAGTGACCAAATATCAGGAGCCAAAAATAATTCAAGAAAAGAAACTTGAGTGTACGTAGAGGATGACATGCGGGTCCCATTTAGCAGCAACGGTATCACCGTTTGAGAGGCTGCACGGGATCGAAAGAAAAAGGCAAGTGACCAAATATCAGGAGCCAAAAATAATCCAAGAAAAGAAATTTTATTGTACATAGAGGATGACATGCGGGTCCCATTTTGCAGCAGCGGTCTCAACGTTTCCAAGGCGGCACAGGACCAAAAGAAAAATGAAGTAGCCGTAAATCAGGGGTGAAAAAAAATCCAAGAAGAAAGATTTCAATTGGGCTGCATCTGGACATCTTGGCCTTCGAACTATCCTGCTTGGCCTTTTGACTCGTACAATTTCAGCCCACTCCAAAACAGGAAAGTTCGGAATTTTCTAAAAAAAAACAGGAAAGTCCTATGCTTCGCAAAAACAAAAAAAACAAGGAGATTCAACATATAAGTTTGTTTATGTAAAAATAAAAATTTTTTTTATCCGTTTGAAATAGCTCAGAGCGCAATACACTGTTTATTGTCTGCAAAATAATCAAGATATCACATGTTTGTTGTACGGGGAGGCTGACATCGGGGACCCATGAGCCAGCAGCGTCGTCAACGTTTTAAAGGCCGCAGGGGATGGAAAGAAAAAATAAACCAAAAATCTGTTGGTAAAAAATCCAAGAAAAGAAACATTTTCGTTCTAAGAGGATGACATGCGGGACCCATGAGGCAGCAGCATCCTCAGCGTTTATTGTTCATAGAGGCTGACATATGGGACCCGTGAGCCAGCATCGTCCTCAACGTTTTAAAGGCTGCAGGAGATCGAAAGAAAAAATAAGCCAAAAATCGTTTGGTCAACAAAATCCAAGAAAAGAAAACATTTACCGTTCTGAGAGGATGACATGCGGGACCCATGAGGCAGCAGCATCCTCAGCGATTTCAAGGCGGCAGGGGATCAAAAGAAAAAAAAAGGAAATATCCAGAAATTGATTAGGGGTTCAAAATAAATCCATCAAAGGAAACTTTTATTGTTCATAAAGGATGACATGTGGGACCGACCTGCCAACAGCGTCCTCATCGTTGCAGAGGGGGCAGGAGATCAAAAGAAAAAGGCAAATAGCCAGAAATTAGGGGTCAAAAATAACTCCAAGAAAGAAAACTTTTATTGTCGTAGAGGATGACATGCGGGACCCATGAGCCAGCAGCTTAGTCAACATTTCAAAGGCGGCATGAGATCGGAAGAAAAAGGCAAGTGACCAAATATGAGGTGCCAAAAAGAATCCAAGAAAAGAAAGTTTTATAGTACATAGAGGATGACATGCGGGTCCCATGAGCCTGCAGGGTCCTCAACGTGGCATGAGATCGAAAGAAAAATGCAAGTGACCAAATATCAGGAGCCAAAAATAATTCAAGAAAAGAAACTTGATTGTACATAGAGGATGACATGCGGGCCCCATTTAGCAGCAGCGGTATCACCGTTTGAGAGGCTGCACGGGATCGAAAGAAAAAGGCAAGTGACCAAATATGAGGTTCCAAAAAAATTCCAAGAAAAGAAAGTTTTATAGTACATAGAGGATGACATGCGGGTCCCATTTAGCAGCAGCGGTATCACCGTTTGAGAGGCTGCACGGGATCGAAAGAAAAAGACAAGTGACCAAATATGTGGTGCCAAAAAAATCCAAGAAAATAAAGTTTTATAGTACATAGAGGATGACATGCGGGTCCCATTTAGCAGCAGCGGTATCACCGTTTGAGAGGCGGCAGGGGATCGAAAGAAAAAGGCAAGTGACCAAATATGAGGTGCCAAAAAAAACTCCAAGAAAAGAAAGTTGATTGCACATAGAGGATGACATGCGGGTCCCATTTAGCAGCAGCGGTGTCAACGTTTCCAAGGCGGCAAGGGATCAAAAGAAAAAGGAAGTAGCCAGAAATCAGGGTGTCAAAAAAATCCAAGAATAGAAAGAATTTTGGTTCATAGAGGATGACATGCGGGACCCATGATCCTGCATCGTAAACGGCTCGATCGGAGAGCGTTGAACGAGATGGCGCGATCGAGAAAAAAAACAATGCCAGAGAGGCTGCCATCTGGGCCCTACATCCCTCGGCGGTGCGGATTTGCGTTGACTCGGCCGGTGAACCCGAGAATTCGAGATGCACCACATCCCGGGCCACCATACGCAACGTTTTGGCCGGTTTCGTCGGGCTAGGTGGCCTCAAAAACGAGAAAAAAAACGTTTTGACATGCACAACGGACAGACCCAAAATCGTCGGCCATGGTACACCAGCAACCACGGCGCGACTTCAACTTCGTCGGCCATGGCAACTTTTCTTGTAGTGATGGTTATTAAGTTTCATTGTTTGATTAGATCTATCATGCTTATGTTAGGATTCTATGATTCCATCTATGTTTGCTTTTACACTTAGATTGATCAAAGTAGTGTGACATCATGTCACCTCAAAAATTATTTATTTGTTATCACTTACCTACTCGAGGACGAGCAGGAGTTAAGCTTGGGGATGTTGATACGTCCCAAACGTATCTATAACTAGTTGACACCCCGCGCGTTGCTGTGGGAATGATAGATCAAAAATGAATCCAAGCATGTGTTGTGGTAATTGGTGCTTGGAATATTGAATCAACTAAATTTTGGCAGTGAAAGCTTGCTTGTGCATAATTCATAGCACTATAACAGAATTTGTCGAGTTTGTCATGACTAAGTGATAACTAATTTTATATTGCTTCCTCACATTAGGAACAAAGACATATAAGCAAAATATAGTATGAACATTATGGAAATCCAAGGTTTTGAAATGTCAACCAAAAAAGACACATATGGTAATACTAACATGGACGGTAACGGTAAGGGTTAACTGAGTACAATATATAGGTAATATTTCCTCCGTCTTTGGGGACAGAGGGAGTAGTAGAAAAATAGCACTACAGCAAAAAATATTATATCCAATGTGTCATCACTAAATGATTGTTATGGATATCTGACAGCCGGATGGGGAAAATAAGGTATTTGACAACAACTATAGCAGTATAGTTGAAATTTGTCATCGTGGTGATTTTATTCGTGAAAACATGCCCGGGGATCTCCAACATGAATAGCCAGTTACTTATCATCATGGTGACCTTTAGTCATCAGAACATGCCTGATATCTGCAGCATCAATAGGCGGGTTAGGTTTTCAAATTGAAAATTCATTTAACAGTTTGAAATAAAGAGATCATCTGAAGTAGAACAATGGAAAAAATGCTAAGTTGAGGCATACCTTTCGTAAAAAACTTGCTGTAAAGAAACATTAACTGATATAAGAAATCTTCTTCTTTAGCTGAATGGCTGCAAGGGAAAGGTAGGACTGTGATTAGCGCCTGAAGGTATTCAGATACGATCATGACTTTAGGAGTAAACACAAATGTTTGCTGAGAAGAATTTCTAGGCTATGCATGTAAGTGCTACACATCAATGCTACCATGAAGGATCTAAAGACTGAATCCTCAATATTTTTACTTGGAACATGACGTAGGGACTGCAGATTTCACTATGCTATACATGATAGATAATCCAAAATGTAGAGCAGCTAATAGAAGAAGGATGTTCAAGATATATTGTTAGGAATTGGCTTAACGGACCGAATAAATTAACCGATTAGAAACCTTTTTCTTGGCTGTAATGAGAAAGCAAAAATAAAAAAACACTACGAACTGCATAAAAATACCGAATATATATGATAAACTCAGAGAGGGGAAGGTGAGGAGATGAGATGAAGACCTGTGAACATCTCGGACAAACTACTTCCGACCTAAAGATGAGCTTTAAATCTCCAGACCATAGGATGACCTATCGGGAGCTCTGTCGAATGTAAGAATCTGGCAACAGACTTCAGAGGGGGATGCAGGCAAGGCGCGATTGGGGGTTTGAGGAATAGGAAACGGAGGGGCTCAATATAATGTCCACCGTCGCAAGCAACCGTCAGAAATCATTAAAATCGTCGGAGAAGCCCTTCGTATTGCTGCGTGGGAGATGTGAAGACAGCGAACGTTGATGGGAGAGGACCAGAGGTTAATGCGCCCTTCCAATCACGACTCGCGGGAGGAATAAAAGCGGCATTTACATGGAAGATCAGTGGGCACCATTCAGTTTCCGTTGGCGGCGAAGGAAGCATCTAGAGATGGCACATGCAGCACTTGCTGCGGCGACATCTCCTTGCCAGAGAAGAAGAAATAGCGGTGATGGCGGGGAGTTTTGGGCTGGGCCAGACGATGCGAGAGAGTACTATTATCCAGCCAGTAGTAGAAATTGGACAACTGGAGACGATACCAAGGAAGGAGTCGTTCCAAAAAAACGTGACAAAGGAAATCAAGTCAGGCTTAGCGTGTTGGCGTGATGTCTACGGGTGCTTCTATTCTTGTAGACAGTGTTGGGCCTCCAAGAGCAGAGGTTTGTAGAACAACAGCAAGTTTCCCTTAAGTGGATCACCCAAGGTTTATCGAACTCAGGGAGGAAGAGGTCAAAGATATCCCTCTCAAACAACCCTGCAACCACAAAGCAAGAAGTCTCTTGTGTCCCCAACACACCTAATACACTTGTCAGATGTATAGGTGCACTAGTTCGGCGAAGAGATAGTGAGATGCAAGTAATATGGATGAGTATGAGTGGTAATAGCAATCTGAATAAAATATGGCAGCGAGTAAACATGCAACAAAACAGTAAACAAACGGAGATTCGATGCTTGGAAGCAAGGCCTAGGGATCCTGCTTTCACTAGTGGACACTCTCAACAATGATCACATAATAGGACTACTCTACACCCTCTTGTTGGATGATGAACACCACTAATTGTGTAGGATTACACGAACCCTCAATGCCGGAGTTAACAAGCTCCACAATATTCGATATTCATATTTAAATAACCTTAGAGTGCAAGATAGATCAACACAATTACACCGAGAACTAACATAGCATGCACACTGTCACCATCACACTATGAAGGAGGCATAGATCACATCAATACTATCATAGCAATAGTTAACTCCATAATCTACAAGAGATTACAATCATAACCTACGCCAAGTACTACACGATGCACACACTGTCACCATTACACCGTGCAGGAGGAATAGAGTACTTTAATAACATCACTAGAGTAGCACATACATGATATTCAACTAGATCACATAAAGAGAGAGATGAACCACATAGCTACAGCGGAGCCCTCAGCCCTGGGGGTGAATTACTCCCTCCTCATCATGGAGAAAGCGATGGCGGTGGAGACGGCGGTGGAGATGACTCCGGGGGCAATTCCCCGTCCCGGCGGCGTGCCGGAACAGAGACTTCTGTCCCCCGAATTGGAGTTTCGCGATGGCGGCGGCTCTGGATGGTTTTCTCTGGTTTCGTCGAACGGGGTCGAGGATTTAGGTCAGGGACGACTAAATAGGCGAAGAGGCGGAGTCGGAGGGGCCACAGGGGGGCCCACACACTAGGGGGGCATGCCCCCCTTGGCCGCGCCGCCCTGTGGGGTGGGGCCCCCCTGGCTCCCCTCTGGACCTTCTTCGGTGCTCTGGAAGCTTCCGGGAATTTTAAGATCTTCGGTGTTGATTTCGTCCGATTCCGAGAATATTTCCTTACTAGGATTTCTGAAACCAAAAACAGCAGAAAACAGCAACTGGCCCTTCGGCATCTCATCAATAGGTTAGTTCCGGAAAATGCATAAATATGACATAAAGTATGCATAAAACATGTAGATATCATCAATAATGTGGCATGGAACATAAGAAATTATCGATACGTCAGAGACGTATCAGCATCCCAAGCTTAGTTTCTGCTCGTCCCGAGCAGGTAAACGATAACAAAGATAATCTCTGGAGTGACATGCCATCATAACCTTGATCATACTATTGTAAGCACATGTAATGAATGCAGCGATCAAAACAATGTAAATGACATGAGTAAACAAATGAACCATATAGCAAAGACTTTTCATGAATAGTACTTCAAGACAAGCATCAATAAGTCTTGCATAAGAGTTAACTCATAAAGCAATAATTCAAAGTAAAGGCGTTGAAGCAACACAAAGGAAGATTAAGTTTCAGCGGTTGCTTTCAACTTGTAACATGTATATCTCATGGATAATTGTCAATGCAAAGTAATATAACAAGTGCAATATGCAAGTATGTAGGAATCAATGCACAGTTCACACAAGTGTTTGCTTCTTGAGATGGAGAGAAATAGGTGAACTGACTCAACATAAAAGTAAAAGAATGGCCCTTCGCAGAGGGAAGCATCGATTGCTATATTTGTGCTAGAGCTTTGATTTTGAAAACAAGAAACAATTTTGTCAACGGTAGTAATAAAGCATATGTATCATGTAAATTATATCCTACAAGTTGCAAGCCTCATGCATAGTGTACTAATAGTGCCCGCACCTTGTCCTAATTAGCTCGAATTACCTGGATTATCACCGCAATACATATGTTTTAACCAAGTGTCACAAAGGGGTACCTCTATGCCGCATGTACAAAGGTCTAAGGAGAAAGCTCGCATTGGATTTCTCGCTTTTGATTATTCTCAACTTAGACATCCATACCGGGACAACATAGACAACAGATAATGGACTCCTCTTTAATGCTTAAGCATTCAACAATTATTAATTTTCTCATATGAGATTGAGGATATTTGTCCAAAACTGAAACTTCCACCATGGATCATGGCTTTAGTTAGCGACCCAATGTTCTTCTCTAACAGTATGCATGCTCAAACCATTCAACTCATGGTAAATCGCCCTTACTTCAAACAAGACGGACATGCATAGCAACTCGCATGATATTCAACAAAGAGTAGTTGATGGCGTCCTCAGGAACATGGTTATTGCTCAACAAGCAACTTAATAAGAAATAAGATACATAAGTACATATTCAATACCACAATAGTTTTTAGGCTATTTGTCCCATGAGCTATATATTGCAAAGACAAAGAATGGAAATTTAAAGGTAGCACTCAAGCAATTTACTTTGGAATGGCGGAGAAATACCATGTAGTAGGTAGGTATGGTGGACACAAATGGCATAGTGTTTGGCTCAAGGATTTTGGATGCACGAGAAGTATTCCCTCTCAATACAAGGCTTAGGCTAGCAAGGTTTATTTGAAACAAACACAAGGATGAACCGGTGCAGCAAAAATCACATAAAAGACATATTGTAAACATTATAAGACTCTACACCGTCTTCCTTGTTGTTCAAACTCTATACTAGAAATTATCTAGACCTTAGAGAGACCAATTATGCAAACCAAATTTTAGCAAGCTCTATGTATTTCTTCATTAATGGGTGCAAAGTATATGATGCAAGAGCTTAAACATGAGCACAACAATTGCCAAGTATCAAATTATTCAAAACATCATACCAATTACTACATGTAGCATTTTCCGTTTCCAACCATATAATAATTAACGAAGCAGTTTCAACCTTCGCCATGAAAATTAAAAGCTAAGAACACATGTGTTCATATGAACTAGCGGAGCGTGTCTCTCTCCCACACAAGCATTTATTCAAACAAAAACAAAAACAAAAGCACACAGACGCTCCAAGTAAAGTACATAAGATGTGACCGAATAAAAATATAGTTTCAAGAGAAGGAACCTGATAATTTATCGATGAAGAAGGGGATGCCTTGGGCATCCCCAAGCTTAGATGCTTGAGTCTTCTTGAAATATGCAGGGGTGAACCACCGGGGCATCCCCAAGCTTAGAGCTTTCACTCTTCTTGATCACATTGTATCATCCTCCTCTCTTGACCCTTGAAAACTTCCTCCACACCAAACTCAAAACAAACTCATTAGAGGGTTAGTGCATAATCAAACATTCACATGTTCAGAGGTGACACAATCATTCTTAACACTTCTGGACATTGCTCAAAGCTACTGGAAATTAATGGAACAAAGAAATTCATCCAACATAGCAAAAGAAGCAATGCAAAATAAAAGGCAGAATCTGTCAAAACAGAACAGTCCGTAAAGACGAATTTTAAAGAGGCACCAGACTTGCTCAAATGAAAATGCTCAAATTTAATGAAAGTTGCGTACATATCTGAGGATCATTCACGTAAATTGGCATAATTTTCTGAGTTACCTACAGGGAATTAGGCCCATATTCGTGACAGCAAGAAATCTGTTTCTGCGCAGTAATCCAAATCTAGTATGAACCTTACTATCAAAGACTTTACTTGGCACAACAATGCAACAAAACTAAGATAAGGAGAGGTTGCTACAGTAGTAACAACTTTCAAGACACAAATATAAAACAAAGTACTGTAGTAAAATAAACACATGGGTTATCTCCCAAGAAGTGCTTTCTTTATAGCCATTAAGATGGGCTCAGCAGTTTTAATGATGCACTCGCAAGAAATAGTATTTGAAGCAAAAGAGAGCATCAAGAGGCAAATTCAAAACACATTTAAGCCTAACATGCTTCCTATGCATAGGAATCTTGTAAATAAACAAGTTCATGAAGAGCAAAGTGACAAGTATAGGAAGATAAAACAAGTGTAGCTTCAAAAATTTCAGCACATAGAGAGGTGTTTTAGTAACATGAAAATTTCTACAACCATATTTTCCTCTCTCATAATAATATCCAGTAGCATCATGAGCAAACTCAACAATATAACTATCACATAAAGCATTCTTATCATGAGTCTCATGCATAAAATTATTACTCTCCACATAAGCATAGTCAATTTTATTAGTAATAGTGGGAGCAAATTCAACAAAGTAGCTATTATTATTATTCTCATCATCAAATATAGGAGGCATATTGTAATCATAATCAAATTTATCCTCCATAACAGGCGGCACCAAAAGACCACTATCATTATAATCATCATAAATAGGAGGCATATCATAATCAACATAAACTTTCTCCTCAATACCCGGAGGGCTAAAGAGATCATTTTCATCAAAACCGACCTCCCCAAGCTTAGAATTTTCCATACCATTAGCAACAATAGTGTTCAAAGCATTCATATTAATAACATTCCCATTAGCATGCATATAAAGTTCCATGGGTTTTTTAATTCTCTCTTCAAACACATCATGTCCTAATTCAAGATAAAGTTCATAAAGATCTCTCATATTTTTGTTGTTTTCCATTATGCCTAACTAGTGTAAACAAGAAACAAAAAGATGCAATTGCAGGATCTAAAGGAAATAGCTTCGAGTACTTACAACGGCGGAAAATAGCTTAGTAGCCGAGATCCGGAGTGTGAGTACCTTTTACCTTTCCTCCCCGGCAACGGCGCCAGAAAAGTGCTTGATGTCTACGGGTGCTTCTATTCTTGTAGACAGTGTTGGGCCTCCAAGAGCAGAGGTTTGTAGAACAGCATCAAGTTTCCCTTAAGTGGATCACTGTAAGAGCAAAATTCATACCCCAAGTTTTGTGTGTTTGATGACAACACTTGAGTAATCTCACCGTGTGCCTTGAGTATCCTTGTTAGATTTGCAAGTACACGGTGACCTCGCCGGACGCGTCAATATCAGAAGACTGAAGCGTAGTTGATAGGTTTTCCGGTTTTGTGTGCGTTTAGCGAGGTAACAAAGTTGGAGAGAAAAAGGGAAGAAAACCAGTTTTAGCCAGGCCGGTACTACCGGTACCTGTAGCGGTAGTACCGCTACCCCTATAGGTACCGCCCTCGGTACCGCTCTGAGTTCTGCGCTGAATTCGTCCCCCAGAACAAGTTGCGGTACCCCTGCAGTACCTGGGGCGGTAGTACCGCTCACGAGCGGTAGTACCGCTCAAGGTACCGCTTGAGGTACCGTAACGAGTTACGGTCGTACCATTTCAGTACCGCCCTGGTACCGCTCTGGATCCAGTAAGGTCTGGACCCCATTGCGGTACCACGAGCGATACCGCGGGCGGTAGTACCGCTCTGCGTCCTTTGACCAGATCTGGGGTGATTTCGAACTCAGGGCGGTAGTACCGCTTGCCCCAAAGCGGTAGTACCGCTTAGGCCAAAACTGGGTGTAACGGTTGGATTTGGAGGAGCCTATTTAAGGGCCCCTTCTTCCCCACCCGATTTTATCTCTTCCCCTTCTCTCTCCTCCATTGTTGCTGAGCTTAATCCTTGTGGATCTCCTTCCCCCTCCAACCAATCTTGCCCTAATTTTGAGGATAGGTGGAGGAGACCCCGATCTATAGTTCTACCAAGAGAGATTTCACAAATACTAGCTATTCCTTAGTGGATCTTGGTGGTAGGTTTCCTTTGGTGGATCTTGGAGAAGAGTTCCTTTGGTGGATCATTGGGGAGTTCCTTTGGTGGAGCCTTGGAGAGTTTCTTGGTGGAGCCTTGGAGAGTTTCTTGGTGGAGCATTGGAGGAGTTCCTATGGTGGAGCATTGGTGATGGGTTCCTATGGTGGAGCATTGGAGATGTGCATCTATGGAGTCTAGCTTGGTGATGTACTAGCTCCATAGGGTGTTGGGAGCATCCTTGTGTGTGTGGAGCTCACCCCAACCTTGTGAAGGAATCACCGCCTCGACCGGTGCCTTAGTGGAAGAGGGAGAGCACCTCTGTGGAGCTCTCTCGAGGAAGAGGGTGAGGCCTTCCTTCGTGGTGTGGCCGCCTAGTCTCTTGTGTGAGACTAGCACCTCCTCAACGCAGACGTACCTCCTTTAATGGAGGGAACTGCGGGAAACAAACCTCGACTCGCCTCGCGCCCCCCCCCCCCCCGGTTGTCTCGCTCCTCACTTTTGTTATCTTGTTGATTCCTTTACATGTTGCACATGTTCTAGCTTCATTGTAGGATCACCCCCATTGCTAAAAGTCACACCTTTACCTTCCGTTGCATAAAACTTGAAAAAGACTAAAATTTGCCGTAGTGCCATTCACCCCCCCTCTTGTTCGCTACGATCCGTTCAAGTGGTATCAGAGCAAGGTTTTCTTGCTCGGGCTTTACCGCCTAAGAAATGGCCGAACAAGAGACGGTTGTGAATGGGTCACCTTCCCTTGAGCCACCCGCTCCATCATCGCCCATCGATTCCACGACGGCCATGTTGGATGACCTCAAGAAATTGGAGTCATCCATCGTTGCCCAAATGAAGGCGATGATGATGGAGTTGGTGGTTCAAAAACCAAACCCTCCACCGATAGCAAGTGCCGAGGATCCGCCACCAAAAGCTAACACCCTTCCTCTTGTTGATTTTGTCGCGGAAGCGACAAAAGATACACAAAAGGAAGGGGTTGGGGATACCGGCACTTCAACAAAAGGGAAGGATGATGACACACCGGTTGCGGAACGTCAAGGGGGTTATCATGCGGTGCCACCACCAAATGATTAAACCATTAACGTTCCGATACCGATGCCGCATATCTTGTCGCATGGTTCACCACCGTTACTCGAGTCAAACAACTTTGAGAATTGGCAATTCTTAATGCGTTCACATGTGCGCAGCGCTTCTACCGAGCTTTGGCGTATCATTGAGGAGGGCTATTCACCACGAGATCCCAAGAAGATGACTAGAAGAGATGTGGTGGATGACCAACTCAACGCCACCGCCATCAACATGATTCATATGGCCATCTCCCCCAAGGACCGCGCTCATATCCGCTCGCTCAAGACCGCCAAGGAAGCATGGGACAAACTTGAGAAGCTTTTCCTCGGCAATGCAAGCATCTAAAGCTCTCGCTTTGATGAAGTGAACAACATGGCCGACAACTTCATCATGATTGAAGGAGAGACCCCCGAAGAAATGTACCGACGCCTCATCGCTCTTGCCGTGCAAATGCAAGATCTTGGAGCAAAGTTCGTGGATGACTATTGGATCAAGCGCAAGTTCTACAACGCTCTCCTCCCTTATGAGGAAGTGAAGTTGACGGCCATCTGCCAAAACGCCTCCTTCCGTACTATGACATCCGATGAAGTCCTTAGCGAAGTCATCGCTATGGACATCTCCAAGAAGAATGCGGAGGATCTTGTTGCTCGCGCCCACAACTCCCGCAAGCCCAATCTTGCATTGAAGATGAAGGTGCATGAAGCTAGTGAAAGTGATGAGTATCCCGTTGAGTGGGGTTCGGATGATCTCAAGCTCAACTACCATGAGCACATGGCTCTCGCCGCCAAGAAGTTTTGGGATGGAAACATGACCCAAAACACAAGACCAAGAAGATCACGTGATTCTCCAAGAAGACCCTCCAAGAGCCCAAGAGAAAGGACAAGGGGAAGAACATGCTACAATTGCGGCGTCAAGAATCATTTTGTCGCGGATTGTATGTTTGAGAGAAGAGAAGATCATGGTGGAAAGCTTATCCCAAAGGATAGTTACAAGCCTCTCTCCAAGGGATTCTCCAAGTTCTCCCCAAGGTCCGATGACGACAAGGTCTCCTCCAACAAGAAGCCTAGAGCCTTCATCATCCGTGAAGAGTACACCACCGATGAAGATGGTGAGCATGAGGACAAGCACTCCAACAAGGAAGGAGAGGGAGTGGCCGCCATCGCCATTTCCACTCCCTCTACCTCCCTCTTCGACTCTCCAGATGAGAACCTCGCCACCAACAATGCATGGTGTCTCATGGCAAAGGTATCCACGGAGGTAAAATCCCCTTCCAAACCATCATCCTCTACTAATGCCTCATATATTGATGATGCCACTAGTCTCACCGTTAAACGTGAGATTATGGGTTTGGATTCTCACTAACATGCAGGGGGACACCAAGATCCATGTTGGGGCTCTCTTAGCCCAACTTGGTGCGGCACAAGATCTTATTGAGAAGAGGGAGAAGTTGGAAAGGGAAACGGCCTTTGAGCTCGCAAATCTCAAGGAGGAGCTTGATGATGAAAGGAATCTTCGCATGTCTCTTGAAGCTAGTGTCATTGTGCTTGAAGACAAGAATGAAGCTATTGTTTCACGTCTCACCAAGGATCGAGATCATGCTCTAGAGTTGGTTGGTGACCTCAAGAAGAAGATGCTCTCGCTCGAGGAAGCCAACAAAGCAAAAGACGATGAAGACCCCGATTCTTCCCATGATGAGCTTATGGATCAAGTTACTTCCTTGAGGAGGCACAATGCTCTCCTCTTGGAAGTCAATGCTCTTCAAGAAGAAGCCTTGGATGAGTACTACCGCTTGTTCAAAGAGAAGACCTCATGTTGCAACCATGAAGAAGAAATTGCCGCTCTTGAGATCACCAAGGCCAAGCTATTGAGTTTGAGTAGCAAGCAAGAAGAGTCGTTGGTGGAGTGTCTCCGCATGAGCAAGGAGAAGGATACATGTTGTGATCATGAGGAGCAAATTGCCGCCTTGAAGAGAAGGGAAGCCAAGCTCATGGAGATCCACTCCATGCAAGAAGAAACATTGAAGGAGTACTTTCCCTTGAGCAAGGACCGTGCATGTTGCACTCATGAGAGCGACATTGCCAAGATGGAAAATGACAAGCGCTTGCTCATGAAGTTGAACGCTCTCCAAGAAGACGCATTGATGGAACACTTCCGGGTGAACAAGGCAAAGGAGGTCCAAGTGTTCGATATTTGCCATCCACACCCGGAACATGAAGATGAAGTCAATCGCTTGAAGGCCAAGGTGGAGAGACTCCAAGTTCAAGCCAAGTACTTGGAAGGAATCATTGAAGCCAAAGATGGAGCCAAAGAGGGCTCTTGCAATGAAGGAGGAGTGGCTACCAAGCCAAAGAGAAAGAGGAAGAGGAGGACCAAGAAGAACATGGACAAGAAGAACATGGAGACCAACCGTGAAGGGAGCAATGCTAGCTCAAGAAGGGATGGAGTGTCCAACTCCGCCTCGACGGGTTTCGCCGGCTCTAACAACCCTTCTCATGTTCTTTTTGTTGATTACTATGGACATATTCGTGCTTGCTTTATTGGTCCTCCAAAGGACAATGTTGATTGGACTATTTGGGTTCCCAAACCCCTTGTTACTAACATGCTAGGACCCATTGAAAAATGGGTACCTAAATCCAAGACTTGATTCCTTGTAGGACTATGCTTCCGGTGGCGCTAAATGGGTGGTTGATAGTGGAGCCACAAGTCATATGACCGGAAGCAAGGATATTGTTGTCGACCTCGTGCCTTCTCTCTCTACCGTTTCATATGGCGACAACACGTGCTCTAAGGTATTGGGTCTTGGCAAGGTGGTGGTAACACCCGACATCTCACTTGTGAATGTCCTCCTTGTCGAGACCCTTGGTTACAACTTACTCTCCGTTCATAAAATTGCTCGTATGGGTTTATGCACATTCTTTGATGAACATATGGTGGTCCTCTTGTGGAGCAAGACACTCAATGTAGCTTTTGTTGGATATGTAGAGAACGGTTTGTATGTTGTTGATTTCTCCGGAAAGACAACGTCTTCCGCTCTTTGCTTATTCGCCAAAGGTGACAAGGGTTGGTTATGGCATCGCCGACTAGCCCATGTCAACATGAGGACTTTGCAAAGTCTCCACAAGGGTGGCCACATTCTCGGACTAAAAGAAGATGTCTCTTTTTGCAAGGATCGTGTTTGTAGGGCTTGCGTACAAGGAAAGATGCATGGAGCTCCTCACAAGGCCAAGACTATCATCTCTACCACAAGATGCTTGGAGCTCCTACATGTTGATCTCTTTGGCCCACCGTCTCATGAAAGTCTTGGAGGAAAGAAGTATTGCCTCGTCATCGTTGATGACTATTCACGCTACTGTTGGGTATTCTTCTTCAAGTACAAGAGTGAGACTCAACGGACCATGATGGAGTTTGCCAACCAAGTTCAACGCAAGTACGACAACAAGATTCTCGCAATAAGGAGCGACAATGGAACGGAGTTCAAGAACTACACATTGGATGAATTCCTCGGCGAGGAAGGAATCGAACACCAATACTCCACGCCATATACTCCCCAACAAAATGGGGTCGCCGAAAGGAAGAATCGAACCTTGATCGAAGCCGCTCGAACCATGATGATGGAATACAAGTCCAACTACAATTTTTGGGCGGAAGCTATCTCTACCGCTTGCTATGCCACTAATCGTCTCTACTTCCGCAAAGGTCTTGAGAAGACACCGTATGAGATCCTCACCGGCAACAAGCCTAATGTGTCATACTTCAAGGTCTTCGGATGCAAATGCTACATACTTGTCAAGGACACGCGCCTATCCAAGTTTGATTCAAGAGCTCAAGAAGGAATTTTCGTTGGCTATGCTACGGATTCTCACGCCTATAGAGTCTTCAACAAGTCAAGTGGGCGTGTTGTAGAATCTTGTGATGTGACTTTCGATGAGGATGATAGATCTTTGGAGGAGCGAAGTGCTTCTTGTGAGAAAGGAGATGCAATTTCCCCGGATACCATAGGAAGGATGGGTGTGGGCATTCGCCTACCTCAAACGCTACCTTCTATGAGTACCGGGGAAGGACCAAGTTCCACCCAAGTGGAGCCATCTACACCACAAGGCCAAGCTTCTTCCGTTGATCTAACAAATGCAAGCCAACCTCTACAACAACCTCAAGTTCAACCTCAACCTCAAGATCAACCTCAACATCTACAACAACAATCAAGTCCAAGTTCACCTCAACAAGCTCAAGAACAACATACACCGCAAGCTCGTCTACTTCAACACCCAACATCAAGTGACCAAGGTCAAGCTTCAAGTTCTTCTCCGAGTGGTTCGGGGATAATCTTCATGGACAATGACACACCCTATTCCCCCGAGCCATCCGGATCTCATGACAAGGTTGCTTCTTTCAACAACAATGGAGGTCAAGGCGAGGACCTAAACCGTGATGAAGGCCAAGAGGACTCTCAAGAACCATCTCCTCAAGCCGAAACTCGCCGTGAAGATTCTACTCCAAGACACTTGCGTCTCAAGTCTCATTCCTTGCAAAACATCATTGGTGATCTAAAGAGAAATGTCACCACTCGGAGGCAACTTGCAAACTTTTGTGCACACCATGCCTTTGTCTCTAGAGTGGAACCACTCAAAGTTGATGATGCTCTCAAAGATCCCGATTGGTTGAATGCAATGCAAGAGGAACTCAACAACTTCAAGAGGAATGATGTATGGACTCTCATGAAGCGACCCGATCATTGCCGCAATGTTATCGGCACCAAGTGGATCTTCAAGAACAAGCAAGATGAAAGTGGCACGGTCATCCGCAACAAAGCGAGATTGGTGGCACAAGGCTATTCTCAAGTTGAAGGCGTGGACTTTGGCGAAACCTTTGCACCCGTTGCAAGGCTCGAGTCCATCCGTATCCTTTTGGCCTTTGCCTCACATCATGGCTTTAAGTTGCAACAAATGGATGTTAAGAGTGCTTTTCTTAATGGTCCTCTACATGAGGAAGTGTATGTGAAGCAACCCCCGGGGTTCGAGGATCCCCATTTTCCGGACCATGTCTTCAAGCTCAAAAGGGCCCTATATGGTCTCAAACAAGCTCCTAGAGCTTGGTATGAGCATCTCAAGGAGTTGCTTGAAGACCGTGGTTTCCAAGTGGGGAAAATCGATCCCACTCTTTTTACTAAGAAGGTCAATGGGGAGCTTTTCGTATGCCAACTCTATGTAGATGACATCATATTTGGCTCTACTAACACAAAATTCAACGATGAGTTTTCTATGTTGATGACAAATAGGTTTGAGATGTCAATGATGGGTGAACTCAAGTACTTCCTCGGGTTCGAGATCAAGCAAATGCGACAAGGCACCTTCATCAATCAAGCGAAGTACCTCCAAGACATGCTCAAGCGCTTTGATATGAAGGACGCCAAGGGGATTGGAACTCCGATGCGACTCAAGTGTCAACTCACTCTTGACGAGGGCGGCAAGGCGGTGGATACCAAGATCTACCGTTCGATGATAGGTTCGCTTCTCTACCTTTGTGCCTCTCGCCCGGATATCATGTTGACGTTGGTATGTGTGCACGGTTTCAAGCAAGTCCGAAGGAAAGCCACCTTGTGGCGGTCAAGAGGATCTTTCGATATTTAGTTGATACCCCACACTTCAGACTATGGTACCCAAGGGACACGGACTTTGCTTTGGTTGGTTTCACCGACTCCGATTGGGCGGGCGACAAGATTGATAGGAAGTCCACCTCCGGAGCATGTCACTTTCTTGGAAGATCTTTGGTGTGTTGGTCCTCGAAGAAGCAAAATTGTGTCTCCGTCTCCACCGCGGAAGCCGAGTATATTGCCGCGGCAAGTAGTTGTGCTCAAATCTTATGGATGAGGCAAACCTTGCGGGATGGACTCGAGTATAGCAAGGTGCCTCTTTTGTGCGACAATGAGAGCGCAATCAAGATCGCCTACAATCCGGTTCTTCATGGCAAGACGAAGCACATAGAGATACGGAACCACTTCATCTGGGACCACATTGCTCGCGGAGATATTGTACTATCCTATATTGGCACCAAGGAGCAATTGGCGGACATCTTCACGAAGCCCTTGGATGAGAAGCGCTTTATTGAGTTGAGGCATGAGCTAAACATCATTGATCCGTCGAACTTTGCTTGACCGTCGTGCGCACATACCAATCTTACCGTCATATCTAGATGAAAGGCACGCATGGACATAGGGGTGATACGCGTACAGCACGCGTCCGTTGGGAACCCCAAGAGGAAGGTGTGATGCGTACAGCGGCAAGTTTTCCCTCAGTATAAACCAAGGTTTATCGAACCAGTAGGAGCCAAGAAGCACGTTGAAGGTTGATGGTGGCGAGATGTAGTGCGGCGCAACACCAGGGATTCCGGTGCCAACGTGGAAACTGCACAACACAAACCAAGTACTTTGCCCCAACGAAACAGCGAGGTTGTCAATCTCACCGGCTTGCTGTAACAAAGGATTAGATGTATAGTGTGGATGATGATTGTTTGCAGAAAACATTAGAACAAGTATTGCAGTAGATTGTATTTCAGTAAAGAGAATTGGACCGGGGTCCACAGTTCACTAGAGGTGTCTCTCTCATAAGATAAACAGCATGTTGGGTGAACAAATTACAGTTGGGCAATTGACAATTAAAGAGGGCATGACCATGCACATACATATTATGATGAGTATTGTGAGATTTAATTGGGCATTACGACAAAGTACATAGACCGCTATCCAGCATGCATCTATGCCTAAAAAGTCCACCTTCAGGTTATCATCCGAACCCCCTCCAGTATTAAGTTGCTAACAATAGACAATTGCATTAAGTATTGCGCGTAATGTAATCAGAAACTACATCCTCGAACATAGCACCAATGTTTTATCCCTAGTGGCAACAGCACATCCATAATCTTAGAGATTTCTGTCACTTCCCCAGATTCACGGAGACATGAACCCACTATCGAGCATAAATACTCCCTCTTGGAGTTACAAGCATCTACTTGGCCAGAGCATCTACTAGTAACGGAGAGCATGCAAGATCATAAACAACACATAGATATAAATTGATAATCAACATAACATGGTATTCTCTATTCATCGGATCCCAACAAACACAACATATAGAATTACAGATAGATGATCTTGATCATGTTCGGCAGCTCACAAGACCCGACAATTAAGCATAATGGGGAGAACACAACCATCTAGCTACTGCTATGGACCCATAGTCCAGGGGTAGACTACTCACACATCACTCCGGAGGCGACCATGGCGGCGTAGAGTCCTCCGGGAGATGATTCCCCTCTCCGGCAGGGTGCCGGAGGCGATCTCCTGAATCCCCCGAGATGGGATTGGCGGCGGCGGCGTCTCTGGAAGGTTTTCCGTATCGTGGCTCTCGGTACTGGGGGTTTCGCGACGAAGGCTATTTGTAGGCGGAAGGGCAGGTCAAGGGGCATCACGAGGGGCCCACACTATAGGTCGGCGCGGCCAGGGCTTGGGCCGCGCCGCCCTATGGTGTCGCCACCTTGTGGCCCCACTTTGTCTCCTCTTCGGTCTTCTGGAAACTTCGTGGCAAAATAGGACCCTGGGCGTTGATTTCGTCCAATTCCGAGAATATTTCTTTACTAGGATTTCTGAAACCAAAAACAGCAGAAACAAAGAATCGCACTTCGGCATCTTGTTAATAGGTTAGTTCCAGAAAATGCACGAATATGACATAAAGTGTGCATAAAACATGTAGATATCATCAATAATGTGGCATGGAACATAAGAAATTATCGATACGTCGGAGACGTATCAGCATCCCCAAGCTTAGTTCCTGCTCGTCCCGAGCAGGTAAACAATAAACAAAGATAATTTCTGGAGTGACATGCCATCATAACCTTGATCATACTATTTGTAAGCATATGTAGTGAATGCAGCGATCAAAACAATGTATATGACATGAGTAAACAAGTGAATCATATAGCAAAGACTTTTCATGAATAGTACTTCAAGACAAGCATCAATAAGTCTTGCATAAGAGTTAACTCATAAAGCAATAATTCATAGTAAAGGCATTGAAGCAACACAAAGGAAGATGAAGTTTCAGCGGTTGCTTTCAACTTGTAACATGTATATCTCATGGATATTGTCAACATAGAATAATATAATAAGTGCAATATGCAAGTATGTAGGAATCAATGCACAGTTCACACAAGTGTTTGCTTCTTGAGGTGGAGAGAGATAGGTGAACTGACTCAACAATAAAAGTAAAAGAATGGTCCTTCAAAGAGGAAAAGCATCGATTGCTATATTTGTGCTAGAGCTTTGATTTTGAAAACAAGAAACAATTTTGTCAACGGTAGTAATAAAGCATATGTGTTATGTAAATTATATCTTACAAGTTGCAAGCCTCATGCATAGTATACTAATAGTGCCCGCACCTTGTCCTAATTAGATTGGACTACCGGGATTATCGCAATGCACATGTTTTAACCAAGTGTCACAAAGGGGTACCTCTATGCCGCCTGTACAAAGGTCTAAGGAGAAAGCTCGCATCGGATTTCTCGCTATTGATTATTCTCAACTTAGACATCCATACCGGGACAACATAGACAACAGGTAATGGACTCCTCTTTTATGCATAAGCATGTAACAACAATTAATTTTCTCATATGAGATTGAGGATATTGTCCAAAACTGAAACTTCCACCATGGATCATGGCTTTAGTTAGCGGCCCAATGTTCTTCTCTAACAATATGCATGCTCTAACCATAAGGTGGTAGATCGCTCTTACTTCAGACAAGACGAACATGCATAGCAACTCACATGATATTCAACAAAGAGTAGTTGATGGCGTCCCCAGTGAACATGGTTATCGCACAACAAGCAACTTAATAAGAGATAAAGTGCATAAGTACATATTCAATACCACAATAGTTTTTAAGTTATTTGTCCAATGAGTTATATATTGTAAAGGTGGAGAATGGAAATTTAAAGGTAGCACTCAAGTAATTTACTTTGGAATGGCGGAGAAATACCATGTAGTAGGTAGGTATGGTGGACACAAATGGCATAGTGGTTGGCTCAAGTATTTTGGATGCATGAGAAGTATTCCCTCTCGATACAAGGTTTAGGCTAGCAAGGTTATTTGAAACAAACACAAGGATGAAGCGGTGTAGCAAAACTTACATAAAAGACATATTGAAAACATTATAAGACTCTACACCGTCTTCCTTGTTGTTCAAACTCAATACTAGAAATTATCTAGACTTTAGAGAGACCAAATATGCAAACCAAATTTTAGCATGCTCTATGTATTTCTTCATTAGTGGGTGCGAAATATATGATGCAAGAGCTTAAACATGAGCACAACAATTGCCAAGTATCACATTATCCAAGACATTTTAGCAATTACTACATGTATCATTTTCCAATTCCAACCATATAACAATTTAACGAAGAAGAAACTTCGCCATGAATACTATGAGTAGAACCTAAGGACATACTTGTCCATATGCTACAGCGGAGCGTGTCTCTCTCCCACAAAGTGAATGCTAGGATCCATTTTATTCAAACAAAACAAAAACAAAAACAAACCGACGCTCCAAGCAAAGCACATAAGCTGTGATGGAATAAAAATATAGTTTCAGGGGAGGAACCTGATAATGTTGTCGATGAAGAAGGGGATGCCTTGGGCATCCCCAAGCTTAGACGCTTGAGTCTTCTTGATATATGCAGGGGTGAACCACCGGGGCATCCCCAAGCTTAGAGCTTTCACTCTCCTTGATCATGTTGTATCATCTCCCTCTCTTGATCCTTGAAAACTTCCTCCACACCAAACTCAGAACAACTCATTAGAGGGTTAGTGCACAATCAAAATATACATGTTCAGAGGTGACATAATCATTCTTAACACTTCTGAACATTGCACAAAGCTACTGAAAGTCAATGGAATCAAAATATCCATCGATCATAACAAAACTGGCAATGCGAAATAAAAGGCAGAATCTGTCAAAACAGAACAGTTCGTATTGACGAATTTTATCGAGGCACCAGACTTGCTCAAATGAAAATGCTCAAATTGAATGAAAGTTGCGTACATATCTGAGGATCACTCACGTAAATTGGCATAATTTTCTGAGTTACCTACAGAGAATTTTGCCCAGATTCGTGACAGCAAAGAAATCTGTTTCTGCGCAGTAATCCAAATCTAGTATGAACTTTTCTATCAACGACTTTACTTGGCACAATAAAACACTAAACTAAGATAAGGAGAGGTTGCTACAGTAGTAAAAAACTTCCAAGACACAAAATAAAAACAAAGTACTGTAGTAAAAACATGGGTTGTCTCCCATAAGCGCTTTTCTTTAACGCCTTTCAGCTAGGCGCAGAAAGTGTGTATCAAGTATTATCAAGAGACGAGGTATTGTTATCACAAGCTCCCCCATCCGTAGTGGTACTAAGGGCTTTGTCAATTTTAGGCCTATAATAATATTTCTTTGATTTAGGCACTTTAGAGACATACATAAACTTTTGCTCCTTACCCACATAAGCTTTCTCCTTATATTTAAGAGAAGAAAATGTTGAACCCAAGGTTCCCATAGCTTTTTCAAGTTCGCCAATCCTATTGGTTTGATCATCATGGACAACACAAGTTCCTAGGACACTAATTCTTTCATCAATTCCTCCTAAGGATTTATCAAGTTCATCAGTTTTATCAAGTAACATTTCCAATTTAGTTTCAACACTTGGAAAATTTTTCTCTATGGTTTCCAGTTTTTTCATAACATCTTCAAGAGAGATTTCAGTTTTAACTTCATCAACAGGGGGTATTCCAAATAGACTCTCAATAATGCAGCTAGCTTCTAATGCAGGAGTACTTAGGAAGTTACCTTTCGCGAGACTATCAAGAACATACCTATTCCAGCTAGAGACACCAACATAAAAATTCCTGAGTAGGATAGTGGTGGAGTGTTTCTTAGTGCACCTATTATGGGCATCACTAATTCTATACCAAGCATCTCTTAAACATTCTCCCCCTCGTTGCTTAAACGTACGAACTTCAACTTCAGGATTACTCATTTTAGCAGTAGTAAATAAAGTAAACTAGATAAAGTAAATGCAAGTAACTAATTTTTTTGTGTTTTTGATATAGCAAACAAGATAGCAAGTAAAGTAAAACTAGCAACTAATTTTTTTGTATTTTAATTTAGTGCAGCAAACAAAGTAGTAAATAAAACTAAGCAAGACAAAAACAAAGTAAAGAGATTGGGATGTGGAGACTCCCCTTGCAGCGTGTCTTGATCTCCCCGGCAACGGCGCCAGAAAAAGAGCTTGATACGCGTACAGCACGCGTCCGTTGGGAACCCCAAGAGGAAGGTGTGATGCGTACAGCGGCAAGTTTTCCCTCAGTATGAAACCAAGGTTTATCGAACCAGTAGGAGCCAAGAAGCACGTTGAAGGTTGATGGCGGCGAGATGTAGTGCGGCGCAACACCAGGGATTCCGGCGCCAACGTGGAACCTGCACAACACAAACCAAATACTTTGCCCCAACGAAACAGCGAGGTTGTCAATCTCACCGGCTTGCTGTAACAAAGGATTAGATGTATAGTGTGGATGATGATTGTTTGCAGAAAACAGTAGAATAAGTATTGCAGTAGATTGTATTTCAGTAAAGAGAATTGGACCGGGGTCCACAGTTCACTAGAGGTGTCTCTCCCATAAGATAAACAGCATGTTGGGTGAACAAATTACAGTTGGGCAATTGACAATTAAAGAGGGCATGACCATGCACATACATATTATGATGAGTATTGTGAGATTTAATTGGGCATTACGATAAAGTACATAGACCGCTATCCAGCATGCATCTATGCCTAAAAAGTCCACCTTCAGGTTATCATCCGAACCCCCTCCAGTATTAAGTTGCTAACAACAGACAATTGCATTAAGTATTGCGCGTAATGTAATCAGTAACTACATCCTCGAACATAGCACCAATGTTTTATCCCTAGTGGCAACAGCACATCCATAATCTTAGAGATTTCTGTCACTTCCCCAGATTCACGGAGACATGAACCCACTATCGAGCATAAATACTCCCTCTTGGAGTTACAAGCATCTACTTGGCCAGAGCATCTACTAGTAACGGAGAGCATGCAAGATCATAAACAACACATAGATATAAATTGATAATCAACATAACATGGTATTCTCTATTCATCGGATCCCAACAAACACAACATATAGAATTACAGATAGATGATCTTGATCATGTTTGGCAGCTCACAAGACCCGACAATTAAGCATAATGGGGAGAAGACAATCATCTAGCTACTACTATGGACCCATAGTCCAGGGGTAGACTACTCACACATCACTCCGGAGGCGACCATGGCGGCGTAGAGTCCTCCGGGAGATGATTCCCCTCTCCGGCAGGGTGCCGGAGGTGATCTCCTGAATCCCCCGAGATGGGATTGGCGGCGGTGGCGTCTCTGGAAGGTTTTCCGTATCGTGGCTCTCGGTACTGGGGGTTTTGCGACGAAGGCTATTTGTAGGCGGAAGGGCAGGTCAAGGGGCGTCACGAGGGGCCCACACTATAGGTCGGCGCGGCCAGGGCTTGGGCCGCGCCACCCAATGGTGTCGCCACCTCGTGGCCCCACTTCGTCTCCTCTTCGGTCTTCTGGAAACTTCGTGGCAAAATAGGACCCTGGGCGTTGATTTCGTCCAATTCCGAGAATATTTCCTTACTAGGATTTCTGAAACCAAAAACAGCAGAAAACAGCAACTGGCACTTCGGCATCTTGTTAATAGGTTAGTTCCAGAAAATGCACGAATATGACATAAAATGTGCATAAAACATGTAGATATCATCAATAATGTGGCATGGAACATAAGAAATTATCGATACGTCGGAGACGTATCAAGGGGGAGTGCGGTTTAAATCAATTGAGCTATCACTCCCCCCATAATGCATAAAGAAATCCAAAACATTTGCTATTTGTCAATTAAGTGACTTATGAGCTTCATGTTGAGTTGTAGTCCGTGAGTCCTAGATACATCTACGCGACCTCACAACTAGTATACTCTTACACGGTGGCTTCGGCCACCAACACCCCTCTTTGCGGGTTTTTCGGTTCTTCGTGACCTTGTTTTGTCTTTCTTCTTTGATTTCTTCTTTTTGTTTTTGAGAACCTCCTCCAAGCTTGTTTTCTCGTGATTTTTGCAAGCTTGGTTGTATGTTCTTTTTCTCCATCTCTCTAGTTTCGTTCCCCTCCTTTTTGGTGTTCCGATGCCAAAGGGGGAGAAGTTCCTAGGTGGATGGAGACCCCATGGAGGCATTCTATTGTGAGTTTGGGTATTCTCGAGGCTATGGTATGATAACTTCACCCAAATCTCCGTATATGATCTCATGTTGCCTCCGTATTGTGCATATGCCTCTTGAACATGTCATCTATCTATGTTGCATATGCGCTTGGTTTGTAAAAACTAGGGGGAGTGATGTCTCTATAACATGTGTATTTGTATTCAAATACATATTCATGATATGCACATGTGTAGGGGGAGCTCCGTCTAGTTTTTGCAAATCTAATGTTCTCATCATAATATCATATGTTATTGTCAACTCTTGTGTTGTCATCAAACACCAAAAAGGGGGAGATTGTAAGAGCAAAATTCATACCCCAAGTTTTATGTGTTTGATGACAACACTTGAGTAATCTCACCGTGTGCCTTGAGTATCCTTGTTAGATTTGCAAGTACACGGTGACCTCGCCGGACGCATCAAGATCAGAAGACTGAAGCGTAGTTGATAGGTTTTCCGGTTTTGTGTGCGTTTAGCGAGGTAAAAAAGTTGGAGAGAAAAAGGGAAGAAAACCAGTTTTAGCCAGGCCGGTACTACCGGTACCTGTAGCGGTAGTACCGCTACCCCTATAGGTACCGCTCTCGGTACCGCTCTGAGTTCTGCGCTGAATTCGTCCCCCAGAACAAGTTGCGGTACCCCTGCAGTACCTAGGGCGGTAGTACCGCTCAAGGTACCGCTTGAGGTACCGTAACGAGTTACGGTCGTACCGTTTCGGTACCGCCCTGGTACCGCTCTGGATCCAGTAAGGTCTGGACCCCATTGCGGTACCACGAGCGGTACCGCGGGCGGTAGTACCGCTCTGCGTCCTTTGACCAGATCTGGGGTGATTTCGAACTCAGGGCGGTAGTACCGCTTGCCCCAAAGCAGTAGTACCGCTTAGGCCAAAACTGGGTGTAACGGTTGGATTTGGAGGAGCCTATTTAAGGGCCCCTTCTTCCCCACCCAATTTTATCTCTTCCCCTTCTCTCTCCTCCATTGTTGCTGAGCTTAATCCTTGTGGATCTCCTTCCCCCTCCAAGCAATCTTGCCCTAATTTTGAGGATAGGTGGAGGAGACCCCGATCTATAGTTCTACCAAGAGAGATTTCACAAATACTAGCTATTCCTTAGTGGATCTTGGTGGTAGGGTTCCTTTCGTGGATCTTGGAGAAGAGTTCCTTTGGTGGATCATTGGGGAGTTCCTTTGGTGGAGCCTTGGAGAGTTTCTTGGTGGAGCCTTGGAGAGTTTCTTGGTGGAGCATTGGAGGAGTTCCTATGGTGGAGCATTGGTGATGGGTTCCTATGGTGGAGCATTGGAGATGTGCAGCTAGGGAGTCTAGCTTGGTGATGTACTAGCTCCATAGGGTGTTGGGAGCATCCTTGTGTGTGTGGAGCTCGCCCCAACCTTGTGAAGGAATCACCGCCTCGACCGGTGCCTTAGTGGAAGAGGGAGAGCACCTACGTGGAGCTCTCTCGAGGAAGAGGGTGAGGCCTTCCTTCGTGGTGTGGCCGCCTAGTCTCTTGTGTGAGAGTAGCACCTCCTCAACGCAGACGTACCTCCTTTAGTGGAGGGAACTGCGGGAAACAAACCTCGACTCGCCTCGCGCCCCCCCGGTTGTCTCGCTCCTCACTTTTGTTATCTTGTTGATTCCTTTACATGTTGCACATGTTCTAGCTTCATTGTAGGATCACCCCTATTGCTAAAAGTCACACCTTTACCTTCCGTTGCATAAAACTTGAAAAAGACTAAAATTTGCCGTAGCGCCATTCACCCCCCCTCTTGTTCGCTATGATCCGTTCAATCGCCCAAGGTTTATCGAACTCATGGAGGAAGAGGTCAAAGATATCCCTCTCAAACAACCCTGCAACCACAAAGCAAGAAGTCTCTTGTGTCCCCAACACACCTAATACACTTGTCAGATGTATAGGTGCACTAGTTCGGCGAAGAGATAGTGAGATGCGAGTAATATGGATGAGTATGAGTGGTAATAGCAATCTGAATAAAATATGGCAGCGAGTAAACATGCAACAAAACAGTAAACAAACGGAGATTCGATGCTTGGAAGCAAGGCCTAGGGATCCTGCTTTCACTAGTGGACACTCTCAACAATGATCACATAATAGGACTACTCTACACCCTCTTGTTGGATGATGAACACCACTAATTGTGTAGGATTACACGAACCCTCAATGCCGGAGTTAACAAGCTCCACAATATTCGATATTCATATTTAAATAACCTTAGAGTGCAAGATAGATCAACACAATTACACCGAGAACTAACATAGCATGCACACTGTCACCATCACACTATGAAGGAGGCATAGATCACATCAATACTATCATAGCAATAGTTAACTTCATAATCTACAAGAGATTACAATCATAACCTACGCCAAGTACTACACGATGCACACACTGTCACCATTACACCGTGCAGGAGGAATAGAGTACTTTAATAACATCACTAGAGTAGCACATAGATGATATTCAACTAGATCACATAAAGAGAGAGATGAACCACATAGCTACAACGGAGCCCTCAGCCCCGGGGGTGAATTACTCCCTCCTCATCATGGAGACAGCGATGGCGGTGGAGATGGCGGTGGAGACGGCGGTGGAGATGACTCCGGGGGCAATTCCCCGTCCCGGCGGCATGCCGGAACAGAGACTTCTGTCCCCCGAATTGGAGTTTCGCGATGGCGGCAGCTCTGGATGGTTTTCTCTGGTTTCGTCGAACGGGGTCGAGGATTTAGGTCAGGGACGACTAAATAGGCGAAGAGGCGGAGTCGGAGGGGCCACAGGGGGCCCACACACTAGGGGGGCGCGCCCCCCTTGGCCGCGCCGCCCTGTGGGGTGGGGCCCCCTGGCTCCCCTCTGGCCCTTCTTCGGTGCTCTGGAAGCTTCCGGGAATTTTAAGATCTTCGGTGTTGATTTCGTCCGATTCTGAGAATATTTCCTTACTAGGATTTCTGAAACCAAAAACAGCAGAAAATAGCAACTGGCCCTTCGGCATCTCGTCAATAGGTTAGTTCCTTAAAATGCATAAATATGACATAAAATATGCATAAAACATGTAGATATCATCAATAATGTGGCATGGAACATAAGAAATTATCGATACGTCGGAGACGTATCATGGCGCAAGGTAATTTACCGTGCTAACAGATGACATGGATACTGTGCATGTTGAGCTTGCAAACATTAAATGAAGAAAGTGGGGATCAACTTTATAGATATTATAAATTTTTGATGCTCCATGCTTGTTTTGTTTTATATGTTTATGTGCACTTTCCCACACTTTTTAGCATTTTCCGGGACTAACCTATTAACGCAGTGCCAGTTCCTGTTTTCTGCTGTTTTTGTGTTTCAGAAAAGTTGTACATGAAAGTTTCTCGGAATTGGACGAAACAAAAGCCCAGAGTCTTATTTTTCCGGGACGAAGACGGAGCCAGAAGGACACACGCAGGAGAGCTGCCATGTGGTAGTACATAGGGCAGGCGCGACCCCACCCTTGGCCGCGCCTGGCCCATGTATTGGTGCCTCGTCGCCTCGTTTGCTCCGCCATTCCGTCTATTTATTCCTCGTATCGGGAAAACCCCAGGGACCCGAGCCTCCATCCACGAAAAGTTCCGACCTCGCCGTCAACCGAAACCCTAGTTCGGGAGGGTTTTGTAGTCCATCCTGGCACCCTGCCGGAGAGGGAAATCACCGCCGGAGGCCTCTACTGTAGGATAACGTTGCATAGAAAACAAAAAAATTCCTACCGCGAACACGCAATCCAAGCCAAGATGCAATCTAGAAGACGGTAGCAACGAGGGGATTATCGAGTCTCACCCTTGAAGAGATTCCAAAGCCTACAAGATGAGGCTCTTGTTGCTGCGGTAGACGTTCACTTGCCGCTTGCAAAAGCACGTAGAAGATCTTGATCACGATCCCTCCGGCGCCACGAACGGGCAGCACCTCCGTACTCGGTCACACGTTCGGTTGTTGATGAAGACGACGTCCACCTCCCCGTTCCAGCGGGCAGCGGAAGTAGTAGCTCCTCTTGAATCCGACAGCACGACGGCTGTTGGTGTCCGAAACCCACCGGCGAGTAGCGACGGGCAACACGTAGAGTCGGGAGGCTCCCAGAACTGCGGCTGGCCCTGGTCCCTCGAGCGACAGCCCACAAAGCTCCGGCACGCACGTCCCGATGCTGGTGCAAGGGCGTGCCACCTGACCTATACCTGGTCAGGAAGGTGATGGATTGCTTCGCTTAGTTTCCTGCATGGCATAAACGTAAACATTAAATACGAGCCTCGATCGGCTCTCAGGTTGTCCTGTGAATCGGCTCAAGGAGCCGATCCACCCATGATTCGTATGAGGTCTACGATCACATGGTGGTCCTACTTGATCAATATAAAGCTAAAACGACCTACGACGATTTAGGGTTTTCACCGCATAATCGGAACATCCTACACGTGATTGAGCCTGGCAGCCACGCAAGATGATAATAAACCAGCCCTAGATAAGGCCTAAAAACCAACATGGAGTTGATTCCCGGAACATCTTATCTAGGGCTAGCAAAC
This sequence comes from Lolium perenne, assembly GCF_019359855.2. Classification (NCBI taxonomy): domain Eukaryota; kingdom Viridiplantae; phylum Streptophyta; class Magnoliopsida; order Poales; family Poaceae; genus Lolium; species Lolium perenne. The sequence continues at coordinate 43,384,887 of NC_067250.2, forward strand.
TACACCCTACGTGCTACTGGATCCTTCAACCCGTTTGCAAGGCCTAACTATGCAGATATTAAACTAATCCTTGAAGAACAAGGAGCAATCATGACAGATTGGATCTACTAAATAATGACTAAGCAAGGTGCCACCCTTGCACCTCAGATCGGCGCAAGGGTGGCTAGATGTCTAGGGATAGCATGGATAAAAGCATGTATCGTGGTAAAACAATGCTAACCCTAACACATCTACGATAGCTACGTTGCTCGCCATCAACAAGGCTTCAGCACGAGCAACACATGAATAACGAATAAACGTATACTGCCTAGATCGCAAGATGTGATCTAGGCAGCATGATGCTTACCCGGAAGAAACCCTCGAAACAAGGGGTTGGCGATGCGCCTAGATTGGTTTGTTGTGAACGTGATTGTTGTTTTTCTCGATAACCCTAGATACATATTTATAGTCCGTAGACTTTCTAACGTGGGAATAATTCCAACCGTGTACAAGCCAAATTCTACCTAACCGACACGTATCCTACTATATTTACAGATACACGGGCAAACTAGCCCAAACTTCGTGTACAAGGCCGATTCATGTATATCTTCCATGTATATTCTTCAAGCCCATCTTTAATCACGGCCCACCTCTGATCCGGTCAAATTCTGGTGATAACACATGCCCCCCTGGTTTTGGAAATGATAATTCCAAAACCACACTGCTTTTCCTTCGTCGGGTCATGTCGTGGCAGGGCAAAACCGCCGCAGTATCCTTCATCATGATGCCTTGCCTTCTCAACTTCTCCGCGTGATTTGACCGTTGTTTTTCTTTTTTCTTTTGGCACCACTTCCTCGGAAACTGTTGTGGCATTAAATCCACTATACCCCCTTTTATTTAACCGCGCCGAACAGTTCGCCTCTTCATCCCCTTGCTCCGTTCTAGCCATCGGCACCCAAAAATTCCCCCTCTCCTGTAGCAATGTCTTCCTCTTCTTCCTCCTCTGCCTCGTCTGATCTTTCTTCCCAGTCCTTCTCCTCTTCGTCCTCCTCCACCTCGTCGGATCTTTCCTCCCAATCTTCTTCATCTCGTGAGCCGACGCCGGAGTGGGGCTCGCTGGCGGCGCACGACATCCTCGCCCCAACGGAGTGGGACAACGAGGACCACGAGCCCTTCGTCTGGTCCGAGGACGACAAGTCCTTGACCAGCGGCGACGATGACCTCCAGTTCCTTGCCGATGGGGAACTGGAAGTGACGAGTGAGGACGACTCGTTCTCCTGGGACGGCTACACTTCCTCCGAGGAGGAGGAAGAAGAAGACGACAACGACTCCCTCGAGGATTATCCGCCGGCGAAGCGCTTCCGCGCCGGATCGGATGACGACGACGACGACGACGACGAGGAGGAGGAAGCTCCCATAGAGGGCTATGGGAGCAGCGACGAGGAGCCCGCCGGCAGCAGCGCCGACGAGAGCTCCGATGGCGACGACGAGGGCAGCGACGGCCCGTAGAGTAGGATCTACTAGTATAGGTCTAGTAGTAGTAGCAGATTGGTCAATAGACCTTTCTTTTGTTCTTCCTCCCTTGAGCAATCGGCTCTTTCTTTGTAAGAAATCCCCTTTATTAATGAAGAAAATATTCCTCTATCAATTTTGCTTTCTCGTAAATTTTGCCGATTGCCGAACGAAGTCAATGCACAAAGAGCCGATGGCAGGGCATCGGCTTGCACCATAAACACGATTTAAGGCCAAACCAGTTGCCTATTCACACGGTCAAACAGATCCAATCCATGTCCACGCCATCCTCCAATCTCAAACGCACAGATTCAACACCTCAGCAAATCCAATGGGAGAATCATCTCAAATGCCATGGACTCTGGCCTGAAACTGATCTGTTAACCTGCTCAACTGAGCTTGCTCCTCTAGAGTCGATGAACATGCATCGGCTTTTTTATTATTCTAAAGTTGATGTCCGAGCATCGGCTGTACTGGTATCCATGTTCCTAAAGTCGATGTCTGTGCATCGGCTGTGATTTGCATATAATTTTTTTTTTACTGGCCGATTTTATACATCGGCCCCCATGTTTCACTGTCCATCGTCCCACATGCTTGGGAAATATTTCTTGAGGTGTTGACCATTGATGGCTACTGGGAATTTAACACCGTCCAGCTGCTCGAGCATGTATGCATTGCCCTTCAATACCTGATCGACTTTGTACGGACCGTGCCAATTAGGAGACCATTTGCCATATGCTTTATCCTTGGTTCCTAATGGCAACACGGCTTCCCATACTAGATCACCAACTTGAAACTCCTTTGGAAATATTTTTACTGGCCGATTTTATACATCGGCCCCCATGTTTCACTGTCCATCATCCCACATGCTTGGGAAATATTTCTTGAGGTGTTGACCATTGACGGCTACTGGGAATTTAACACTGTCCAGCTGCTCGAGCATGTATGCATTGCCCTTCAATACCTGATCGACTTTGTACGGACCATGCCAATTAGGAGACCATTTGCCATATGCTTTATCCTTGGTTCCTTGGTTCCTAAATATAGTAGGCCGCACTGTCTTGCACCCGTTGATGAGGACCCTGCGACGTATGAAGAAGCGATGATGAGCCCAGATTCCAACAAATGGCAAGAAGCCATGAAATCCGAAATGGGATCCATGTATGATAACAAAGTATGGACTTTGGTAGACTTACCTGATAGCCGAAAGACTGTCGAGAATAAATGGATCTTCAAGAGAAAAACAGATGTTGATGGTAATATTACTGTCTATAAAGCTCGACTTGTCGCAAAGGGTTTTCGACAAATTCAAGGAGTTGACTACGATGAGACTTTCTTACCTGTAGCGAAGCTAAAATCTGTGAGGATTTTGTTAGCAATAGCTGCATTTTTCGATTATGAGATTTGGCAGATGGATGTCAAAACGGCGTTCCTTAATGGAGACATTGAGGAAGAGTTGTATATGGTACAACCCAAAGGTTTTGTCGATCCTAAAAATGCTGACAAAGTATGCAAACTTCAGCGTTCAATCTATGGACTGAAGCAAGCATCAAGAAGTTGGAACCGACGCTTTGATAAGGTGATCAAAGACTTCGGGTTTATACAGTGTCATGGAGAGGCCTGTATTTACAAGAAAGTGAGTGGGAGCTCTGTAGCATTCCTGATATTATATGTAGATGACATATTATTGATTGGGAATGATATAGAACTATTAAGCAGTGTAAAAGGTTATTTGAATAATAGTTTTTCAATGAAAGACCTTGGTGAAGCATCATATATATTAGGCATCAAGATTTATAGAGATAGATCAAGACGCCTAATAGGGCTATCACAGAGTACATATCTGGACAAGATTCTAAAGAAGTTTAGAATGGACGAAAGTAAGAAAGGGTTCTTACCTATGTTACTAGGCAAGGTCTTGAGTAAGACTCAAGGATCGGCTACGGCAGAAGAAAGAAAAAGGATGAGTAATATCCCCTATGCCTCGGCAGTAGGATCTATCATGTATGCCATGCTATGTACTAGACCGGATATAGCACATGCTGTTAGTTTGACTAGCAGATATCAAAGTGATCCAGGAATGGAACACTGGACAGCGGTCAAGAATATCCTAAAGTACTTGAAAAGAACTAAGGATATGTTTCTTTGTTATGGAGGTGACCAAGAGCTCGTTGTAAGTGGTTACACCGATGCAAGTTGGAACACTAATCCTGATGACTCTAAGTCACAGTCTGGGTACATGTTTATATTGAATGGTGCTGCGATGGTGGGCAAGCTCGAAGCAGTACACGGTGGCGAAGTCTTCAACAGAATCAGAGTACATAGCGGCTTCAGAGGCTTCATCAGAAGCGGTATGGATGAAGAGGTTCATTGTAGAGCTCGGTGTGGTTCCTAGTGCATTGGACCCATTAATCATCTACTATGATAACATAGGTGCCATCGCCAATGCACAAGAGCCAAGGTCACACAAGAGGCTGAAGCATATCAAGCTGCGTTACCACTCGATTCGCGAGTACATCGAAGATGGAGAAGTAAAGATTTGCAAAGTACACACTGATCTGAATGTAGCAGATCCGTTGACTAAAGCTCTCCCTAGGGCAAAGCATGACCAACACCAGAATGCCATGGGTGTTAGGTATATTACAATGTAATCTAGATTATTGACTCTAGTGCAAGTGGGAGACTGAAGGAGATATGCCCAAGAGGCAATAATAAAAGTGGTTATTATATATCTTTATGTTTATGATAAATGTTTATATATCGTGCTATAATTGTATTAACCGAAACATTAGTACATGTGTGATATGTAAACAACAAAGAGTCCCTAGTATGCCTCTTAACTAGCTTGTTGATTAATGGATGATTAGTTTCATAATCATGAACATTGGATGTTATTAATAACAAGGTTATATCATTGTATGAATGATGTAATGGACACACCCAATTAAGTGTAGCATAAGATCACGTCATTAAGTTATTTGCTATAAGCTTTCGATACATAGTTACCTAGTCCTTATGACCATGAGATCATATAAATCACTTATACCGGAAAGGTACTTTGATTACACCAAACACCACTGCGTAAATGGGTGGTTATAAAGGTGGGATTAAGTATCCGGAAAGTATGAGTTGAGGCATATGGATCAACAGTGGGATTTGTCCATCCCGATGACGGATAGATATACTCTGGGCCCTCTCGGTGGAATGTCGTCTAATGTCTTGCAAGCATATGAATAAGTTCATAAGAGACCACATACCACGGTACGAGTAAAGAGTACTTGTCAGGAGACGAGGTTGAACAAGGTATAGAGTGATACCGATGATCAAACCTCGGACAAGTAAAATATCGCGTGACAAAGGGAATTGGTATCGTATGTGAATGGTTCATTCGATCACTAAAGTCATCATTGAATATGTGGGAGCCATTATGGATCTCCAGATCCCGCTATTGGTTATTGGTCGGAGTGAGTACTCAACCATGTCCGCATAGTTCGCGAACCGTAGGGTGACACACTTAAAGTTGGATGTTGAAATGGTAGAACTTGAATATGGAATGGAGTTCGAATATTTGTTCGGAGTCCCGGATAAGATCCCGGACATCACGAGGAGTTCCGGAATGGTCCGGAGAATAAGATTCATATATAGGAAGTCATTTTATGAGATTTAAAATGATCCGGAAGGTTCTATGGAAGGTTCTAGAAGGTTCTAGAAAAGTCCGGAAGAAACCAACAAGGAAGGCGGAGTCCCGGAGAGACTCCACCTCCATGGCTGGCCAACCCTAGAGGGGGAGGAGTCCCAAGTGGACTCCCCCTATGGGGGCCGGCCACCCCCCCACATGGAAGGGGGGAATCCCACCCCAAGTGGGATTCCCACCTTGGGTAGGTTTCCCTATCACATGGAAGGTTTTGGGTTCGGGTCTTATTCGGAGACTTGTAGTCCAACACTTGGGGCTTCCACCTATATAATGAGGGGCCAAGGGGAGGGGGCCGGCCACCCCAAGACCACAGCCTGGCCGCACCCCTATAGTGGCCGGCCACCCCCTCCCAAACCCTAGCCGCCCCCTCTCTCCTCCATAGCTCCCGCACGCTTAGCGAAGCTCCGCCGGAGTTCTCCACCGCCACCGACACCACGCCGTTGTTATCACCAGAATTTGACCGGATCAGAGGTGGGCCGTGATTAAAGATGGGCTTGAAGAATATACATGGAAGATATACATGAATCGGCCTTGTACACGAAGTTTGGGCTAGTTTGCCCGTGTATCTGTAAATATAGTAGGATACGTGTCGGTTAGGTAGAATTTGGCTCGTACACGGTTGGGATTATTCCCACGTTAGAAAGTCTATAGACTATAAATATGTATCTAGGGTTATCGAGAAAAACAACAATCACGTTCACAACAAACCAATCTAGGCGCATCGCCAACCCCTTGTTTCGAGGGTTTCTTCAGGGTAAGCATCATGCTGCCTAGATCGCATCTTGCGATCTAGGCAGTATACGTTTATTCGTTATTCATGCGTTGCTCGTGCTGAAGCCTTGTTGATGGCGAGCAACGTAGCTATCGTAGATGTGTTAGGGTTAGCATTGTTTTACCACGATACATGCTTTTATCCATGCTATCCCTAGACATCTAGCCACCCTTGCGCCGATCTGAGGTGCAAGGGTGGCACCTTGCTTAGTCATTATTTAGTAGATCCGATCTGTCATGATTGCTCCTTGTTCTTCAAGGATTAGTTTAATATCTGCATAGTTAGGCCTTGCAAACGGGTTGAAGGATCCAGTAGCACGTAGGGTGTAGTTTGCTAGCCCTAGATAAGATGTTCCGGGAATCAACTCCATGTTGGTTTTTAGGCCTTATCTAGGGCTGGTTTATTATCATCTTGCGTGGCTGCCAGGCTCAATCACGTGTAGGATGTTCCGATTATGCGGTGAAAATCCTAAATCATCATAGGTCGTTTTAGCTTTATATTGATCAAGCAGGACCACCATGTGATCGTAGACCTCATACGAATCATGGGTGGATCGGCTCCTTGAGCCGATTCACAGGACAACCTGAGAGCCGATCGAGGCTCGTATTTAATGTTTACGTGTATGCCATGCAGGAAACTAAGCGAAGCAATCCATCACCTTCCTGACCAGGTATAGGTCAGGTGGCACGCCCTTGCACCAGCATCGGGACGTGCGTGCCGGAGCTTTGCGGGCCGTCGCTCGAGGGACCGGGGCCAACCGCCGTTCTGGGAGCCTCCCGGCTCTACGTGTTGCCCGTCGCTACTCGCCGGTGGGTTTCGGACGCCAACACATTCTGGCACGCCCGGTGGGACAGTCTTCGACATCAACCGTATCGCCATCCGCATCTGAGATGGCGGAAGATCTAGTCACGTATGAGGATCTGACGGAGGAGCTCAAGAAGAAGTATGACGATGTCAAAGCTATCTTCGAAGCCGACCTAATCGGCTCTTTCCAGAGGACCCGCTCACACGGCATCAGGTGGAAAGGGTTCTCACCTGAAGGCGCGCTCGATGGAGTGGATCTGTCTACCCCTTCAGAAGAACGCACCAGGTCTCTGCGTCAGGAGGTTAATCACGTGGTAGCTCATTCGCTACACCGCCATTCTGAGAGCCTGGTGAACGCGTTGGAGCGTGTCGCGCTTCGGGTGATCCAGGAAATCATGAAGCATCAGTACTCTCCATCAGGACCTGCTCTAGGGACTCACCAAGGAGAGATACCACTCTAGACCCGACCACCGCTGCCATTCGCGCTGGCAGCACCAGAAGTGCCGAGCTCACCGGCATTCATCGTCTACAAGATCGGTGGTGATCCTAGCGATTACCAGTTCTTGTATGAGGCACCTAAGGGGATCCCGCACGGATAAACGTGCACATATGTGGCAGACTGCAGTAACTGGGCACTCACGAACCAGACTGCAACAGCAGGGATTTCTGGAACAGCAGGAGGGGCTTCTGGATCAGATCTTGAGAAGCAGGCGTGGCTAGCTAAGTATGCCACTCCAACAAACCTTCAAAGCTCAACTCCTGCAGCTAGCTCGGATCTTGAGAAGCAGGCGTGGCTAGCCAAGTATGCCACTCCAGCGAATCTTCAGAGCTCGACTCCTGCAGCTAGCACCGCGGATCAGATCAGTACAATCTTGAGAGACCAGTTCGGCATGGTGCCGAAACGGAGGGCAATCGGCTATTCCAAGCCGTACCCCAACGAGTACGATTTGATCCCACTACCACCCAAATATCGGCTCCCTGAATTCTCCAAGTTTAGTGGGTCAGATGGCTCCAGTTCAATCGAGCATGTGAGCCGATATTTGGCGCAGTTAGGCACGATCTCAGCATCAGACGCGCTACGCGTGAGGTTCTTCGCACAGTCCCTCACAGGATCGGCTTTCGGGTGGTACACCTCGCTGCCACCAGATTCAATCCGGACTTGGAAGCAGATGGAAGAACAGTTCCACATGCAGTATCACTCAGAGGCTTCCGAGGCTGGCATTGCCGATCTAGCACAAGTACGACAGAAGCGCGGAGAAACAGTGTCAGAATACATCCAGCGCTTCAGGACCATCAGGAACCGATGCTATTCGGCTCGTTTAACTGAAAAAGAAGCAGTCGAGCTGGCGGTGGTGGGTCTTGCATCGCCGATCAAGGATATGGCTTCCCAAGCAGATTACGCTTCACTGGCGCATATGGTTCAGAAACTGTCATTATATGAACAGCGCCACCCGGAGTTGTACCAGGACAAGTTCAAGCGTGCAGTAGTCCTGGTTGAGACAGAGGAAGGTGAAGGCTCTGCAGGGGATCAAGAGGTAGCAGTGGCTGAATGGACTCGGGGGGCAAGCCCGTGTCCTGCAAGTGGGTTAAGCCACAAGGTCCTCCAAGGGGGTTTGACTTCGACGTAAGCAAAGCTGAGCAGATTTTCGACCTCTTGCTCAAGGAGAAGCAGCTAAAGTTACCCGAAGGCCACAAATTCCCTACGGTGCAAGAGCTCAACGGCAAGCCATATTGCAAGTGGCATAACACATTAACCCATACCACCAACGACTGCAGGGTGTGGCGTCAGCAGATCCAAATGGCGATAGAACAAGGGCGTCTAATTTTTAGCCAGTACGCCATGAAAGTTGACACGCACCCCTTCCCCGCCGTTAACATGGTGGAGTACACTTACCCCGGAAGGTGCCAGCCAGGTTTCTCGTTCAGCATCAACATGGTCCGGCCTGTGCACCACCCTGGTAAGGACAGAGACGAGGGCAGCCGCTCTCGTGGTAAGGACAAAGAGGAGGCCTTTCCACGCGATCGGTCCCGACACGATGGCAAGCGCTACATCACAGAGGGAGAAGTGAAGAATGTACGATATCAGCGACCTCTCTCTGATCATCTCCTCAACAAATATGAGCGTCAGTATGACCAACGCCTGCGATACAACGACGAAGACGAAAGAGATCGTCGGTCTAGCGTAGACAACAGGAGATATCGTCGGCATGATCGAGACGCCGAAAGATATGAGCGCTATGCCAAGGAAAAGTCAAGAGAGCAGGACGACGTGGACAGGCATTGGGATTGTCCCTTCTTCAAACACTGCTGGGATTCAGGAATGAGCCGATTGCCCACAATCGGCAACTGCCCAGAATGTAGACAGAAGAAGAAGGGCACAGGAGACGTGTCAGTGTTCAAGCGTCTAGGACCTCTCCCATCTCGGAACAAGCAAGCTGAGTCCTCTCGGGTGGAAGATCTCGAGGAATTAGAAGACGAAGAAGAAGAAGAAGAAGAAGAAGAAGAAGAAGATAAATACCACCGTCCAAGGTGGTGCCCTGATGGACTCAGCCACTCCCAAAAACGTAGGGTCCAGCGACTACGTTGCTTGGAGGAAGCCGAAAGGTTATACCTGCACACGTTGAGGAAGGCGCGGCCTGATTTGGCCGCGAAAATTCAGCGAACTCTGGACGAGGAGGGTCGACCACAGAAGAAAGAGTGGCGCCCCAAACAGAAGAAAGCCGATGATGAGACATCGGCTGGCACAAACATGGTGTTCATCCTTCCAGTGGAGTTTTGTGCTCCTGGAACCGAAGAGGCACCTGTGGCACAACTTGACTGCGGCCCAAGGCCGGTTATCTTTGAGAAGCCACGAGAAAGAAGTTACAGACACCTGAAGGCCATGTACTTACGAGGATATATCAATGGGCATCCGGTCAACAAGATGCTGGTCGACACCGGAGCGGCAGTCAACATCATGCCATACTCCATGCTACGTCGTCTGGGACGCTCTAGCTCGGATCTGATCAAGACCAACGTCACATTGAGCGACTTCAACGGCCAAGCATCAGAGGCACAAGGTGTTCTGAACGTGGATCTGACCGTAGGAAGGAAAACCATCCCTACAACATTCTTCATTGTCGATAGCAAGAGCACCTACGCTGTCCTGCTAGGGAGAGATTGGATCCACGCCAACTGTTGCATTCCATCCATGATGCATCAATGCTTAATACAGTGGGATGGAGATGAAGTAGAAATCGTCCACGCAGATGACTCAACCGAGATCTCAACGGCTGGCATGAACGTTTGGGAGACGGTAGGCCAAGAGCCACTCTCCGGCATCACCTTGGACGACTGTGAGCGCATCGACGTGACAAAAAACGGGGTGAGGCTGGTCTTATCCACCGGCCTAACCGTGTAACAAGAGCAAAGGCTATGGACGTACGTGGCAAGGCCGATCCCAGCGATCGGCCCCAAAAAATAAAAAGTGATGATCTTGTCTCAAGCATGTCACGTAGTCAGAGTAAAACACGAACAAGATGTAAACCTTCATTGAGCAATGCAATCAAAATGGGGGCCGATTCCAGCAATCGGCCCATATTATTATCCTCGCCATACGTTTTGCCTATGTTCAGCGTCGATCTAACAGGTGACGGAAAGCTAGGGTATGGGTTTACATCGGCTGATGAGCTAGAAGAAGTCGACATTGGTCCTGGGGATAAGCCACGACCAACTTTCATCAGCAAAAAGTTAGATCCACACCTCAGGAGACAGATGATAGCTCTGTTAAAAGAATACCCAGATTGCTTTGCGTGGGATTACACAGAGATGCCTAGGTTAGACAGGAGCATTATTGAGCATCGGCTCCCTCTCAAGAAAGGATTTCGGCCGTTCCAACAACGAGCACGTCAGATGAAGGCCGAAATTCTCGAAGAAGTCAAGAAGGAGATCGAGAAAATGTTAGCCACCGGGTTCATCAGGCCATGCAGGTACGCTGAATGGATCTCCAGTATCGTACCTGTAGAGAAAAAGGACGGCCGATGGCGTGTGGCCATAGATTTCCGAGATCTCAACAGAGCCACTCCAAAGGATGAATATCCAATGCCTGTGGCAGAAACATTGATCAATGCAGCTGCTGCCCACAAGGTTTTAAGCTTCATGGATGGCAATGCTGGCTACAACCAAATCTTCATGGCTCCAGAAGATATACATAAGACTGCATTCAGAGTACCAGGATCGGTGGGCTTGTTTGAATATGTGGTCATGACTTTTGGGCTGAAGAATGCCGGTGCAACATACCAACGAGCCATGAATTACATTTTTCATGATCTGATCGGAAAGTTGGTGGAAACTTACATCGACGACGTGGTGGTTAAGTCTGTTTCCATGGAAGGACACTTGGATGATTTGCGACGCATCCTAGACCGAACTTGAAAATTCGGGCTGAGAATGAATCCAAAGAAGTGTGCCTTTGGTGTGACGGCCGGTCAGTTCCTAGGTTTTTTGGTTCATGAACGAGGAATTGAGATCGGCCTGAAAAGTCAAGAGGCAGTACGTACCATGCAGCCGCCTACCACGAAGAAGGAACTCCAACGTCTTATCGGCAAGATCAACTTCGTCCGACGGTTCATCTCTAATCTGTCAGGACGAATCGAGCCGTTCATGGCGTTGGTGAAGATCAAATCTGATGACGAGTTTCACTGGGGGGCAGAACAGCAGCGAGCGTTTGACGAGATTAAGCGGTATCTAACAACGCCGCCTGTGCTAGTTCCACCTCAGCAAGACATGCCGTTCTACATCTACTTGTCAGTAGCTAACACGTCCATTGCTTCAGTGGTGGTGCAACTCTACGAGGGGGTTGAAAAGGTCGTCTTCTACCTCAGCAGAAGGATGTTGGATGCAGCGACGAGGTATCCTGAGGTCGAGAAGTTATGCCTTTGCCTATTCTTCACCGGCACCAAGCTTCATCACATCCTTTTGACGGCAGAAATCATCGTCATATGCAAGTCAGACGTTGTCAAGCACATGCTATCGGCTCCTGTTTTGAAAGGCCGACTTGGTAAGTGGATGTTTGCGTTATCGGAATTCGATCTCCGGTATCAGCCTGCGAAAGCAGTCAAAGGACAAGCGTTGGCCGATCTCATAGCTGAACGGATCAATACTAATATAGCAGCACTATCTGTACGTGCATGGGCTATGTTCTTCGATGGATCGGCTTGTGATGATGGTTGTCGCATCGGCATTCTGCTCGTGTCGCCTCGGGGGGCAACATATTCCTTCTCCATCAGGCTATCTACACCTTGCACCAACAATGTCGCTGAGTATGAGGCGATACGCAAGGGAATGGAGTTGCTTTTGGAAGCCGGGGCAGAAGCGGTGGAACTTTTTGGAGACTCGAAGTTGGTGATCTCCCAGCTCACAGATGAATACAAGTGCGAGAGTGAGTCACTCTTCCCTTATTGGATGGAATGTCGCGAGCTGATGGCAAAATTTCGGTACATCAACTTCAATTGGGTCCCAAGATCTCAAAATACCGAGGCCAACGATCTCGCACAGATGGCGTCAGGCTACAAGGACATACCAGACGGGTCAGAAGTTCAGGTGCAGTTCCTGGAACAGGATGACTGGAGAGCCGATATTTTCAATTACTTGAAGGATTCGGCTCGGGGGGCACCTAAACGGATAAGGTATAAGGCCATGAAATATGTCCTTATAGGAGATGACATGTTCTACAGGACATTGGAAGGGTTACTGCTCAAGTGCCTGGGACCAACTGAGTCTAATCGGCTCTTACACGAGGTGCATGAAGGCGCCTGTGGAACTCACCAATCGGCTCATAAGATGAAGTGGCTGATCAGGCGATCAGAGTTTTATTGGCCCACCATGCTTGAGGACTGCTTCAACTACTACAAAGGGTGCCAAGCGTGTCAGATGTTCGGGAAGATTCAGATGGTACCCGCATCAGCAATGAATCCCATCATCAAACCTTGGCCATTTCGAGGTTGGGGCATGGATATAATCGGCAAAATCCATCCTGCGTCGAGCAAAGGCCACGAGTGGATTTTGGCTATTATGGATTACTTCACTAAATGGGTGGAGGCCATCCCTATGAAGAAGGTAAAATCAGAAGATGTTATCAAATTTGTGAAAGAACATGTCATTCATAGGTTCGGGATTCCTCAAACCATCACGACCGATGGAGGTTCGGTCTTCATCTCTAAAGAATTCAGAAAGTTTTGCGATGACATGGGAATTAAGCTTATCCGATCATCTCCATACTATGCTCAAGCCAACGGGCAAGCTGAAGCGTCCAATCAGAGCCTGATCAAGCTGATTAAGAGGAAAATTGACGATAACCCTAGGGTTTGGCATGAAACATTGTCAGAAGCTTTGTGGGCCTATCGCATGTCATGCCATGGAGCTATAAAAACTTCGCCATACCAGCTCGTCTATGGGCAGGAAGCCGTATTGCCTTGGGAAATTACGGCTGGATCGAGACGTGTCACGTTTCAGAATGATCTAACAGCTGAAGAATATGCAGCCCTGATGAGTGATACTATTGAGGATGCAACGGAACTTAGACTTTGGTCCTTGGAGAAGATTAAAGAGAACAAAGCCAGGGTGGCTCGCACATACAATAAGAAGGTGAGACCAAAGGAGTTTCAAGTTGGTGATCTAGTATGGGAAGCCGTGTTGCCATTAGGAACCAAGGATAAAGCATATGGCAAATGGTCTCCTAATTGGCACGGTCCGTACAAAGTCGATCAGGTATTGAAGGGTAATGCATACATGCTCGAGCAGCTGGACGGTGTTAAATTCCCAGTAGCCGTCAATGGTCAACACCTCAAGAAATATTTCCCAAGCATGTGGGACGATGGACAGTGAAACATGGGGGCCGATGTATAAAATCGGCCAGTAAAAATATTTCCAAAGGAGTTTCAAGTTGGTGATCTAGTATGGGAAGCCGTGTTGCCATTAGGAACCAAGGATAAAGCATATGGCAAATGGTCTCCTAATTGGCACGGTCCGTAAAAAGTCGATCAGGTATTGAAGGGCAATGCATACATGCTCGAGCAGCTAGATGGTGTTAAATTCCCAGTAGCCGTCAATGGTCAACACCTCAAGAAATATTTCCCAAGCATGTGGGACGATGGACAGTGAAACATGGGGGCCGATGTATAAAATCGGCCAGTAAAAAAAAATTTATATGCAAATCACAGCCGATGCACAGACATCGACTTTAGGAACATGGATACCAGTACAGCCGATGCTCGGACATCGACTTTAGAATAATAAAAAAGCCGATGCATGTTCATCGACTCTAGAGGAGCAAGCTCAGTTGAGCAGGTTAACAGATCAGTTTCAGGCCAGAGTCCATGGCATTTGAGATGATTCTCCCATTGGATTTGCTGAGGTGTTGAATCTGTGCGTTTGAGATTGGAGGATGGCGTGGACACGGATTGGATCTGTTTGACCGTGTGAATAGGCAACTGGTTTGGCCTTAAATCGTGTTTATGGTGCAAGCCGATGCCCTGCCATCGGCTCTTTGTGCATTGACTTCGTTCGGCAATCGGCAAAATTTACGAGAAAGCAAAATTGATAGAGGAATATTTTCTTCATTAATAAAGGGGATTTCTTACAAAGAAAGAGCCGATTGCTCAAGGGAGGAAGAACAAAAGAAAGGTCTATTGACCAATCTGCTACTACTACTAGACCTATACTAGTAGATCCTACTCTACGGGCTGTCGCTGCCCTCATCGTCGCCATCGGAGCTCTCGTCGGCGCTGCTGCCGGCGGGCTCCTCGTCGCTGCTCCCATAGCCCTCTATGGGAGCTTCCTCCTCCTCCTCGTCGTCGTTGTCGTCGTCATCCGATCCGGCGCGGAAGCACTTCACCGGCGGATAATCCTCGAGGGAGTCGTCATCGTCTTCTTCTTCCTCCTCCTCGGAGGAAGTGTAGCCGTCCCAGGAGAACGAGTCGTCCTCACTCGTCGCTTCCAGTTCCCCATCGGCAAGGAACTGGAGGTCATCGTCGCCGCTGGTCAAGGACTTGTCATCCTCGGACCAGACGAAGGGCTCGTGGTCCTCGTTGTCCCACTCCGTTGGGGTGAGGATGTCGTGCGCCGCCAGCGAGCCCCACTCCGGCGTCGGCTCACGAGATGAAGAAGATTGGGAGGAAAGATCCGACGAGGTGGAGGAGGACGAAGAGGAGAAGGACTGGGAAGAAAGATCCGACGAGGCGGAGGAGGAAGAAGAGGAAGACATTGCTACAGGAGAGGGGGAATTTTTGGGTGCCGATGGCTAGAACGGAGCAAGGGGATGAAGAGGCGAACTGTTCGGCGCGGTTAAATAAAAGGGGGTATAGTGGATTTAATGCCACAACAGTTTCCGAGGAAGTGGTGCCAAAAGAAAAAAGAAAAACAATGGTCAAATCACGCGGAGAAGTTGAGAAGGCAAGGCATCATGATGAAGGATACTGCGGCGGTTTTGCCCTGCCACGACATGACCCGACGAAGGAAAAGCAGAGTGGTTTCGGAATTATCATTTCCAAAACCAGGGGGCATGTGTTATCACCAGAATTTGACCGGATCAGAGGTGGGCCGTGACTAAAGATGGGCTTGAAGAATATACATGGAAGATATACATGAATCAGCCTTGTACACGAAGTTTGGGCTAGTTTGCCCGTGTATCTGTAAATATAGTAGGATACGTGTCGGTTAGGTAGAATTTGGCTCGTACATGGTTGGGATTATTCCCACGTCAGAAAGTCTACGGACTATAAATATGTATCTAGGGTTATCGAGAAAAACAACAATCACGTTCACAACAAACCAATCTAGGCGCATCGCCGGCCACTATAGGGGTGCGGCCAGGCTGTAGTCTTGGGGTGGCCGGCCCCCTCCCCTTGGCCCCTCATTATATAGGTGGAAGCCCCAAGTGTTGTACTACAAGTCTCCGAATAAGACCCGAACCCAAAACCTTCCATGTGATAGGGAAACCTACCCAAGGTGGGAATCCCACTTGGGGTGGGATTCCCCCCTTCCATGTGGGGGGTGGCCGGCCCCCATAGGGGGAGTCCATTTGGGACTCCTCCCCCTCTAGGGTTGGCCGGCCATGGAGGTGGAGTCTCTCCGGGACTCCGCCTTCCTTGTTGGTTTCTTCCGGACTTGTCTAGAACCTTCTAGAACCTTCCATAGAACCTTCCGGATCATTTTAAATCTCATAAAATGACTTCCTATATATGAATCTTATTCTCCGGACCATTCCGGAACTCCTCGTGATGTCCGGGATCTTATCCGGGACTCCGAACAAATATTCGAACTCCATTCCATATTCAAGTTCTACCATTTCAACATCCAACTTTAAGTGTGTCACCCTACGGTTCGCAAACTATGCGGACATGGTTGAGTACTCACTCCGACCAATAACCAATAGCGGGATCTGGAGATCCATAATGGCTCCCACATATTCAACGATGACTTTAGTGATCGAATGAACCATTCACATACGATACCAATTCCCTTTGTCATGCGATATTTTACTTGTCCGAGGTTTGATCATCGGTATCACTCTATACCTTGTTCAACCTCGTCTCCTGACAAGTACTCTTTACTCGTACCGTGGTATGTGGTCTCTTATGAACTTATTCATATGCCTGCAAGACATTAGACGACATTCCACCGAGAGGGCCCAGAGTATATCTATCCGTCATCGGGATGGACAAATCCCACTGTTGATCCATATGCCTCAACTCATACTTTCCGGATACTTAATCCCACCTTTATAACCACCCATTTACGCAGTGGTGTTTGGTGTAATCAAAGTACCTTTCCGGTATAAGTGATTTATATGATCTCATGGTCATAAGGACTAGGTAACTATGTATCGAAAGCTTATAGCA
Source organism: Lolium perenne (assembly GCF_019359855.2). Classification (NCBI taxonomy): domain Eukaryota; kingdom Viridiplantae; phylum Streptophyta; class Magnoliopsida; order Poales; family Poaceae; genus Lolium; species Lolium perenne. The sequence continues at coordinate 43,401,526 of NC_067250.2, forward strand.
AATAACTTAATGACGTGATCTTATGCTACGCTTAATTGGGTGTGTCCATTACATCATTCATACAATGATATAACCTTGTTATTAATAACATTCAATGTTCATGATTATGAAACTAATCATCCATTAATCAACAAGCTAGTTAAGAGGCATACTAGGGACTCTTTGTTGTTTACATATCACACATGTACTAATGTTTCGGTTAATACAATTCTAGCATGACATATAAACATTTATCATAAACATAAAGATATATAATAACCACTTTTATTATTGCCTCTTGGGCATATCTCCTTCATCTACATCGCCATGTCTTCATCCGAGGTGATGGGTGAGTAGTTCTCCATGGGACCATGGGCCCATAGCAGTAGCTAGATGGTTGTCCTTTCCTTGTTGTGCTTCATGTATAGATCTTGTGAGCTGCCTAACATGATCAAGATCATCTATTTGTAATTGCTACATGTTGGTTTGATGTGGATCCGATTTATAGAGAGATTGCTTTGGTTGAGATTATGTATTATGTTATTATGATCTTGCATGCTCTCCGTTTCTTGTAGATGCTCCGGCCAAGTAGATGCTAGCGACTCCAAGAGGGAGTATTTATGCTCGATAGTGGGTCCATGCCTCTATTTAACCATGGGAAGTGACCTTGTTCTCTACGGTTGTACATGTGTTGTTGCTACTAGGGAGAAAACATCGGTGTTCTATTCAACGTAGTTTCATCGTATACTTTACATATATTGCTTAAAGCGATAGTCCATTGCTTGCAACTTAATACTGGAGGGTGTCGCGGATGCAATCCTGAAGGTGGATTATTAGTCATAGATGCAGTTGGATTACGGTCTATGTATATTGTTGTAATACCCGCATACTTTCATAGCATGTATTCTGCACCAACCATTAGCGTAGAATCTCTGTTTGTCAATTTCCCATCTGTAATTTGTGTACCTAGCATATTTATTTTATTGGGGATGCGCCTCTAGTGAACTGTGGACCCCGGTCCTTCTTCCTTTAATTGCAATCTTCTACAACATTTTTCTGTTCTATTCTCTGCAAACAATTCCTTTTCCACGCGGTTCGTTTGATCCTTTGTTTTTTAGAAAAACTAGTGAGCTTGACAACCTCGCTGAAAGTTAGGGACAAAGTACTTGGTTGTTTGTGTGCAAGTCTCCACGTTGCTGCTGACGCCGGCAGTGCGCCCTGCCACGAGTTGGTTCGCAACACTGAAAGATCGAGATGTCGCCTAGAGGGGGGGGGGGGGTGAATAGGCAATTACAAACTCTTGCGGATTTGTCTTGTAAGAATGCGGAATTAAACTATCGTTTAGTTTACAAGCACAAACCCTAAATATGCTAAGCTCAACTAAGTGTAACAATAGCAACTAGAGCTAAGCAAGATAGGCACAAGATATATGTAGCACAAGTGATAGCAAGATATATGTACTTCAAGCACGATGGCTATCACAAGGAAAGAGAGCTCGGGTATAGAAATAACCGAGGCACGCGGAGACGAGGATGTATTCCCGTGTTCCCTTGCTTTGCAACAAGGTACGTCACGTTTGGAGGAGTGGAGGTCCCACGAAGGATTCCCCGCGCCACGAAGGCTCACCCTATTCTCCGAACCACACCCACGAAGGATTATGGCCCTTTCCTTATGGTTAGCTTTTCCTCCGCTCCGGAGATGGCAAGCTCCACAACCACTTCACAAGCTCCACGAAGGAGAAGCCCGGGCCCCTTCACAATCTTCCACGAAGAGATCACCGGGACACCAACCAAGCCAACTAGGAGGTCACCCTCCAAGAGTAACAAGCTCACGGTCTCTCACTCGAACAAATCGTGGTGGAGAGCTCAACACTATGCAATGATGCAAAGCAAGAACACCGGAGGTGTTCAAGTCCTTCACACTCAAATCCCACCAAAGCAACGAATGCTAGGATGAGATTGGAGAGGAAGAACAAGGGGGAAAGTCAACCAAAGACTCCAAGATCTAGATCCCAAGAGATTCCCTCACTTAGAGAAGAATTGGTTTGGTGGAAGTGTAGATCTAGATCTCCTCTCTCAAATCCTCAAATATGAGCAAGAATCATGGGGGGGAACAAGAGAGAGAGCAACTTCTTCAAATGCAACAATGGAGGTGAGAGAAAGAGAAGAAGTGCCTTGGCTCAAGGTGGAAGAAGCCTATTTATAGCAAAGGGAGAAATAGAGCTGTTGGGGGAAAAAGACAGGAAAAAAACAAAAGAAATCGGGCTGAAAAACACCCCAGGCCGGCGGCCCAGCCGGCTGACCGGAACCTGGGCTGAGGAGGCCGGTTCCCTGTCCGGCCAGGCCGGCCTGCCAGCCGGGCGGGGCAACTGGGCCGCGCGGAGGCGACCAGCCCAGGCGGGCGAGCCGCAGGGCGGCAGGTAGGCGTGGGGCGCGCGGCCGCGTGGGCCGAGCGGCGGGAAGGCGGCCCAGCCCGTGCGGGCGGCGCGGAGCAGAGCGGGCCGCGCGGGGAGGCGGCCCGGTCCGGCGGGAGGCCGGTCCGGCCGGGGCAGCGCGGCGGGCGGTCGGTGACCGGGCTGCGACCGGACGGGGCGGCCAGGCCCACGGGACTCCGCCGGATGGCACCGGTTCCCGAGCCGGTTTTCGGCCGGTGGGCGGCGCCTGGCCCGGTCCGGCCGGCTGGCTCCTTCCCCTTTTTTTCTTTTCTTTTTCTTCTTTTCTCTTTTTCCTTTTTCTTTAATAACAATTGCTCCCGAACTCTGAATCGCATGAAACCAATTTTGCTTGGAAGATAACAACAAATGCTATCTAATAGAAAGTGAAAACCCAAGAATCTGTAGGAGGGGATTTTATCATAAATATAAAAGGTAGAACCTTATATCATGAATAACCGGTAAAATCACCCAACATCGAAAACGCAATAGAAGATGCATGTGGATTCCGTTTTCGATGAAGTTGGGCTTGTTGTAAAGCTAGCAACAAGCTCAAGAACCTCACACAGAGAAACACCAAGAAGCAATAGGGATATGCAAAGTATGCAAAGGATTGAGCTCCCTAAGACGATGTGATCAAGTTACCCAACCGAAAGCCCCTCTTAATAGTGCGGCTATGTATCCTATAATCCGGTCTCCCATCAACCACCTTGAGACCGGTAAAAGGAAAACCTATCAAGGTCATACCTTTGCCTTGCGCATCCCGCTTGATCTTGATGATAACTCTTCAAGCTCTACACAAGCCGGAATGCCTCACTTGATCAATGTTGCTTTGTGAAGACTCACAAATGCTCCCCCATACACTATGATGGGAAAGCTCCATTGATGCACATCTTCACATGTCCATTATCACCAAATGGACGGCAAGCTTCAAGCATGTGATCCACTCAAGATGCTCATCTTGAACTTGCCCAACTCACTCCTTGTATCTTCTCATACTCACATAAGATAGAGCATGGCTAATATTGAGTTCCACATAAGAACTCCATCTTCATTTCTTCTTCTTGATCATATCACATATATATATATCTTCATACCGATGATCTTGATGCCAATACACAAAGTATATCTTTATCTTCATGACATCCATACTTGAATCCAACACATGGAGAGCAAGTAGATCCTATGGAATATTCCTTCATATAAACTCAATGAAAACATTAGTCCATAGGGGTTGTCATTGATTACCAAAAACACACATAGGGGCAATATACCCTTACAATCTCCCCCATTTTGGTAATTGATGACAACCACAATAAGAGGGTTTATATAATGAATATTAGTGACAAGTACGCAACTTATCCGAGAATAAGTTGTATACAAGAGGTTGTATTTGATATGGTTAAGTAACACAAAGCTACTAGTCCATATCAAAACCGACTCTACTCACACAACTACAACAAATGCAATGGATGTGAGTAGAACCAATATATATAGAGAAACTCCCCCACAATGTATGCACGTGTGATGAACATGAATTCATTGCATACATTGTCAAGATTAACCTTTGGGATAGTTTCCACTATATATATACAACCATGCAAGACATATAAATATGGAATGCATGAGAGGCAAAACACTTAAGCACAAACCAAGCTTAAGTATAAAACCATTCCCTTAAACCCTCTAAACTTCTCCCCCATTGGCATCGATTGTCAAAATGGGTGAAAAATTTAGAAGGCCAATATAATGTGAGTTCCTCCCCAAAGTGTGCACTTCTAATAATTTGAGTGGAATCAAGAGCACATATCCAATGATGAATACTTGAAGGAAATCAAACTATATTGAGGATCAAAGATTGCATAAAGATAACATGGTGAAGTGAGCTTCAACAAGTAAAGCAAGCAATCAAAGATCCAATTGGACAAACAAAGATATCATGATAAGAGAGATATAGTGCTCTTAAATAAAATAAGAAAGCTCCCCAAGGTTCGTGCACAATTTATAATGTTTGCATTTGAATACAATATGCACAAACATGGAATCCTCACTCCCTATATATCATTTAGAACACAACTAAGATAAAGAGAATATGCTTATCAAGAACAACTTTAGTCCAACAATTACGAGATATGAGTGCAAGAAGGAAAACAAATAAACCAAGCACTCATAAATCTCCTTTACCAACACCACTAAGAAACAAAAAGATGGTCGGCAAAGAACAAAGATATCAAGGTGATGGATTAACGCTCTTATGTATATAAGTTTCTAAAGTGGACAAATGATCCATAAAGAAACATGCACACACAAGAGGTTAACAAAATAGATAAGACAAGATATCCAAGATGAAGTCATAAGATATACCAAAGGATGTTTGCTTAAGAAGCATATATAGCCTATGGCTCCAATTTTCACTTATGGTATATGAATGAACTTCAACCAAGTTAAATCTCAAAAACATCACAACTAACAATAAGGGAAGTAGAGCTAGTTGGAGTGTTTTGAGAAAGGCAACAAGTATCATAAATATGGATTTATTTCGCAATTTCATCAATATTGCACATAAGAGCTCTTTGAGGAATTGATATGCCATAAATTGCTAGAGGGCATATTTGGGTAGGTGAATCATAAACATGATGTATATATATATATTCCCAACATATGCATCTTCTCAAACTACTCAAATGTACAATAAGAAGTTTCGCTTTAAAAATGATTTTTCAAGAACCGCAATATTTTTGAAATAAATAATTTCATGCCAAGATACAACCTACAAGAGGTTGGATGCTATATGAGAGCGCATGAATAAGATACTTGTTACCGAGATGGCAATGGCTTGATGTAGTAGATAAGAGTTCATCGATCATCCTAGCTTGACTCCAAACCTCATATGGTGACAACACCTTCCTTATAGATGAGACAAGCCTCCATTGCATCTCCAATGTACCTAAAACATCATTCAAGTACATCTTGGTCCCCAAACTTATTGGGTCCAACATGGTTAGACTAACCACAATATATAGGACACACTCCATAAAAACATGTGCATATTTAGATGAATTTTGAATTTCACGCACATCTTAGCCATTTAGGATTTGATGGAGTATATCCTACATAATGGATCAAAAGAAAGCAAGCATGCTACAAGTATAAACAAATTACATATAAGCATGCACCAAAACCTTTAAAGATCCAAGAAAGATATACTTTGGACAAAACACCAAAAGAATTAGATAAGGCATAGAGGTGCCACAAAACAAATTTGTTGTCCAAGTTATATCTAAGAAGCAAATCACAAAAGATTTGTTCAACAAAGTTCAACAAATGAACTAAGAAGAAACCATTGAGCATAAAGGATGAAATAAAGCAAACATGCTCAAGGATTTATCTCATTCAAGCAAATAAATCATGTAAGAAAGAATGAGATAGCAAACTCCCCAAAAGAGCAAGGTTCAATCAAAATAAACCAAACCATATACACTTTTCACAATGGCACAATGTACCGTAAGGAAAAGGTTTGTCTTCCAAAACAAACACTTGATATGAATCAAGAGAATTTATCAAAACATTTTTCAAAGGGACAAGGAAGACACATGGGAGCAACAAAGATTTGTTGGAAGTAAAATAAGGCAATAAGAAACAATCCAAGGTGAAGATGATCCAAAAATTCAACCACATACAAGGTTATCAATTGTCAAAGACAATGAGTATATTGGAAATAATTTCCGGTGGAGTATTGACAATGTTAGAAAGGATCAACTTCACAATAAAAGGCATAGGATAAGTATATAGAATTGAGCACTATGCACGGATGAAGATTCTTGATAACTTCAACTAGTCACACAATCACGCACGGCAATGATTAGAATAACTTGAAGCAAACGGTGTCCCAAATAAGATATAGAGATATGTATTTGAGGAAAAACCGCACCAAGAATTTCATATGTAGGATAACGTTGCATAGAAAACAAAAATTTTCCTACCGCGAACACGCAATCCAAGCCAAGATGCAATCTAGAAGACGGTAGCAACGAGGGGGTATCGAGTCTCACCCTTGAAGAGATTCCAAAGCCTACAAGATGAGGCTCTTGTTGCTGCGGTAGACGATCACTTGCCGCTTGCAAAAGCGCGTAGAAGATCTTGATCACGATCGGTTCCGGCGCCACGAACGGGCAGCACCTCCGTACTCGGTCACACGTTCGGTTGTTGATGAAGACGACGTCCACCTCCCCGTTCCAGCGGGCAGCGGAAGTAGTAACTCCTCTTGAATCCGACAGCACGACGGCGTGGTGTCGGTGGCGGTGTAGAAGTCCGGCGGAGCTTCGCTAAGCTACGCGGGAAATATGAAGTGGAGGAGCAAAGCTAGGGTTTGGGAGGGGGTGGCCGGCCACTCAAGGGGGGCGGCCAAGCTATGGTCTTGGGGTGGCCGGCCCCCTCCCTTGGCCCCTCATTATATAGGTGGATCCCAAGTGTTGGTGTCCAAGTCTTCGAATAAGACCCGAAACCAAAACCTTCCATAGGAGGGGGCAAACCTAGCCCAACTAGGACTCCCACCCAAAGGTGGGATTCCCACCTCCCATGTGGGGGGTGGCCGGCCCCCTATGGTGGAGTCCACTTGGGACTCCACCCCCACTAGGGCTGGCCGGCCATGGAGGTGGAGTCCCTTGTGGACTCCACCTTCCTTGGTGGTTTCTTCCGGACTTTTCTAGAACCTTCTAGAACCTTCCATAGAACCTTCGCGACATTTTATTTCACATAAAATGACATCCTATATATGAATCTTATTCTCCGGACCATTCCGGAACTCCTCGTGATGTCCGGGATCTCATCCGGGACTCCGAACAAATATTCGAACTCCATTCCATAATTCAAGAACTACCATTTCAACATCCAACTTTAAGTGTGTCACCCTACGGTTCGAGAACTATGCGGACATGGTTGAGTACTCACTCCGACCAATAACCAATAGCGGGATCTGGAGATCCATAATGGCTCCCACATATTCAACGATGACTTTAGTGATCGAATGAACCATACACATATATTACCAATTCCCTTTGTCTCGCGATATTTTACTTGTCCGAGGTTTGATCTTCGGTATCACTCTATACCTTGTTCAACCTCGTCTCTGACAAGTACTCTTTACTCGTACCGTGGTATGTGGTCACTTATGAACTCGTTCATATGCTTGCAAGACATTAGACGACATTCCACCGAGAGGGCCCAGAGTATATCTATCCGTCATCGGGATGGACAAATCCCACCGTTGATCCATATGCCTCAACTCATACTTTCCGGATACTTAATCCCACCTTTATAGCCACCCATTTACGCAGTGGTGTTTGATGTAATCAAAGTACCTTTCTGGTATAAGTGATTTACATGATCTCATGGTCATAAGGACTAGGTAACTATGTATCGAAAGCTTATAGCAAATAACTTAATGACGAGATCTTATGCTACGCTTAATTGGGTGTGTCCATTATATCATTCACACAATGACATAACCTTGTTATTAATAACATCCAATGTTCATGATTATGAAACTAATCATCTATTAATCAACAAGCTAGTTTAAGAGGCATACTAGGGACTTCTTGTTTGTCTACATATCACACATGTACTAATGTTTCGGTTAATACAATTCTAGCATGATATATAAACATTTATCATAAACATAAAGATATAAATAATAACCACTTTATTATTGCCTCTAGGGCATATCTCCTTCGATCTCCCACTTGCACTAGAGTCAATAATCTAGATTACATTGTAATATACCTAACACCCATGGCATACCGGTGTTGGTCATGCTTTGCCCTAGGGAGAGCTTTAGTCAACGGATCTGCTACATTCGGATCAGTGTGTACTTTGCAAATCTTTACTTCTCCATCTTCGATGTACTCGCGAATCGAGTGGTAACGCAGCTTGATATGCTTCAGCCTCTTGTGTGACCTTGGCTCTTGTGCATTGGCGATGGCACCCATGTTATCACAGTAAATGATTAATGGGTCCAATGCACTAGGAACCACACCGAGCTCTACAATGAACCTCTTCATCCATACCGCTCGATGAAGCCTCACGAAGCCGCTATGTACTCGATTCTCGTTGAAGACTTCGCCACCGTGCACCGCTTCGAGCTTGCCCAGCTTGCGCAGCACCATTCAATATAAACACGTACCCAGATTGTGACTTAGAGTCATCGGGATCAGTGTTCCAACTTGCATCGGTGTAGCTGTTTACAACGAGCTCTTGGTCACCTCCATAACAAAGAAACATATCCTTAGTTCTTTTCAAGTACTTCAGGATATTCTTGACCGCTGTCCGAGTGTTCCATTCCTGGATCACTTTGATATCTGCTAGTCAAACTAACGGCATGTGCTATATCCGGTCTAGTACATAGCATGGCATACATGATAGATCCTACTGCCGAGGCATAGGGGATGTTACACATCCTTTCTCTTTCTTCTGTAGTAGCCGGTCCTTGAGTTTTACTCAATACCTTGCACAGTAACATAGGTAAGAACCCTTTCTTACTTTCGTCCATTCTAAACTTCTTTAGAATCTTGTCCAGATATGTACTCTGTGATAGCCCTATTAGGCGTCTTGATCTATCTCTATAAATCTTGATGCCTAATATATACGATGCTTCACCAAGGTCTTTCATTGAAAAACTATTATTCAAATAACCCTTAACAACGCTTAATAGTTCTATATCATTTCCGATCAATAATATGTCATCTACATATAATATCAGGAATGCTACAGAGCTCCCACTCACTTTCTTGTAAATACAGGCCTCTCCATGACACTGTATAAACCCGAAGTCTTTGATCACCTTATCAAAGCGTCGGTTCCAACTTCTTGATGCTTGCTTCAGTCCATAGATTGAACGCTGAAGTTTGCATACTTTGTCGGCATTTTTAGGATCGACAAAACCTTTGGGTTGTACCATATACAACTCTTCCTCAATGTCTCCATTAAGGAACGCCGTTTTGACATCCATATGCCAAATCTCATAATCGAAAAATGCAGCTATTGCTAACAAAATCCTCACAGATTTTAGCTTCGCTACAGGTGAGAAAGTCTCATCGTAGTCAACTCCTTGAATTTTTCGGAAACCCTTTGCGACAAGTCGAGCTTTATAGACGGTAATATTACCATCAGCATCTGTTTTTCTCTTGAAGATCCATTTATTCTCGACAGCCTTTCGGCTATCAGGTAAGTCTACCAAAGTCCATACTTTGTTATCATACATGGATCCCATTTCGGATTTCATGGCTTCTTGCCATTTGTTGGAATCTAGGCTCATCATCGCTTCTTCATACGTCGCGAGGTCCTCATCATTGTTATCTACAATCATGACATTTAGACAAGGATCATACCAATCAGGAGTGGCACGTTCCCTTGTCGATCTGCGAGGTTCGATGGTTTCCTCGTTCTACGTTTCATGATCCATATCACTAGCTTCCTCTCTTGCCGGTGTAGGCGATGCAGTACAACTTCGATCTTGCGCTACTCGATCAACGAGTATAGATTCATCAATCTCATCGAGTTCTACTTTTCTTCCAGTCACTTCTTTAGTGAGAAATTCTTTCTCAAGAAAGGTTCCGTTCTTAGCAACAAAGATTTTGCCTTCGGATCTGTGATAGAAAGTGTACCCTATAGTTTCCTTAGGGTATCCTATGAAGACGCATTTCTCCGCTTTGGGTTCTAGCTTGTCCGGTTGTAACTTCTTTACATAGGCTTCGCAACCCCAAACTTTCAGAACGACAGCTTAGGTTTCTTATTAAACCATAATTCATACGGTGTCGTTTCTACGGATTTTGATGGTGCTCTATTTAAAGTGAATGCGGCTGTCTCTAATGCATAACTCCAAAATGATAACGGTAAATCAGTAAGAGACATCATACTACGAACCATATCTAAGAGAGTTCGATTACGACGTTCGGACACACCGTTTCGTTGAGGTGTTCCCGGCGGTGTCAATTGTGAAAGTATTCCGCATTTCTTTAAATGCATGCCAAACTCATAACTCAGATATTCACCTCCACGATCGGATCGTAGAAATTTGATCTTCTTGTTACGTTGATTTTCTACTTCACTTTGAAATTCCTTAAACTTCTCGAAAGTTTCGGATTTATGTTTCATGAAATAGATATACCCATATCTACTCAGATCATCTGTGAAGGTTAGAACATAACGATAACCACCGCGCGATGCTACGCTCATTGGTCCACATACATCGGTATGTATGATTTCCTAATAAGTCGATGGCTCGCTCCATCATACCGAGAAAATGGAGTCTTTGTCATTTTTCCCATTAGACATGCTTCGCATCTATCAAGTGATTCAAAGTCAAGTGATTCAAGTAATCCATCAGTATGGAGTTTCTTCATGCGTTTCACTCCAATATGACCAAGACGACAGTGCCACATATAAGTAGAATTATCATTAAGTTTAATTCGCTTAGCATCAATGTTATGTATGTGCGTATCACTACTATCGAGATCTAACAGAAATAAGCCATTCTTTTGTGGTGCTCGACCATAAAAGATATTATTCATAAAAATAGAACAACCATTATTCTCAGACTTGAATGAATAACCGTCTTGCATTAAACAAGATCCAGATATAATGTTCATGCTCAACGCAGGTACATAATAGCAATTATTTAGGCTTAAAACTAATCCCGAAGGTAGATGTAGAGGAAGTGTGCCGACTGCGATCACATTGACCTTGGATCCATTTCCAACGCGCATCGTCACTTCATCTTTCAGCAGTTGTCGTTTATTCTTTAGTTCCTGTTTCGAGTTACAAATATGAGCAACCGAACCAGTATCAAATACCCAGGTACTAGAACGAGAACTAGTGAGATAAACATCTATAACATGTATATCAGATATACCTTCTTTCTTCTTCTTGACAAGGCCGCTCTTCAGATCAGCCAGATACTTGGAGCAATTACGCTTCCAGTGTCCCTTCTCCTTGCAGTAATAGCACTCAGCATCAGGCTTAGGGCCGTTCTTAGGTTTCATAGGAGGCGTGGCAGCTTTCTTGCCACCCTTCTTGAATTTTCCCTTAGACTTGCCCTGTTTCTTGAAACTGGTGGTCTTGTTGACCATCAACACTTGGTGACATAGGCATCCCAAATGGGCCTGCCGAAGATGGTACCCGGGGTTTACTGGAAGCCCAATACCCGAAGAATAAGAAGATTCGGGAGCCCAAGATTTACTAAGGAAAGATAGAGTTGTAATAGGAAGTGTTGTTTGTGATCTGGCGGGATGAGTTAGAAACCGTCCCGGACTATGTAAACTTGTATAGCACGGATCCCTCGGCTCCACCTCATATATAAGGGGGAGTCGAGGGACAAAGAATCAATCGAATCATTGTCTGCAAACCCTAGTTTTCATAGTCGTCGAGTACTTTTTATTTGAAACCTTCGAGATCTACTTGCCCTCTACTTCTAACTAAACCCTAGCCTATAATCCATAGGCATTGACAAGTCAATACCTTGTCAATTGGCGCCGTCTGTGGGAATTAGAGGCGTAAGGAGCTGATCTCGATGGCACGCTCAAGATCTTCGACATCGTCAACCGCAAGCAACACAATGGATCGAGGTAAACAGATCGCTACTGGTCTTGTCGATTTTGTTCCTCACCCACCCTCCCGTTTGGATGCATATGCGTATCTGGCGGAGCCCATGGAGATGACGTTCGGAAGGCTCCACTTTCGCGTCGAGAAGGAAGGATCGTATCGTGTCGAGATTCCGATTTCGTCGGGATCATCAGTGGCCGATTCCGATTTTTCAAGCTATGCATCGTCAAACGAGTCAGGAGAAGAAGAAACCTCGGCGACACGCTACGTCAGCATCAGAGCAAGAGAGAAACTCGCCAAGATCTTCAACGACATATCGTTTGAGTCATCTGCGGACTCGTATATAAGCGATGGCTCAAGCGATGTCGACAGTCATGACTTCATCGACAAATCTCTCACAGTGGGCAAGGTCTTCATCAATCTCAACGATGATGTCACCAAACCCAACATAGATCTGAGTACAAGGTATCATCAGATTTACGCCATTGAAGGTCAAGAGGAGACATCTGAGGCTTTCGACAGTTTGGGAAATCCATACGTCGATCCCTCCAATCTGCGACAAGGCTTGGGCAACAAATACGTCGGGCCGAGCCGCGAGATAGAGTTCAACTTTCACAAGCAGCGTGGGACGAGCTGCGAGAGCTATGAACGGCACAGAACCAATGGCTACCACAGCCACACGGAAGAATTGCAAGCATATCAATATAGGCTCGCACGAGCTGCCAGGGGAATTGGAAAAGCAGACGGCTGAGTTGAACGGGAGAAAGGAGGCAGCTTCGCATCCAGCAGGAGAAGGGCAGATCTAAGTCGACAATCTAGAACTACGGGTGATAGCCATCGGGAGGCGCGGAACAGAGCAAGGTCAAGACTGCAACACATACCCGAAGCGGAAAGAGAGCACTTGGTTCAAAACCTCGACATGTCCTTTATGTCGATAGATACAAGAGGAAACATCATCCCTAAGACACCGGAGGCTGGGTATATGGCGACACATGCTTTTATCCTTGCATCTAAACCACCTCCGGGTGACCCAAGGGAAACAACGTACAATATGGCGGTAGCAGGAGTTGGAGCTATGGGGACAGCGTTTATATCAACGCCTCCCGAAGGAGTGGCAAGGCAAAATAGTCCGCGACCCGCAAGACAACAACGGCGGCACTGAAGGGCCAAGTGGAGCAAGAGACACAGCAGCACAAGCAAGAGTCGACGAGCGCGGCAAAGCGAAGGGATCATCGGCAATCCCCGAGAACTTAACGACGAAGATATGTGCGGCTTACCATGCTTCACGAGGAGAGTCCGAAAAACGCGAGTCCCCTCGGGATTCAAGTTACCCGATAATTTCAAGAAATTCGACGGCCTTCAAGATCCGAGAGGATTGGCTAGTCGACTATCTGGAAGACGGTGAAGCCGACAGGAGGAACTAGGGCAACAGCCATGCAAAGCATCCAGGTGCACCTGAGTGGTGCCGCACGATCATGGATAAAGAAACTCGCTCCAGGATCCATCGACAGTGGGAAAGTTTCGAGGACGTGTTCGTCAAGAACTTCAGATCCACGTGCAAAAAACCCGCATCGTTAGAGGAGTTGAGAGCGTGTCGACAAAAGCCGAGATGAGCCAATGAGAAAGTACATCCAGAGGTGGAATATCATCAAAAACTCGGCGAGAAAACATATCGACGAGAGAGCAATAGATGCGTTTGTCGCGAGGAGTCGGGCGTGGAGACTTTGTCGAGGATTTGGGAAGGACCAATCCAAGGACAGTATCCGCGTTAATGGAGATAGCAAATAAATGGGCAGATGGAGAAGACGCTGTCCACAACAAACGACACAGTCGCGGAGGAGGACCGTGGTCGAAACTATCAACCGAGGCGAAGATTTCCTCGGACGTGCGAACTACGACGCCCCGGGACAAATTTCGGCAGGTTTTCGGACAAATACAGGAGGCAACAGAGATGATTACCGGAGAAGCGGTGAACAGCGAGGTGATAATAGGGATGATTCACGCAACAGGCAAAATAGTGGGCCGAGGTTTCCAAGACCTTTCGTGTCCCCCGAGGAAATGCTGAACGGACCGTGCCGGATGCACTTCTTCCTCGACGACAACGGGAAAAGACGGTCGGGGCACCTGCGGAAAGACCTGTCGAAATTTTCAGGCAATGTTCGGATACGCGAGAAAATGCTCACGCTCGAGCAGCACGGAGAAACCCTCGGGAGCCTAGGAGCGAGGTTCATCTCCCGCCACCTCCCGCGATTACAGAGGACAATCGACACCGGCTAAGAATAGCGGCAGCACCCTGCACCACCACCCTATGTTGATCCTAATTCCAACGGAGCGGTGTTGATGATTCGTAAGGGAAGGCCGTCCAATAGAGCTCAAAAAGTAATCTCACGACGGTGTTTATGGCAGAGAAAATGCCTCCACCAACGATTGAGTACCTTAATTGGTCAGGACAAGATATCGGCTTCACAATAGCGGATCATCCGCAGCAAGTTCCTCGACCAGGGCAGTCAGCACTTATTCTCGCAGCGATTATCGCGAGGATTTGATGTCTCTCGAGTGTTCATAGACGGCGGCAGCAGCTTGAACCTCATGTATGCAGATACATTGAGGAAGATGAACATATCCTTAGCAAACTTGAAACCAACGAGACACAAGGTTCCACGGCATTACACCGAGAGAAACCAAGTTATCCATTGGGAAAAATCAATCTCGATGTTCAATTTGGGACCCGAGAAAATTATAGAATCGAGAAGCTCGAATTTGAAGTCGTGGATTTTCCATCACAATACCACGCTCTGTTGGGACGACCAGCATATGCTAGATTTATGGCAGTACCACACTATACATACCTGTTGTGGAGGTTGCCCGGACCACGAGGACCACTCACGATCAAGGGAAGCTTTGCCTTAGCCGATAAGTGCGACAAGGATTTTCACGGGTTGGCGTAAACTTTCGGGATGCAAGCGAGTACTTGGCGTCAAAAAGCATGACTGATTACGACGTCTTGCCCAGACATGGAAGGCCAAATAAAGAATCAACTTTCAACACGAGAGAAAAATTCTAAGGAGGTGCGAGATTCACCCGACAGATCCAAAAAGACGACATCTATCGCAAACGATATGGATATCGCATAGGAAAGCGCGCTCGTCAAGTTCCTCCGTGAGAACTGGAAAATCTTTGCATGGTGTCCAGTGACATGCCAGAGTACCCAGGGAACTTGCCGAGCACCACCTAAATTTGGATCCAACAAATAAACCAATCGAGACAACCTTTGCGGCGTTTTGAACCAAACCGCAAAGCCATGCTTTCGAAATAAATCGACTCGAAGAAGCTGGTTTTATCGAGAGAAATATCTACGAAGCCACATGGGTAGCTAACCCGGTGATGGTGCCGAAGAAAAACACGACAGGTCCTTCGCATGTGCGTCGACTTTACGTGTCTCAATAAACATTGTCCTAAGGATCACTTTCCCCTCCCAAGGATCGATCAAATTATCGACTCCACGGCAGGTTGCGAACGTCTTTCCTTCTTGGATGCATACTCTGGTTATAACCAGATCAGATTAAAAGAAGATGATGAAGCCAAGACAGCGTTTATTACACCTTACGGCGTGTTTTGCTACAAAACAATGCCCTTTGGTCTAAAAAATGCGGGAGCTACATATCAGAGGATGATGCAGAAGTGTTTAGCAACACGGATCGGGAAAAACGTGCAAGTATACATCGATGATGTCGTCATAACATCAAAAAAGGGGACAACATTGATCGAGGATCTCAAAGAAACTTTTGACAACCTCGACAAATTCTGCCTCAAAGCCGAACCCGACGAAGTGTTCTTTTGGCGTCCCAGCGGAGAACTTCGGGGTTTCTAGTTTCGGCAAGAGGGATTGAAGCAAATCCCGACAAAATACAAGCCATAGTAACAATGAGAAAGCCAACAAAGTTGAAAGAAATACAGCAGCTAATGGGCGAGTCGCAGCTTTGAGCGGAGTTCGTCGCCGGAGTTAGGAGAAAAAGCGTTACCATTTTATGCGCTGATAAAACAAGGAGATAAATTCCGGTGGAACGAAGAGGCCGACAGAGCTTTCGAGGATCTGAAAGCGAAAAATCTCGACACCACCAATCCTGGTGGCTCCAAAGGAAAAGGAACCTCTCTGCTATATATTGCAGCCACGCCCCAAGTGGTTAGCACGGATTAGTTGTCGAAAGAGAGGAAGAAGGGAAAATCCATGGAGTGCGGCGGCCGGTATACTTCGTGAGCGAAGTCTTGTCACCTTCAAAACAAAGGTACCCTCAGTACCAAAAGCTAGCATATGGAGTGTTCACGACAGCACGAAAATTGCGCCACTATTTTTCGGCACACCCGATCATAGTGGTCAATAAAGCTCCCTTGTCAAATATACTGAATAACCCAGAAGCTACGGGTCGTGTCTCCCTTTGGGGAATAGAACTTTCCCCTCGGGACATCACGTATGAAAAAAGAAAAGCAATAAAGTCGCAAATACTGCCAGACTTCATCGCGAGAATGGATGGAGTTGCAAAATACAGACCACCAGATTTATCGAGAACTTGGACCATGAACTTTGATGGGTCCAAGAGACTAGAAGGAGCTGGCGCAGGAGTAGTACTCATATCACACGAAGGCGACAAATTGAAGTACATCCTCCGGATGTCGTTCCTTAACGCATCTAACAATGAAGCGAGAATATGAGGCTCTCATACACGGGATGAAGATGGCGAAAGCACTGCGGAGCAACTCGATTAAAAATCTTTGGCGACTCACAGTTGGTGGCTCAGCAAGTTATGAACCAATGTGATGCAATCAATGATAGCATGATGGCATACAAGGAGGTGTACAACGAGCTTGAAAAGTTATTCGATGGATGCGAAGTAAATCATATTAGCAGGTTGAGCAACGACGAAGCCGACGTTCTTGCAAACATCGGGTCACAGTGCCTTCCAATCCCGCCAGGTGTATTCGGAAGAGATAACAGAGAGATCCACTAAGCCAACAAAGTCAAAAAAGAAGGAGAAGAAACCCTCGGGGGCTGCCAAGGAAAAGCAAGAGGACGAAGAAGAGGATCAGGATTTGGTCATGGTGATACAGATACCGTGGATGCAGCCGTACATATCATACATCATGAGGAAAGAAATACCCGATGATCCAGTTGAAGCAAGGCGAGTAATTCGACGCTCCAAAGCTTTTACGGTGGTCAAGGGAGAATTGTATAAGCGAAGTATTTCAGGCGTTTTGCAAAGGTGCGTTACACCCGAAGAAGGAAGAATAATCCTGAAGGATGTACACGAAGGAATATGTGGCCACCACGCAAGTAGTCGAGCTATCGCAGCCAAGGTTGTGCGGGCAGGATTCTCCTGGTTGACAGCCATCGAGGACGCCAAGGACATAGTAAGAACTTGCGACGCATGTCAAAGGTTCGCCGCAAAACCTCACTCTCCGGCGGCGAGTTAGCACCAATACCATTGTCTTGGCCCTTTGCTCAATGGGGACTTGATATGGTGGGTAAGTTACACAAATCCTGGCCAGGAGGAAAGGAGTACATGCTAGTAGCTGTCGATAAGTTTACAAAGTGGATAGAAGCAAAGCCGATAAATTCACCAGATGGAGCATCCGCAGTAAAATTCGTAAAAGGCCTCGTCTTCAGATTTGGAGTGCCCCACAGCATCGTCACAGACAACGGCAGCAACTTCACATCCCATGAATTCAAAGATTATTGCGAAGAGGTGGGTATTAAGCTGAACTTTGCGTCAGTTGCACATCCTCAAACCAATGGGCAAGTCGAGAAAGCCAATGGCATCATCTGCAATGGTATCAAGAAGCGCTTATTAGGACCAGCTTTGGAAAAAGCTCGACATACATGGCCGAGAAGAACTACCAAGCGTGTTGTGGAGCATCCGAACAACACCAAACACAAGAACGCAGAAACTCCGTTTTCTGGTTCATGGAGCGAAGCGATACTACCAATCGAGATAGAGCACAACTCTCCACGTGTCGCTGAATATGATGAAGAAACGTCGAGAAGAGTGCTAGAAGGCAACGTCGGACGCACTTGATGAAGCTCGAGATGAAGTATTATCTCGGGTAACCAAATATCAACGGGATTTGAAGAATTACCACGATCGACGTTTGCGGCCAAGATCTTTTCAGGTGGGAGACCTAGTTCTTCGGCTCACGCAAAAAAGTCATGAAAAACTCGAGTCACCATGGCTTGGCCCTTACATTGTCACGGAAGTAATTGGAGGAGGAGCATACAGAATAAAGGACAAGAAGACGGGGGTGGAGGAGCCAAACCCACTGGAACGTGGCGCAACTTAGGCGTTTTTACGCCTAGAGTCAAAATATAGTCTTTGTAAAGCTTCAATGTCTTTAAACGCCCGCGAGTTTTCAGACGCACTCTTTTCCTTTTTCGGGGCACCGAGTGGGGCCGGAGAAGGTTTTTAATGAGGCGGGCTCGCGGTGCTGCAATATAATAAAGATAGTGACAATATAACTTTTCTTCTTTATCGACATGACCAAAGTCTTCGCTCAGCGAATTTCAATATAGTTCATCAACAAAAGGAAAAACTTGCCTTGGTATTCAAATACCTCGTGAGTCAACAAAAATACAAAATAGTACTCAATAAAAAGCTTGGGGGCTCATATTCGCCTTAAATATATAAATGCCTTGGTTCAAAACCTCGCAAGTATACAAATATAGTAAAGAGTCACCGAAACACTCGGGGGCTAAACAAAAAGAGAAATATAATGATTGCTTTACAATATAGTCGTGGATTACAAAGAAAAAATATCTACAAGAAGAAACTAACTAGTCTTGATTCAATATGTCATCAAGAGTAACCCTGTTTTCCTCAGGAGCAGCACCAAGAAAATCGGCATAATGGCCATCGGCAAAAAAGTCGGCATCCATCCGAAGTAGGTCCTCAATCATTTCTTCGGCTATAGGCGTAACCTTCGTGTTAATCCTGTCAACACCAACTCTCCGACGTTTTACTTTTTGGTGAACCTTCTCGACAACCTGGGTAAGGTCAAGCTTGAGTGGCGATTTGGAGCATGATAAGAGCAAATCTGGCGCCGACTACTAGTTGAGCTTTGACAAAATCATGGATACTGCGAGCATCCTTGAACCTTTCCATCAATTCAGGAAGAGTTTTTGGTTGGACGTTCCGAGGAAACATGGAGTTGTAAACCATGGACAAGGTCTTGGTACGAAGTCGAGGAAATCACGAGTTTGAGAGGCGCGATCTTGAAATCTGACAATTTGGCGGGTCCTTTCCGGGGTAGCCCAAAACAAAGAACCATGGTCCAAGGAGAGATTAACAAGGAGGGTTGTCCTAGCATTCACCCTCTCTTCCTCGGCAGCAGCATCAGTAAAGGCACCTATCAAAACAAAAAAAAAAAAACGGAAACCTTCAAAGAAACAATAGTATGCAGATAAAGGATATCAGCAGATGAAACAGGCATACCCGACATATCTGCACTGGCTTCATTCATTAATTCGAGCATGAAATTTTCTCGAATAGTCGCCTTTTCAGCCTCGGAAGCAGCAATTTCCTTAGCGACTACAGCCTCGCGCGAGCTTGTTGAAGAGCAATTTTTCGGCTTCGAGATGACTTACGAGATTGCTCCATCATCACAAGTGTTTGCTTCTTCGCATACTCGAAGTTGTTGCCGAAGTTCATCCAGTTCTTGCGACAAGGTATCGTCGACAGGAGCGGTATCACCAAAAGCTTTCCTCGCGCGGGAAGAAGAAGGCGAAACATTGGAAGGAGCAGAAGATGGAGTATAGTTATCAAATATCAACTGAAAAATAAACAAGACAACATCAAATAACAAGCAAAAATAGAAGTCTTCATTAATTTCTTGGAATAATTACAAGGGCACTACAGTGGAGCTAAGGAAATGAATGTCGCCAAAACAACTACTTTGGCAACAAAAGCAAAAGAAATAGAGAAGGAAACAAGGAGGCATGCAACTAGACCTCCGGCCTCGAGGAGCTAGGAGTCGAAGCTGGCTTGATCCCCAGATACGCCAAGATCTTCTTCGTGTTGGGCTTGGCTGCCTTGATCAGCGACCTCCATCTCGAATGCTCTATCTGGCTGGTGTCGCCAACCTTCATCCAATCAAGCGTCGTTGGCACATCGGCAACCAGGGCAACAGTACTCTCGACAAAGAACCTTCATATTCTCCTGACGCATCTTCAATCCCAGGTCTTCCGACGAATTGAAAAGCTTGGCAAGGGCAAGGAAAGTTGAAGGTTCCTCTTTCTTCGGGAAGAAGAAGGGGAACAACGCCGACAAACTCGCATTGGCATTGGCCACGCCTTCACGAATTTCGCGCCCATGGAACTCCAGAAGAGAAAGTGCATCAAGGAGAGGGTCATTGACGGGATTCTCCAGATCAAAATCTTGGTTTGTTTGGGCTGCCATACAAGACAAACCATTAGTCAAAAACCAAGAAACAGGAAGTACAATAGAAGGGGTTGATGATATTACTCAGCGTACGTCGACTTTGCGACTTCAGACGCTTGATGATCTCTTGTTCACGCACAGTTTGTGCAGTTTTCTGCTCATCTAAGGCAGATTCGGCATCTTTGAGCCTTCTCTGCAGTTCCTCGACACTAGCAGCTTTCACCTTGGCTTCATCAACCTCGGCCTTGGCTTTGCTAGCAGCAAGTTCAGCTTTCTTGCGAGCCGCCTCACTTTGCTCGAGTTTTTGAGCAAGTGCGTCGACACGTTCGTTGGCCTCTCGAGAGTTTTTACGTCGAGATATGAAAAAGAAAGAAAAGAAAGATCAAAAAATAGCGACAAGCAACAGGAATAGAAAGTCAGTGCAAAATAGCGAGTATAAAAGTCGTTACCTTCGGCTCTGGCGGCATATTCACGGTACCCAATAAATTGGGACCCGATGCGGAGAAGATCCTTGATCATAGGCTGTTCAGCGTGAACACGATAAAAGAAACATCGGCATGAAAAAGAGAAAAGGTGAAAAAAATAAAATAAGGAAAATATAGATGTCGACGGACTTACATCATCTAAGAGCAGTAGTCGACGAACTGCCCAACCGAGGCGGGATCAACAAACTTTTCAACCCTTGCCCTTTTTGGTGAAGGGACTCGGGGGCTTGATGGCGGAGTAGTGGTGACGACGTCTTGTTGAGGAGGCGACGTTTCTTCTCCTTCAACTAGTGTGTCTGAGGCAAGTACAGTACGTGACGTGCTTGTTCGAGGAGCCACGTCAGTAACTGGTACTTCTTCCTCCTCATCACTGATTGATCAAAAAATCGGCAGTATAAAAAGCACGACAAGATAAATATTTCGAGTACAAAAATATAGCGAGATAGGTGACTTACGAGCTGATGAGGGATTCAACATAAGGATCGTAAGCTGCCTTCGGATTAGAAGGACCAGCTTCTTCAGCCTTAGAAGTGCCAGAATCCTCGGCATCATGCCTTTTCCTTTTGTTCTTTGGGGAACCTGCAGGAGGAAGGGATTGCGTCGATTCAACGGCCTCGTATTCAACTTCCTTTTCATGGGAAGCCGCAGATTTGTGGGAACCCGCGACTTCACTTTCGGGAATAGAAGAACCTGGGGTATCTTCGGCAACGATGCCCGTTCTTCGACTTCTCCATCCTCGGGAAGAGGAGGAAGGAAGTCATAGTAGGATGATTCTGCAAGAAAACAGCGACAAAAGAAAAATTAGAGTGACACAAATACAATGAGATACAGGGCAAATTCGGAACAAGATAGAAACTCGAGAAGGCAAAATACCTCGGGGAGAGGATTGGCGGAGCTGTATGGTTCCACGCGACAAGCGGAAGGAATAGGATCCTTTTTTGCCAAGCGGGAAACTCTTCGGATCAACTTCTCCAAGTCCTTTGCAGTAAAGATCGTCGGAGATTCTATTGGCGTCGTTTTCACCGAATACGTCCGGAGGATTTTTGCGAGCTGGAAGAGGCTGCACCCTAATCCTAAGGAAGTAGGCGGTGATTTGAACACCAGACAGTTCTTTGCCTCGAGTGTTTTGCGTGATGGATACGAGACATGAGTGCCTCTGTCGCCTTTTTCTCTTCTTCGTAAACTTCGGCATCCCGGGAGCGGCGGCTGGATTACGGCACTTCCGTCGAAAGGAACTATGTTGTGTTCAACGGAGTTGGCGCTTTCTTCGTGAATGTAGAGCCACTTTTTGCGCCATCCTTGGACGAGAATCGGGAAATTTGACGTCGAAATAATCGACATCGGTACGAACACAGATAACAACGCCACCTATGTTATAAGTGACGTTGTGGGAGCCATTGCGGCGGAGGCAGAAAATGCGTTTCCACGAACCCAATTGGGAGGGATTCCGAGGAAACATTCGCAAAGCGTGATGAAAATAGAAATGTGAAGGATGGAATTAGGGGTCAACTGATGCAGTTGAATCCCATAAACGAAAAGAAGGCCGCGGAGGAAATCGTGGATTGGGGTCGAAAGGCCGCGGATTAAGTGATCAACAAAACTAACCCGATACTCCATTGGAGGCTTGGGGTAGCTTTCTTCGCTGGGGAAGCGGATGGCGTCCTCCTTCTTCATGAGGCCAAGCCTCTTCAGCATATTGGTGTCCTGGTTGGAGATTTTGGATCTCTCCCACTCAAGATCCTCGGCAGCCATCTT